>NW_006399761.1:5757629-5778123 GCF_000299155.1 Elephantulus edwardii
AATACGGTTACATTGTAGATATAGTAATTTCTATCATAAACAGAATGTGTATGAATATTTGCATTGAAAAGCAATTTGTTGTGTGAGGTTTCATTTAAATCACAATAAAAAAACAAAAGAAGTGGTCCCCAGCCCCCACAATCAAGCTCTGGACACATGGGAGCCAACAATGGCCTCTGGCAATGCCTCAGGCCTCTGGGGGTGAACAGGGTTGTGAGGTCTACCCTCGGGAGATACACCTGGGAAGAGTTCTGAGCAGATCCTGTTTAAGAGGAATTCTGGGATCCTAGGTACTTTGAGTATCCTCAACATGTCCTGTTATCATTTCTGTCTCACATTCTTTGGATATGTTTTTAGGAGAGGCTATTCCTTGGAACGGGACATCATGCTTGGAAATGTAGGTCTGTGGAAGAAAGGAAGACCCCCCCATAAGATGGACTGACACAGTGACTGCAGCCTATAATGGGCTCAAGCAAATCAGAGAGGGTGAGTAACAGGGCAGGATTCTGATCTACTGTTCAGAGGGTCGCTATGAGCTGTACTTGACTCTATGACACCTAACAACAACAGATAATTTGAGCATTCTGTGGGCATGTTGTCAGAAGGGGCCAACCCTTGGAAAAAGAAATAATGGTGGGAAAAGGAAGGGCAGAAAAAGAGAGGAAGACCCACAACAAGATAGACTGACACATGGACAGTAACAACGAACTCGAGCATAGCAGACATGGTGAAGACGGTGCAGGACAGGGCAAGGTTCAGACGTGTTGTTCACAGGGTCTCTAAGGGGATATGTGCCTTAGGGTCCTTGGATGTCACACCCCATAGGCAGTGGCACAACCTCATCAGGCCCCTCTAAGGCACAAGCCCCAGAGCTAGGTCCCTCTCATCTGGGTCTGAGACCAATCCCAACTTCTTGTCTAGACGACAATTCTCAAGAACTTGTGAAATTAGTTAAGCTCTGGGGTGTCAGAGATCAGAAAAAAGTTAGGAGGGAACTGAGGGATGTATTAGGATGCTAAAGAATCCTTAACAAGAGGGGTGGCAACTGTGCCGTAAAGTGCTGCAAACTCATTTCTTTCCTCCTGGCCTTCCCAAATCTTCAAAGGCGGCTGATACACACAATGGCCTTGTGTGACACGGGTGCTGAGTACCAGTACTGTAGATGGGGCTGAGGTGGTATAAATGGGGCTGATTCTAAGTCATATCTATATAAGAGTGATGGAGGGAACATGTATTACAGAGGAACACAGTGATCCTCAAACACTTAATTCTGCAGAGGTAGGAGATGAGAATCAAAATTGACTAGGAACTTGCCCTTGGCACTTTTCCAAAAATCTTGAGGAAAATACTGAACTTTAAACAAATTGAGGAATGAGTCAATTTTGTACAGCTCTAAAGGGCAGGGTGACTTCAGTTACATATCGGTATATATTTTTTTTAGGTAGATATTAAAAAATGTTCTGTCTCATAATTGTACTTCCATTTTGTTCCTTTGAGTTTAATTTCTATTTCAGTGATCCCTCCCAGATGCAATCCTCTCCATCTGGGGACCATCCTTGTATTTTCCATACTATATTCCAAGGCCAGGGATCTGCTACCAAATTTCAGCTGTGACCCTCAACCTGCCAACCAGGAGACACTGGACCTTCCCAGCTGTGCTCAATTTGACTTCTAAGCCTGGACCTTTGTGCTGCATTCTTCAGAATCTTAGATTCTAATCTGGGGTCAAATGTGGCATATTCTTCACACGCTGGGGATGAGGGTTCTCTCCTACAGAGTCTGACCCTAAAGAAGCCAGAACCACAATCGACTTGTGTACCTTTCACCAATGATGAGTGGACAGGATATTACACCAATGATATCTCAAAATGTTTTATCAGTCACCTCTTTGAAATGAGAAATGTGGGCATATAAAGCAATATTTTCAGCAACCTTGGCTACATATTCTGACATCTGTGGAGGTTTTTTAGAAATGCAAATCCTGTGGACACATTCTGGGCTAATTTATCTAAGAATTAAATAGAGGCTATTTAAGAACTCCAACAGTGGCTCTTTGACAAGTAGTTAAATTACAAATGAGTGAAAAGAAGAAAAAGTTACAGCTTAGACATAGAATTCCGTTCTGAATAGCTTAAACTTAAGTCAAGGCTTGGCTAGTTAGTTTTTTCCTCTTCAGTTTCATATTGATTCACTAAAAGTAAAATGTGAGTTGAAATTTACACTATTCACTTTGTAAACACAGTCAAATCGATTGGTCACCTCTCCAAATCCATACTCTCTATCCCCTGACCTTGTACTTACCCAAAGATACCCATTAATGTAAAGCTACAATTTTCTAGTGACCTTTGTGAATGTCCCCTCAATCAAACTATTCTGTTATTAAATAAAGACAATGATTCAACTTATCTTTTCTCTCTGCTCTTAAATAAAGACATTGCTTTAACTTCCTATCTTTTTTTTAATTTCTTTTTGTTAAGTACCTCTCTTAGTATCTGAGGTGTCAGAACCCTTGAAAATTGGCTTTTCTAGTCATGCATGAATCCCCATAGGAGGAGAATTGTCTCCAACTACCTCAACTGTGGATACATGGTCATCAACAGCTATGGGACCAATCTAAGAGAGTGTTTTCTACACTGTGAGAAAAGGTGGTGATAATGGGAGAGAGAGGGTGAAGAGACTGTGGCGCTGTCGTCAAGATGTAACCAGAGGAACCCTGGAGATGAAGCCACAGTTAAAGCTTTTGTTTGATGGATGACTGAGGAAATCAGAGGTGCCTTTGTGCTGCTAAACTGAAGGCAGACTTTCACTGAGGAATTGTGCCTTGTTGATCTGGCTTGGGACCACTGTACTAAACTTGGACTTAGACTGTTTGATATTCTTTGCCACCCTCACTCCCCAACCTATTTCCCTATTTAACCCCAAAACTGTAGATAAAGTCTGTGAATCAAGTTACAATGAACATTAGACCCAATGATTGGTAGAAATAGGTGCAGGAGCATGTGTGGTGGCATGTCTAACCATGCAGCGATCTGTATGGGACTACGGGTATTATTGATGGAGACAATTCCCCTTTATGAAGCAGATAGAAGTCATACTCAGCCACCTCCACATTGTATCTGCTCCTTTCACAACTGGTGCCAGCAGTGGTGGGATTCATTGCTCCAGACTCACAGATGCATGATTTGGTTTTGTAAATGTGGGGCTTGGGAAGATGTGCAGTTGAAATGGCTACTGTTTGTTTCAACAGAGCTGGGGAGAAAACTCCTAAGGTTACTTCTACTTCTATTATTACTGTGATGGAAAGAAAAGTTAAGAAGATTTCTAGAATGAGATAAAAGGGTAAGAAGATGAAATTTAGAATTTCATAGCAACCCCACAAACAACAGAAGGAAATACTACCTGATGCTTTGGATTTGGGTTAGGGTTAGGGAAACATGCTCAAATGGAATCTGGTTGTAATTACTTTCATTTCCTTGTGAATGTACCACTACAGCCATTTCTGGATATTTTCATTTTATTTGCATGTATTATTTTTATAATGCTCAGGCCGTTTGTTCATAGGGTCGCTATGAGTCGTCTACGACTTAACGGCATCAAACAACAACAACAATTATTTATATATATTGTTACATTATATTTGTAGAGTGCAGAGTTGCCTCTCTTTGGAATGTCTAGAAATAGGTACTTTTCCCAATAGGTTTGCTGGGTAGCTGTCTTCCAAATTTCTTGGCACAGATGAGTGAGCATGCCCAAATGTATCTGTTTGATGGGACGTCTCAAAAAATAGTCTATTAATTCTTAGAGCCTAGTTTTTCGGATTCCTTCAGTCTAGCTTTGACTTCATCCTTTAGTACCATTAGTTTGTAATAATATTCTAATTCCTGAGATGGTGGCACATCACCCAATCATTTTTGCTACAGTGACTCTGTATATTCCTTCCAACTTCTTCCTCAGTCATTCAATATTTTGCTCATAGAATCCTTCACTATTTTAACTGGAGTCTTGAACTTATTCTTCAGTCCTTTCAGCTTGGGAAATGGTGAGCTTGTTCTTCCCTTTTGGTTTTTTGAATGTCCGGGGTTTTTTTGTTTTGTTTTGTTTTTTAATTTTTATTATTTTTGTGTGCGTGTACCGTCAAATCAGATCTGACTGGTACAGGAGGAGATTGCCCCTCCTTCCCCGGCAGAGCATCTGGTGGATTTGAACCATGTGCCTCTGGGATTGTAGTTGCAGCTCATTGCCACTAGGCCACCAGAGCTCCCCAAATGTCCGGGTTTTGACCATCTAATTTTATGACTCTGTTTTACCTTCTCAAGCTGACCTTTGAAATTTCCTGTTCAGCTCTCTTACGTCATTATTTTTTCCTCTCTACATTCTAGAGTATGTCATTTCTGTACTTCTTCCAATTGATCTTGATAAAACCTTTTTTTAAATAGCCCTTGTCCAAACATCAAATGTATGATGTCCCTGATGTCATCTCGCAATCCATCTTATCTTTGCTTATTACTGTTCAATGTACCAAATCTATTTTTGAGATGACCTTGAAAGTCACACGGGATATACTCAAGGTTGCATTTTGGTTCTCAGAGAATTATTTTCATTTTATTCTGCTTCAATTTTAACTTATATATGAGAAATTGATGGTCTGTTCACAGTTAGCCACTAGCCTGGTTCTGACTAATTATACTGTCTCCTCAAACAAACAGAGTCAATTTGATTACAATTTGATGTGTACCCCATCAGTGAGATCCTTTATAATAGTTATGTATGTTTTTTTTTAAAGTTACAGAGCTCTGGTGGCCCAGTGTCAAGAAGCTGCATTGCAATCCCAGAGGTACGCAGTTCAAATCCACCAGATGCTCTGCAGGAGAAGGAGGGATAATCTCCTGCCATACCAGTCAGATTTGATTTGACGGTACATGCACAAAAAAATAATAAAATAATAAATAATAAATGAATAAATAAAAGTTGTCAGATATATTATTAAAGGCCAATTATCTCAAAAATTGCAGAATTAGGTTTCAATCTTAAGTCTGTTGTTCTCTTTTTAAGCTGGTAATATCACTTCTTGCATACTATCTCCCCTCTGGTATCACTCAGAGAGGGGTGTTCCTCCTCTTCCTATTTCATTGCTCTAACACGTGTACAAGTATAAAGTCTTTTATAACCCATAATATAAACTCAATTCCTTCTTGACCCAATCCAAATCATCCACCAGGTATTAGAATGCTCCCGAATGACTGACAGGGTTTTTTTTTTAATTTTTTTTATTTTATCATTTGTGTGTGTGTGTGCGTACCATCAAATCAGATCTGACTGGTACAGGAGGAGATTGTCCCTCCTTCCCCGGCAGAGCATCTGGTGGATTCGAACCGTGTGCCTCTGGGATTGCAGCGCAGCTTCCTGCCACTAGGCCACCAGAGCTCACCCCTGACAGGTATTTTGATACTGACCTTGTGGCAGAATAGATTCTGGTGGTTCTCACTTTTGCATCCTGTCTGCAGTGAACACCTGTCAACCAAAGTATGATAAAAAAACATGTCCACAACAGCCTTCAAGCTAGCCTGGTAACTCCCCTCTCCCTCCCTCAAACACACTGTATTCTTGCTTTGTTAAATGTCAGCTATGCTTCCTCTAGTGACTCCTCAGAAATAACAATCAGTTCAAGTCCTTCCTCTGTACTATCCCAAACAATGAAGAGCAGGCCACTTCCACGGCAGACGTCACAGAGTATTTCCTCTGGAACTGGGTGGGCACTTCTGCAACTAACAATGGCTATGGCTGGCTTGGGGATGTCTATAATTCTTAAAAAAGATATTTTGTCTATGATTTGTAAGAAAGATATTTCCAACAAGTTAATAATTGATCCCATAAACTTTTATTCATGCAACCCTAAGCTTCATTCCTATTACCAAGGTCCCATTTCCCAACTGCCAATACTTCTTTGTTTCTAAATTTTCCATTCCAGTCACACTAGTAAGTTAAACTACATCTTGACTGAATGCTTAGCCATTTGCAGGCTGCAGAAGTTGGCACAAATCTTCAGTTTCTTTGGCTTCAGTGGTTAGTGAATAACTTTGAATAATAATTGTATTAACAGATCTTCCTTATATATATGTGGATATTATTCTATCACTGACAGCATTTTACTTTGGGACAGATCCTGAAATATTCTTTTTATTAGGAAAGTGAAGCCATTCCTCCACGATCTGTCATTCTTGCCATAATAGACCAGATGACTGATTCAAAAGGGTCACTATCAGTCTATTTCAATGCACTAATGGCTAACATTTCAGTTTTTAAGTGTTCTCTTTCATTTTTTACATCTTCCAATTCTCCTAGATTCATACTTCATACATTCCATATTCCGATTATTAAAGAATGTTTGCAGCTGTTTCTCTTCATTTTGAGTTGGGTAATATCTACAAATGAAGGTCCATCAACAAACGAAGATCCTAACGGCTTTGCTCCACTCACATCACTAAGATAAACTCTACTCTGAGAAGGCAGCTCTACCTCCTATTTTGAGTGATTCCACTCTAAGATCATCATTAGATGGCACTGCATCAGAGGATTGATATTCCACGGAAGTTTACGAGATTTTCTCTGGCAAATCGTTTCAGAAGTGGACGCTTCCTTATCTTAGTCTGGATGTTCTGTTAAAACTTGCCTACCATGGATGACCATGCTAGTAATCTGAAGTATCAGTGACATTGCCTCCAGCACTATGAAAGCATGACAATCTGACAGACTAAGTGGTAGAACATTTCTTTGCTCCTATACATTTGTGTTAGTCTGACTTTTCTTGGGACCAGTTATTACATCTCCCTGTAACTATGTATCATATGGGCAATGATATCTTTAACAGAGATTCATTTTCAATATCTCTGTGATAATCATGATATTACATTTTCCTAAGAATTACCTTTAACATCTAGGATAACTCACTTAGAGATTGGCATGAACATCTGAGTTTCAGGGAACACTATATTATCTACTATCCACACTGTACATGAAATTTGTAGCTTACTCTAGTTAGTCTTTTTGTTGTTGTTTCCAAGGCTATATTTTTTTAATTAATTTTAATGAAAGTTTACAGAGACTTAGGGTTTCCAGTCATTCATTGTTGCACTTTTCTTCTTACCCACACCCTCCCCCAATTCAGTCTTCTCCTTGAATAGAAAAACTCCTTCATTGTTAGGCAATCCCTCCCCCCAAGTCCACTCCACTGTGCAATCTTCATTCTGGACTCCTGTCATGACAATAATACCCAATCATATATCCCGTTTACATAGGGTTTTCAGAGGCCTGCTATTTCAGAAGTGGATGCCAATTGGCAGCATCAGAATGGATGGTGAAGAGATTGAGATTGTACACAGCTTTAGTTTGCTTGGCTCCATAGTCAACAGTCTTGGCACCAACACCCAGAAAATTAAAAGGTGCATTGTCATGGGAAAGTCTGCTGTTAGGGACTTCTCCAAAGTACTGAAGAGCAATGGTGTCTCTCTGGAGACTAAGGTGTGTCTGATATAGGCAATGGTCTTCACAATCACTTTTATGCATCAGAGAGTTGGACAATGACCAGGGAGGATAGAAGGAGAATTGATGCCTTTGAGCTGTGGTGCTGGAGAAGAGTATTGAGAATACCATGGACTGCTAGGAAAACAAACAGATTTGTCCTGGAAAGGGTTAAACCGGGTGGCTCCTTGGAGGCAAGGATTCTGAGGCTCCGTCTAACATACTTTGGACACGTTGTGAGAAGAGACCGGTCCTTAGAGAGGGACATCATGCTTGGGAAGGTGGAGGGACGGCGCAGGAGAGGAAGGCCCTCTATGAGGTGGATTGATTCAGTGACTGGGATAATTGGGATGGGAGTGTCAGAGACAGTGCGATTGGCACAGGACAGAGCGGAGTTTAGGGCTGCTGTACATAGGGTCGCTATGAGTTGCAGGCGACTCAATGGCACATAACAACAACAACAACAACATATCCTTTTTAAACAGTTCTCTCCCTCATCTGTTTCAATGCAGTATACATCATTCCTACCCTCCTTCTCTCCCTTCCCTCAACCCCAATGTCAATCCCATTTTACAACAGTGCCCCTATGCAATATTTGTTTTTTGTGACTGAGATATTTCCCTCAGCATAATGTCCTCCAGGGTCATCCATTTTGCATAATATTTCATGAGTTCCTTGTTTTTCAATGCTGCATAGTATTCCATTGTGTGAATATACCACAGCGTCTCTACCCATTCGTTTGTTGATGGGCACTTGGGTTGTTTCCTGCTCTTTGCTATTAAGAACAAAGCGGCAATAAATATGGGTATCCATATATCTGCTTCGGTGACAGTTATGGTTTCTTCAGGGTAAATTCCCAGTAGTGGAATTGCTGGGTAAAATGGTATTTCTATTTGCAACTTTTTGAGAAAGTGCCATACCACCTTCCACAGTGGTTGCACCATTTTACACTCCCACCAAGAGTGAACCAGTTTCTCAACAACCTTGCCAGCATTTGATGTTTGCTGTTCTGTTGAATTTTGCTTCTAGTTAGTCTTTTAAGTCTTACCGCTGGGCCTTGATATTTATCACTCTTGAGAATCCTTCTCATTGCTATGGGTTTCTCTCTTTATTTCTGGCCCGCAGAGATTTCTGTTCTTGCCTTCTGGCTTTGCTAGGCAATTTACTAGAATTTCTCTTGTTTAGGTTGATGAAAAGGAGCTCTGATATGAGCTAAGACCACGATCTTTGATTAGAAGACTATCCAACTATCTAATAAGTATTCAACAACACTATTTAATGCTAATGAATTCTATCTTAAAGGAAAAATAATAAAATTAATATGCATAAGGCTAATATACATGAAATTACTCATCTCAGTATACTATTCAGAGAAAAACAAAATTGGAAGTCACTCAATGTTCAATTATAACATAATAAAGAATTTCTAAAATGTATTCACTGGTAAGTTTTGCAGTCATATTAGATGGTAATTACAAAGACCATTTAGCTAAATGGTTAAGTGGTTTAGAGGGGAAAAAAGAAAAGCAGATCCCAAGTTACTTGTATATAATGATAAATGAAAATAGTTAAAAGGACTAAAATTCCCTGAAAACAGTAATTGTAGAACTAAGAGATTATGAGTGATTTTATTTTCACCTATCTCTAATTTCTGGGGGGGGGGGATTCTCTAATTGTTTTTTAATTTAAAGATACTATGAAACAAAATATTTATGGGGCCATTACTTAAGCCTGGTATGTTAAGAAGAAAATTCTGAAAAACAGGCTTCAGTTATGAATTAAAAACCCCAAAATCAGTCCCACTCCAGAATAGTCAATTTTGATTCATAGTGACCTTCTGCTGGGTTTCCAAAGCCACATATCAGAAGGGGAGGAGATGGCACAGCCATGCTTTGCTCCATGGAACAAGAGCCCTTCCACTTATTAATTGCTTCACTAATTAACAATATGGACTCCAAAACACATGGTCCCATATATTTTCAGCTAATGACTTTAGTGAAAAAGATATTTGATGAGTTTGCTTCAACCAGGACAAAGGAAACAAAAAATCATAATAAATTCTAGATTGGGAATAAGTAAAATATTTATGTTAAAAGAATGTTGTGAGTTTTACTACTTTATTTTATTATTATCTACTTTTAAAATTTTTAACATTTTATCAACTACTTTAGGGTTCTGGAACAAAATAAACTATTAAACCAATTCATAAACACATGTACATAGGGGTGTGCATTTTCCCTTCTGCCTTAGGCTCCAACATGTCTCAGCATGACACTGTTGGATCCTGTCTTTATTCAAGATTTTGCTATTTTGGTCATCAAGGATTTTCTTTTTTGCCATTTTTTATGTTTTAAAAAATTACATTTAAAATTATTTCTTTTGATTACTGAGTCTCTCTGCATTTTGTACCAGAGTTGAATGCTTCACTTGCTTCACCTTCATCCTGGCCCTGAATCATAAAAGTTCAAAATCTGCTCTGGAAAAAGAAACTCATTAGAGTCGGAAAAGATAATTAGTAAAATGAATGCTTTTACTCAGGCTTGTAGAATGAGTACTGTTGACAAAACGTATTAAATGAAAAGTATGGACTGTCAAAAGAACAGACAGGTCTGTCTTGGAGAAAGTGCCATCAAGGAGCTCGCTGGAGGCAAGGGTGGGAAACCTGACCTCACACACCTTTGTCATGTTGTCAAGAGAGGCCAGTCCTTTGAAAAGGTGGGAGGTCAGAAAAAGAGAGGAACACCCTCTACAAGATGGACGGACCCAGGGACGGTTACAGGCTCAAACACTGCAGAGATGCTGAATGTGGCACAGGATAGAGTGAGGTTCACACCTGTTGGTCAAGGAGTCACTATGAGTTGACCTGATGGCACAAGACAACAGTAGAACAGTGGGTAGAGAGTCGAGAGACATTCACATATTAATAATGTCTTACTTGGTTACATACTTACTGGAGTCCTAAATAAGAGCTCCTTGGCAAAAAAAGATTTAAAAGTTGATCAAAAACCAAACACCAAACCACTGATTCTAGTTCAGATGTGTCCTTATGACCCCAAAAAAACAGAGTCGATGTTGAAAAAAAAAATACTTTTTTCTGGGATATTTAAGGAATAAATTTGACTATCTGAGGTGGAACTTGAATCTGAAAGAATTTACTGTATGGAGTTGCTCCACACATATTATAACAGTAAGTGGTTGAAACTAATGGAAGCCTGAGGTACAGCAGACTCAAGAAACAGGAGCATGGGAGACTGAGCGCTGGTGATACATGGAAACACTTCAACAAGCCATCATTACTGTCAGACTTTCAGTGTCCTGAGCCAAAGCTTTCCTGTTTTACTTTATTCTGTTTGTGTTGAATTTTTGGTTACTTATGGCTAGAACAGTGCATCAACAAAGAACTGCCAGAAAATCAAACTGTATTTAGAAGAGTCATGGTACCAGGGATATTACTGCTGATGTCAGCAGATCTTGGTGGCTCTAGAAGGAGGTATGTCTGTGTTTTATTGACTAGACTAAAGCATCTGAACAATCTCACTCTCTTCACCATCCATCCTGATGCCGCCAATTGCTGCCATGGTGAGAATCTTTGTCTTCTTGATATTGAGCCTCAATCCATATTGGAGGCTGCACTCCTTGACCCTCTGCAGCAAGCACTTCAGGTCTTCCTCAGTTTCAGCAAGCAGGGTTATATCATCTGCATATCGCAGATTGTTGATAGATCTTCCACCAATCTTGATCCCACATTTCTCCTCATAGAGCCAAGCTCCTGGATAATATGTTCTGCATACAGGTCAAAAAGGTATGAAGACAGGACACATCCCTGGCGTACGCCTTCCTAATATTGAACCATGCAGTGTTTCCTTGCTCTGTTCTGATGACTGCCTCTTGGTTCAAGTATAGGTTTCTCATTAGCATGATCAAGTGTTCTGGGATTCCCATTCTTCTCAGAGTCAGCCACAGTTTGTTATGATCCACACAGTCAAATGCCTTTGCATAATCAACGAAACACAGATAGACATTCCTCTGGTATTCTCTGCTTTCAGCTAAACTCCATCTAACATCAGCTACAATATCCCTAGTACCACGACCCCTTCTAAACCCAGCCTGGACTTCTGGCAGTTCTCTGCCGATGTGCTGTTCCAGTTGTTTTTGGTTAATCTTCAGTAGAATCTTGCTTGCATGTGAAATTAATGAGATTGTTCTATAGTTTCCACACTCTGTTGGGTCACCTTTCTTTGAGATGGGAACAAATATAGATCTCTTCCAGTCAGTTGGCCAAGTGGTTGTTCTCCAGATTTCTTGGCACAACTTGGTGAGCACGTCCAGGGCAGCATCTGTTAACTGAAATATATCAATTGGTATACCATCTATTCCTGGGGCCTTATTTTTGGCTAGTTCCTTCAAAGCAGCTTGAACTTCTTCCTTCATCACCATAGGCTCTTGCTCATATGTTGTTTCATGAAATTCTTCTGTGTCTGCCAATTCCTTTAGATACAGTGACTCAGTATATTCTTTCCATTTTCTTTTAATACTTCCTGGATCATTTAATACTCTGCCAAAAGCATCCTTGATTATAGCAACTCGAGATTTGAATTTGTTCCTCAGTTCCTTGAGCTTAAGAAATGGTGAGCGAGTTCGGCCCTTTTGATTTTCTGACTCCAACTCCTTGCACATTTCATTGTAATATTTTGCTTTGTCATCCCATGCTGCCTTTTGAAATCTTCTATTCATCTCTTTAGTATCTTGAATTCTTCCTTGTGCTTTGGCTTCTCTGCGCTCCAGTGCAATTTTCAGCATCAGGATGGATGGTGAAGAGATTGAAACTGTTCACAGCTTTAGTTTGCTTGGCTCCACGGTCAACACTCTCGGCACCAGTAGCCAGGAAATTAAAAGGAATATTGCCATGGGAAAGTCTGCTGTTAGGGACCTCTCCAAAGTACTGAAGAGCAACAGTGTCTCTCTGGAGACTAAGGTGCGTCTGATACAGGCCATGGTCTTTGCCATCACTTGTTATGCATCAGAGAGTTGGACAATGACTAAGGAGGATAGAAGGAGAGTTGATGCCTTTGAGCTTTGGTGCTGGAGAAGAGTACTGGGGGTACCGTGGACTGCTAGGAAAACAAACAGATTCATCCTAGAAAGGGTTAAACCGGGCAGCTCCTTGGAGGCAAGCATTCTGAGGCTCCGTCTAACATAATTTGGACATGTTGTAAGGAGGGACCGGTCCTTGGAGAGGGACATCATGCTTGGGATGGTGGAGGGACAGCACAGGAGGGGAAGGCCCTCTATGAGGTGGATTGATTCAGTGACTGGGGTAATTGGGATGGGTGTACACAGGACAGAGCAGAGTTTAGGGCTGTTGTACATAGGGTCGCTATGAGTCGCAAGCAACTTGACGGCACCATAACAACAGCAACAAAGCATCTAAGCGTATGCGTCACGATAAAGTATGCTTAACATTGAGAAGAATGGGAAGCCCAGAACACTCAATCGTGCTCATGGGAAATCTATGCCTCGATTCAGAGGCTGTTGTCTGAACAGAGCAAGAGAATACTGCATGGCCTAAAATCAAGACAGGTGTGTACCAGTGTTGTATCCTTTCTCCATACACATTTAATCTGTATGCTGAACAAATTGTTTGAGAAGTTAGACTTTTTGAGGATGAATGTGCCATGAGGATCAGAGGAAGACTCGTCAACAAACCACTCTACACATAGTACCCAACCTCGCTTGCTGAAAGTGACAAGGATTTGAAGCACTTCCTACAGAAGAGCAAGCTTACAGTCTTCAATACGGATTACTTCTTAAGGTAAAAAAAAACAGACATCCTCACCACTGGGCCAACAGGCAACATGACGATGGATGGAGAAAAGACTGTTGTTGTCAACGATTTAAACTTACTTGGATCCACAATCAGTACTCTTGGCAAGTCAAGAAATCAAAAGATAATGTGCAACAATGAGTTATTGGAAACCCTAAGTCTCTGTAAACTTTCATTAAAATTAATTAAAAAAATGTAAAAAAAAAAAGAAATAAAAAGATAAATAATATTGGGAAAATCTGCTGTTGCTTGCTATGCATCTGAAAGTTAGATAATGACTAAGGATGACAGAGGAATTTATATCTTTGAGTTGTGATGATGGAGAAGAGTACTGACTATTCTTCGAGCTGAACAAGAACAAATAGATGTGTCCTGGAGTAAGTAAAGTCAGGGTGATCCTTCAAGGCAAGGGTTGTAAAATTCTGTTTCACATACTTTGGGCAAGCTCTAAGGAGAGGCCAGCCTTGAATAAGGACATCTTGCTTGGAAAGGTGGAAGGTTAGCATGAGAAAGAATGGACCTCAACAAGATAGACTGACACAGTGACTGCAGCAATAGACTTAATTTGTGCCAGAGATGGTGAGAACGACACAGGATATGGCAGCATTTAAATCTTCTGTTTACAGGGTCACTGTGAGCCCACAGTGGTCTCAACTGCACATAACAACAACAACCATCACACCACAATTCAAAGATATTGAACTATCATGATTGATAAGATTTTTAAGTTTCTTGAGCAAAACATAAGAGTACTCCCAAGAATTTTATGTTACCTTCTTTGGGTTTGCAAATATTCCAAATTTAAGACCAGTTAATATTTACATTATTCTTTTTATTATTTGTTCCTATACAATAAAACATACTTAATAGAAAAGGCAAAATTATTGAATCACATGCTGAATCGTCTAAGATGTTTTTCCTGAAAAAAGGCATTATCTGTTGGCTGAATATATATAATAATATCCACTGCCATGAAGTCTATTCCAACTCTTAGTTCCACTGAACTACTGATACTCTGAGTTACTGAATCGTTATGGGAGGAGATCGTTCATCTTTGTCCTGTGGAGTGGCTGGTGGATTCGAACCACTGCATTCATGTGTAAGACATTACAGCATGAGGTTCTTAGATATAGTAACGCCTAAGAAACCTTCTGCTTTTGAGTTGAGACTGAGTGGACCAGGTATGAGGACTGAAGCACAAAGCAGTGGCTGGTCAAATAGGGTCAAGGTGCAGTCACCAAGACAGTGTACTGACCAGAGCAAGACTGGCAATGCCAAAGCCTGAAAGTCAGAGAAGCACACCAGTTTGGTTGGATAAGGGCTGGTCCTGAAGAGGCTGTGGGAAGAAGACTTCTGGTTCAAATCTGGGGATCTCTGAACTAGGGAACCACAAAGGCCCAGACAAGCCATCATGACTGCTTCATCTCTTTAAGTTTCGTGAATCCCAGTAAAGCTCCTCTTTTGAATCACTGCTCTTCTTGAAAAGTGTAACCCCTTACATAAGTCTGAGTATATCAGATGTCTTCCTGCCTACCAGAAAGAACCTAAGAAAAAGTGGACGTAAATGGTGGGTGAGGAGAGAAGGACACTGAAAGGGAAAAGTGTAGGCCTCAAGATAAAGTTAGTGACTTCCATTTTGCTAATGACCAGCTCTACCTAGGATGTCTTGGCATCATTCGAGGGTTGAAAGTCAGACTCCACCCCACTGAGAGCATACTGGGCAGAGTTATACCGTCGACATAATGCCATGTAATGACTGGTTGGGGTTAATCAAATATAATGCCCAACCCAGACCTATTACATTTCACCACAAAAGTGGCTTTTAATCAGTCCTTTATCAGCCTGGTGCTCGGGCTGAAGAAGACGGCTTTTGTTAGCCTGTATAAGAAATAATGGGTGAGCCTGCATCAGTCTGCTCTCTGGAGCACAACAAGCGAATTGTCCACAAACAACAGATCATTCAGGGCCATTAGAGAGGAAAGGCAGGAGAGGCCTATGAATCTACAAAAGTGCTCACTGTTACTGGTCATAGCCCCAAGTATTTAAATTCAGGCCGCATTCTTGCTGGAGCTTCCAAAATATAGGGGAGACAGCCACAAAAAGGGCTCCAGTGTGCTCCGCGTAAGTCTATCCGACTTGGGCCCTCTGCAGGACATTCTTGTCTGCTGCTTGCTGGGAAGAGAAAGGAAATATGCCTTTTGGTTTTTCCATAATGCAAAGCCTAGATCTCCTAGAGGTTAGATGGGCTTCAAAGTGCCAGAGACCCATCCAAGTAATGAGAATAAATACCATGTCCAATTTCACCTGTCCCCCTAGACATCTCGTCCATGCTTCACTTAAGGTACAGGAGGGACAGAAGGAGCAAGAAGGGAAGAGAGAGAAAACAGTGGGGAGTCTTTTGATCTAAAAGAGATAATGGCATTCAATCATGTTCAACAGATATTTCCATTCTTTCCAGGAGGCAAGGTTGAGACATACCCAGACAAAGAATCCAACACACAATTTAAAAAAATAAAATTCACCTTTTCCTCTGAAGATCAGAGAATGTTAAAGCTGGAAAGTCCCAAGAACATCTTTGTACAGTTAAGGCTTTCAAAAGAAGATAAGTATTAAAACAGAAATAACAAAAATGGAGATAACACAGCTCAGCCAATAAAAAATACCTTCAAATTCTGGGTAAGAAATAGTTTGCTCTTTGGAGGCAAAGATGGTGAAAGTTCACCTCACACACTTCGGGAACAAGTCAGGAGGGGCCAATCGTTGGAAAAGGTCATCATGCCAGGAAGAGTGGAGGGTCAGAGAAAGAGAGGAAGACCCCCCCCCAACAACGTGGACTGACACAGGGACTGTAACAGTGGCCTTTCAAGCATCCTGGAGATCATGGGATGGTGTACGATCGGGTATGACCCAGATCTGTGTTCACAGGGTTGCTATGAGTCACAGTAGACTCAATGGCACCCACCATCAACAGTGGGAATGTATCACAGATCACCATTTGGGAAACTATTAGTTGAGAACTACTGATTTAGTTCAAGGCAGGCATCTTCCAAACCCAACCCAGAGTCGATTCGGACTCACGGTGACCCTATAACACTGAGTTCAACAGCTCCATAGTATTTCCAACGCTGGATGGACCCTCTTAGGAAGCAGCGGGTAGACGGTTAAATCTATCTCCCCATGGAGCCACTGGTGAATTCAAACATCAATCTTTCTAGGTCAGAAAACAGAAGTCAAGATTTTTCATATAACAATCAGGTGGCAAAGTAACAAGCACTTGTGCCACCAACCCAAAGGCGTGAGGTTCGGATCTACCAGCGACTCCATGGGAGGAAGATAGGTAATCTCCTTCCATGTGATTTACTCTCTCTGAAAACTGGCTGGAGGATCAGCAATGAGTCAATCCCTACTCGACTGTACATCACAACTCAGCTACGAGTGGCAGAAGGGGGATTAGAACCCTAGGCTTCTAAAACATAACTCGGAACTCGATCACCTGTACCACAGTGTCTTACCTACCGCTCAGCCTGCATCTTGGAAGGATGTGTCCTGAAAGACCTTCAATTATAGGGTGGTTTGGCTCTGGCTATGCTCACGGACACATTCTCCACTAGCTGTCACTGACCAACTGTTCGTTTCCATCACTCAGGTCTTCAGATTTTTGTTTGTAAATTGAGATTTTTTTTTCTTTCTACTGAAACTTTCTACTCCAAATTTTGCTTGTGATTGGGAGTCTTTAAAAGAACAAAGGGAAGAAAGAACAACAGAGTCCCAGTGACAGCAAGAGGAAAGAGCCCGCTTTCTCTTGTTGTTTTTGTTGTTGTTGTGTGCCATCGAGTCGTTTACAACTCATAGCGACCCTATGTACAACAGCCCTAAACCCTGCTCTATCCTGTGCCAATCACATTGCCTCTGACACACCCATCCTGATTACCCCAGTCACTGAATCAATCAACCTCATAGAGGGTCTTCCCCTCCTGCGCTGTCCCTCTACTCTACCCAGCATGATGTCCCTCTCTAAAGACCTGTCTCTCCTTACAACATGTCCAAAGTATGTCAGATAAAGCCCCAGAATCCTTGCCTCCAAGGAGTAGCCTAGTTTAACCCTCTCTAGGATGAATCTGTTTGTTTTCTTGGCAGTCCATGGTACATTCAATACTCTTCTCCAGCACCACAGCTCAAAGGCGTCAATTCTCCTTCTATCCTCCCTAGTCATTGTCCAACTCTATGATGCATAACAAGTGATTGCAAAAACCATGGCCTGTATCAGGCAGACCTTAGTCTCCAGAGAGACACCGTTGCTCTTGAGTACTTTAGAGAGGTCCGTAACAGCAGACTTTCCCATCACAATTCGTTTTTTTATTTCCTGGCTGCTGGCGCCAAGAGTTTTGACCATGGAGCCGAGCAAACTGAAGCTATCAACAATCTCAATCTCTTCGCCATCCATCCTGATGCTACCGATTGGTCCAGTGGTGAGAATCTTTGTCTTCTTGACATTGAGCCTCAGTCCATACTGAAGGCTGCAGTCCTTGTCCCTCTGCAGTAAGTGCATGAGGTCCTCCTCAGTTTCAGCAAGAAGGGTTGTGTCATCTGCATAACACAGATTGTTGATAGATCGTCCACGAATCCTAACGCCACGCTTCTCCTCACAGAGCCCAGCCTCTCAGATAATCTGCTCTGCATACAGGTTGAAAAGGTATGGAGATAGGATACATCCCTGGTGTACACCCTTCCCAATTTTTAACCATGCAGTGTTGCCCTGCTCTGTTCTGACGACTGCCTCTTGGTCCAAGTACAGGTTTCGCATTAGCACGATTTCCCTTACAGGACCAAATCTGTGGTTCCTCAGCTCGAGATTAGCATGCAACCAGGGATAGCAGCTGCCTCGTACAGTCTTACTTGGAGTTGTAGTCAAATATGTCTTGGGTGGATAATGACAGGAGAAATTCCTGTACCTAGACGGAAGAGAAAACATGCTATTCTGTTTATAGGATGTTTACTGGATCAATATAGCTGGAAATTAAGCGAACAATGCCAAGCTTATGTGGGCATCAAAGGTGAGACAGAAGGGAGACAAGAAAGGGATAAGAGAAAAATGAAGGTCATTCTGTATTTCGTAAGGGGTGCCAAGTGGTCAGAAGTCTGTCACCATTCTCATTTGCCATCCAGTGCTGCTGGCCCTGGAATACTTGGAAATGGTCCACTTTCCCTAAAGACAGTCTCAGCTCTCACAGCCCATTTCCATTTTAGATACTTGTTCTTTCTCATCCTGCCCTAAACAATAAATTCCAAACTCTTGCTCAGGCGGGGTGCAAAATGCCTTTGAAGAGCTGATGAAGGACCGACCTATGGGGTGGCCCCTGGTGACTTTATCAGTCTTTCCTGCACATCCAAGGGAGTGGTTATGGCCAAACAGTCACTAGGTAAATCAGATCAATGATTCTGGCTGGTGGGGCTTGGTGACACGGCCCCTTTGATAACAGCCTCCTTGTAAGTGACATTAATTATGTCTTTGCCTTGCTGAGGTAACAGGAGGGAAGTTTCCTCTTTCCTTCCAGGCTTCAGTGGTAATGCTGCCTCAGCTTCTTCACTTCTGTTCCCAGGCAATTAATTACCACCTCACAATGTAAACACAATTTCCTATTTTCAAAATCATTGTGCAAGGAAAGTCGAGCAAAAGCTATGTAAAATATGAGTGTTTAAAATGAAGGAGAGCTTTCATATTCCTGAGACCAGCAAAGAGCTGTTATTAAAACTTGTTACAGAGAAAATAGTGCTTACATATTGTTTTGCATTTTTTTCTTTCTCTGTCTTCTTGGAGGTGGGAAGGGGGAAGATAAAGGAAGAGGAGGAAGAAGTAGAATTCTTCTCACTGACATAATTTTAGCTGCAGCAGAGAAAACACAAAATATTTTGGTGGCTTTTACTGTGGTTGTGAAAATTGCTATGGAGAAAGGAAAAGAATTCTCCCATGCACTTCCATCCGCATAACTGTTAGCTGTCAGGCTTTATCTTCCTGGAGCTGCAGCCGAGGTTCAAAGCCCATCTGCAGCTCCTCTCAGCTAAGAGTCCGATGGCTTACCCTGCAGCCCTGCCCTGTTCCTACTCACCTCCACCCTTTCCACTCTCTTTCCTCCTCTTTTCTCAGCCAGTCAGGATGGGTCTTCCTCCCTTTTGGAAACAGTCCTGACCTTAGAATCAGGCTGACCTGGTTTAGTTCTATTACACTGGACCACATCAAACTGCTTGTTAGGTCCACCAAAGACAGTAAAATATTAACAGTTTTATGTGGGCTGACCTAAGGCCTCTTTGTCAGTGGCTGATTTTCAGATTATACTGAGGATTACAGATAATGCCTTTTAAATGATTTGCTTATTCCCTGGCACTTGGCATGCCTTAGCATGGTTTCCATGGATGAGTCTGGATGGAATCCAACAGTTGCTCCGCAGGAGAAAGATAGACAAACTCCTCCTGTGCTATTTACCGCCTCTGAAAACCCCCTGGAGGGTCACCTATAAGCCAGTTCCAAATCAGTGGTACACAACAGCAACAATGGATGGCATAGGATAGGGCAAGGTTCAGGCCTGTTGTTCATAGGGCTGTCAGGAGTCAAAGTCGACTTGATGACACTTGACATAAGGTGGCCTGGTTGCTTTACAAACTGAGAAACTGAAAAGCTATTGGTTAAAATCCACCAGGTGCTCTGCAGGAGAAAGGTGGACAGTCTCCTCCTGTCAAGATTTACAGCCTCAGAAACCAAATGGAGGGCAGCTGAGCGCCAGGGTTCACAGGCAGCGGAGCTGGGCATCTGATTTAACTGATAGGGAGCAGCAGAGTCCTTTCATCTGAGGTCACGTGAATAAGCCTTATCGGAGTGCCTTCTCTGAAGCCCAGGAATTCCTTCCTGAATGGTGCAAATGGTTAACCACTCACTGCTAACTAAAACGGTGAAGTTTGGCAATTCAGCAAATTAGCAGGATACAAGATCAACATACAAAAATCAGTTGGATTTCTCTACAGAGACAGAACTAAGAGAAACAATACCTTTCACAATACCTAATCACAAGATTAAATACTTGGGAATAAATTTAACCAGAAGTACAAAGGACCTTTTCCAAGAAAATTACAAAACATTACTACAAGAAACAAAAAGAG
>NW_006399761.1:5780063-5781748 GCF_000299155.1 Elephantulus edwardii
TTGGACAATTAAAACAGACATTGGTGGGGGAGAAGAAGAAAGAACTGGGGAGGAGGGTAGAGAGAATGGTGCAGCAATGAAGGAATGAAAACCCAAAATCCCTGTAAATGTTCATTAAAACTAATAAAATTTAATAATAAAAAAATAAATAAAATAAAACGGTGAAGTTTGGGCTCCAACCTACACAGGAATGACCTAGAAAGAAGAGCTGGCATCTACTCCTACTTTGACACAATGGCAAGTGGTTTGTGTGTTTGTCTTCTTATGTCTCTGGCACCGCTTTTGTGTTGGGAATACCTACTAGAGGTCTTAGTCCAGTGGGGCTGACATATAAACAGATTAGCAGCCAGGTGGCAGGATGCAAACAGGAATTCAGCGGTAGAGCCCTGACACAGGAAAGCGTGGAGGAGAAGGGTGTGAACTCTCAGAGGGAAGGGAAAGTAAGAGATGCACCTGCTCCAACACAGTGTGAGGTGGGGAGGAGGGCAGAGAGAGGACACACTTGGACGATGAAGTTAGAGAGATGGCCAGAGCCCAGGAGCAGATCTAAGTGTTATGGAACCTGGGATTTTTACGAGTTGGGGTTCTGTTTCATGAAATAATACAAATTGGCCATGTAAACATATCACTAGAGTCCCTCTTAGGACAATAGGTAGGAAGCCCCAACATTTTAACTTTAGCATCTTCTTAATATCTGTTGTTGGAAGGCTCATATGATGAGGGGCTTTGTAGATGAGCAAGGAGCAGTCTAGTGGAGAATGGAGGATCTTCTGAGGGATCTTAAAAGCAAAGTGACACCATCAGATGGGCTTTTAAAGAAAAGCTCCCTGATACTCTATCCGTCCTGGAAGACGGATCTGAAGAGCTTATGGAGGTATTATCATGTTCCATCAAGTCACCTGTGACTCATAGCGACCCAATGTACAATATAGCTCTGAACCCTGCCCTGTCTTTAGTCTCACTGACTCTGCCACACCCACACCCATTACCCCAGTTACTATGTCAATCCATCTCATCCAGGGTTTTTCTCTCCAATGCTGTCCTTCCACCCTTTCAGGGATGATGTGCTTCTCCACGGTCTGGTCCCTCCTGGCTACATGCTCAAAGCATGTGAGACAGAGCCTCAAAAATCTTTGCCTCTTAAAGATAAACTTGGTTCACCTTCTCCAAGACAAACCTGTTTGTTCTCTTGGTGATCCATGGTCTGTTCAATACTCTTCACCAGCACCACAACAACTCAAAGGCATCAATTTTTCTTCTGACATCCTTAGTCATTGTCCAGCTCTATGATGCACAGTAAGTAATTGCAAAGATCATGGCCTGGATCAGGTGCACCTTAGTCTCTAGACTGACAGTATTGCTCTTTAGTACTTTGGAGAGGTCCCTGACAGCAAACTTCCCCAGTGCAATTTGTCTTTTGATTTTCTGACTACTGGTGCCAACAGTGTTGATTGTGGAGCTGAGCAAGCTGAAATTGTTAACAACCTCAATCTCTTCTCCTCCTTCAACTCTGGTGCTGCCAATTGACTGGTGAGGATCTTTGTCTTCTTTATATTGAGTTTCAAGCAATGTTAAAGACTACAGTTCTTCACCTTCTGCTAAAGCTGATGTAGATGTACAATAGATTGACGGACAATAGAGTTTGTGTTGTTGTTGTTATGTGCCGTCGAGTCACTTACAACTCA
>NW_006399761.1:5782893-5803382 GCF_000299155.1 Elephantulus edwardii
CAAGACCCCTTCTAAACCCAGCCTGGACTTCTGGCAGTTCTCTGCTGATGTACTGTTCCAGTCGTTTTTGGATAATCTTCAGTAGAATCTTGCTTGTATGTGAAATCAATGATACTGTTCTATAGTTAGATAGCAAAAAATCCGTGAGGAGGCTATTTTAATTATCCAGGAGAGAGCTAAGAATTTGAGCAAGGCAAAATGGTGCAGAAGGAATCGCCTCAGTCCTCCTCTGCAAAAGCCACTGGGAGTCATTCACCCCCAGATACTTGGTCTTCCTGTTCCTAAATCCACCCTTTCAGTATCAGTTTCTCTGAGAATTAATCACATGTTCAACGGCCCATAACTCAACACAGGGATGGGCCATGCACGGACACACCCACTGAGACTTAATTACTACTCCTCCTCATTCCTTCTCTGCCCCATTACATACCTGGGTTCTGCCTCATTGTCTTCAGTTCTCTGCTGAGCTTGGAGTCTGGCCGTAAGCCTTACCGGCTGAGCGAGAGATTGGTCTCACGCTTAATCTGTGCCATTTGACTCATACACCTTATCCTTCAAACCCCCAGTCTAAGCCATGGATGCCACCCTCTCCATCCTCCTGGGGAAATCCCATTTATTGAATCCTTTCTTGGAAACTCCAAGCAAGCTCTTAGTGACTCTCCCCTGGCTTCCTCGCTCTGCCCTACCCACGTTCATCTCCTCTACACTCCACATGTGTCTTTAGTAGTATATAGATTATGCTCTACAGAGTTCCAGCGTAGTCCAAAGAGTTAATATGTTGAGCCTCTCACTGAGTTGGCAGTTCAAGTCCATCCAGAGGTTCCTCAAAAGAAAGGCCAAAAGAGAGGTGATCTAGAAAACCTTAAGGAGCAGAGTTCTCTAACACACATGAAGTTGTCATGTGTTGGAAAAGACTCAAGAACAACTGGTTTGGAGTTTTTTGGTTTGGTTTGGTTTGGTTTTTCAACTATGCTAAGTGTGATGGCACTCTGGTGGCCTAGTGGTAAGAAGCTGCGCTGCAATTCAAAGGCATGCAGTTCAAGTCCACCAACTGCTCTGTGGGAGAGAATGGGCAGTCTCTTCCTGTGTGATTTATGGCCTCTGAAAACCCTTGGAGGGTCAATTACAAGTCAGTTTCAATCCAGGCAAACAACAATGAGAGAGAGAGAGAGAGGAAGGGAAAGTGAGAGAGAGAGAAAGTGAGACAAAGTGTGTGTGTGTGTGTGTGTGTGGAGGAGGAGGAGAAGGAGGAGCTAAATCCTGCCAGTTGTTGCTGCATACTTTGCACACTCAGAAGTTCATTGGTCAAGGCTGACCTGCATACACCCTGAGTTTCAAGAGTGTGCATTTGTATTCTTATCACCCAAGTTTGAATTCTTTATTCCTAGACTTCCTAAGGAATCATCTAACAAGTATCCTAGCTTTCTACTTTTCCTCCTCTAGAACTTTTAGTCTAGAAGCGCAGTTTTTATTGTGCTCCACTGTTTTGGTTTGGTTTTTATTTTAAAATGTTCTGGTAAGGAATTATACTGCCAACCCAATGGTACGTGGTTCGGATCCACCAGCTGCTCCACAGGAGAAAGATGGGCAATCAACTGCCATGCGATTTACTAAGAAAAATCCACTGGAGGGTCAACTGTCAGTCCGTTCTGACTCAGCAGAACATAAATCAGTAACGATTTATTATTGTTATGTACTAATGAGTTGACTTCAATTCATAAAGACTCAATAGGACAGAGCAGAATGACACTGCGGGATTTCTAAGGCCGTGGTCTGTACAGCAGGAGACTGCCACGTCATTTTGCTCATTGCTGGGTTAAAACTCCAGGTCTTTTTTCTCATAGTGGGGTTGGAACTGCTGGCCTATCTAACAGCTAAGCACGTAACCACTGCACCATCATGCCTATAAATTCATTCAAACTCACCGTCATCAAGTCCATTTTAGTTCATACCAGTGTTGCACTGGGTTTCTGGGGCTGCACGTTGCAATGGGAAGAAAACACCCATCTATCTCCCCTGGAGCTGCTGGTGGATTAGAACGTCTGAGACCCTTAGTCAAAGCTCCTATAAAAGGGTCTAAATTCCTTTCTCGAACACTCCAGGCCCACTCAAATCTGTTGTGGGCCTCACTGTCCATCATTTTCTTTCTGCCTCCCTTATCTACCAGCTAATCCTGCACATGCTATTTCTACCTCCTTATTCTTCCCCACCACTCCCAAGTTCTGAATCCTACACTTTTGAAAATCCATTTTATTCTTCTGAGCTTAGAATTTCTCTGTGTATCTGTCTAATCCACTCATTTACTTTGTCAAATTATTTCTTTTAGTTGTTAATCATTCCGTATGTCAGGTTCTGTTCCACTTGCCAGACAATCCTCAAAACAACCTGATAAAGTAACCCTTGCAATATGCACTGCAAGTAAAGGACAATGAAGGACCATCAAGGTTAAGGACCGTGTCTTTGGTCATATAGCTAATAAGTGATGGGGTCATGAGTCAAAGCCAGCTAGGCTTCCTCTAGAAGCCTGAGAGTGTTTGCTCTCTGCTAGAATGTGTCTGGTCTGTGTTATGTGCCACTGCGTCGACTATGACTCACAGTGATGCTTGAACAGATCCGGACCTGTCCGTGTCCTGCACCATCTTCACGATTAGCTCACTGTTACACTCGCCGTGTCAACTCATTGTGTTGGGGGGCTTCCTCTCTTGAGTGCACTTTTGGCCACACTGTATGACTGAGATTACTAAAGGCTTTTCTGAGACTGGACTTTTACAACCCAGAGAAGGAATAAAGAAGGGGACCTTGCAGCTCTCAGAGGGATCAGAAAGAAACCAGCTATGTGCAGGTGATAGCAACTTGAAACCACTTCACTGGCTAGCTGAGAACTAGTTCTGGGCTACTTCTCAACATCAAGAAAACAAAAATCCTCTCCACTGGACCAACAGGTAGTATCATGATGGACCGAGAAAAGACTGAAGTTGTCAAGCAATTACTTCATTTTACTTGAATCCACAATCAACGTCCAAGGTAACAACAATCAAAAAAATGAAAAGTCCTGTTATTATTTTGTAAAGTTCTACTGTCAAAATCTCTTTAAAGTGCCAAAAAGCAATGATGTCACCTTAAAGACTAAGGTGTGCTTGGTCCAAGCCAGGGTATTTTCAATTGCTTCCAATGTATATGAAAGTTGGACAATGAATGAGACTGGAAGAAGAACTGATGCTTTTGTGTTGTGGTGTCAGAGAAGAGTGCTGAGTATCTCATGACTCCATGGGATGAAGACCAAAGAACAAACAAGCCTGTCTTGGAGGAAATGCAACTAGGATGTCCCTTAGACGCAAGGATGGTGAAACTCTGTCTCACATACTTCGGGAATCTTGTCAGAAGGGGCCTGTCCTTTGTAAAAAACATCATGCTGGGAAAGGCAGAGCGTTAGAGAAAAAGAAGATGATTCTCGACAGGATGGATTGACCCAGCGACTGCAGCAACAAGTATCAGAAATCACGAGGACAGCTCGGGACACGGCCATGTTCAGATCTGTTGTTGACAACCACCAACAGCTCTTAAATGTAGCTACTACTCTTTTTTAAATTCTATCAGATATTGAACAAGCGTGAAAGGAGGAGTGGCGTCCACTTCCATAACAGCTTGTCTCCAGAAACCCTATGAACTTGGAGAGAGGATGAAAGGCACCCAAGTGTCAAGGACTCTCCTTCATAGGGTTGCTATGAGTTGCCTGCAACTCAACGGCACTTAACAACAACGACATCAGATAATATTTTTATCACAGCTTTTTCCATCACCAGAATGAAAGCAGGGGCCCTCGAAGCGGGTTACTTCCCTATTTATTAAGGTGGCATTCCAAAGACCAAACGTGCTGCTGCTTTTGAGTTGATCCAACACCCCACAACCCTACGGGATGGAGCAGAACTGCCCGGCACGGTCTCTAAGGTTGTAATCTTTACAGCAGCAGACTGCCTCGTCCTTCTCCCGTGGCACGGCTCGGGGGATGGAACTCCTAACCTTTCGGCTGACAACCAAGTGCTTTAACACATGTTATCAGAGTGCTTTATACTGGAATTAGACATAGTCAAACGGAATCCTAACCACAGTTACTGCTGTCTGTATGAAAAGAATGATTCTGGGAAAGGACAGCCTAGTAGGAAATCAAAGACATAAAAATATGAGAATCATGTTCCTCGCCTGAAACACATCTTACTGGGGATAAACACCTCACAAGGGGGTAAACACCTCACAGGTGGATAAACACCTCACAGGGAGATAAACACCTCACAGAGTGAAACACATCTTACTGGGGAGGGGTAACTGAGGCCGAGGTTCCCAAGGATGGGAGGCTGGAGGGAGAACTGGAGTAGCTTGTTTATCAAGGAAGGCACATTCTAGTTTTTACTCCCTCTCCCAGGTAAAAGGCAGCCAAGACTATGGGCAGTCAGCTTTTGACAGGGAAGGTCTTCCAGAAAACAGTGGACAACTTTCCTGTTGGCACCTTATCCGTTCCCCTGGGTGTGACAATCCAAGACCGTGCTGTGACTCGTTACACCACCTGCTTGGTCACTGCAGCTTTGCACATTGAAATGGATTAGGCCAATGGCCATTCGAACCACCTGGACATCTCGAGCATCCCACCACGTCTTCCGCCCAACTGTCTCCATCCATATTGGATTAGATACTTAATATCTGACTGAAATGGACGGTTATTTTAGTTGTAATAACAGTTATTATAAAACAAATCACTTTTTAAAAACCTAACTTTAAACTACGTTTCTGATTAACACACGAATTTTCTAGGATTATGTTTTTATATAATGCGTCACTACCTCCCGTTACTGGTGGTGGTGTTTCTTTCATCTCCAGTAATTAGCATAAGTTGGTGGTCTGAACCCAGGAGCCACTCCACAAGAGACTGAGGGGGTCATCTGCATCCGTTGAGATTCACAGCTTTGGAGCTGTTTTCACCTGTCCTGTAGGGTTGGAGAGTCTTAGCTTTTCCTATGGGGTGGCTACAAGTCACAATTAACTCAATGGCAGTGAGTTTAGGCTTTCTTTTTTAAAATGTTTTTAAATTTATTATTAATTTCAGTAAAAATTTACAGAGGCTTTGGATTTCCATTCATTCACTGTTGCACTTCCCACCTCCCACTCCCAACCCTCCCCCCTAGTACACTACCCTCTTGGAAAAGTAAAAGAAAAATTCTTACATTGTTTTACAAACCCTCCCCAGGCCCATTCCACCATGTAGCCTTCACTCTAGACACCTTTCATGACAAAAATACCTAATAACGTATCCCTTTTAAACCGTTTTCTCCCTCATCTGTTTCAATGCAGTATACATTATTGAACCCATCCTTCTCAGTCTCTCCCCAGCCCCAAGGTCAGTCCTGTTTTACAACAGTGGTACCATGCAGTATTTGTCCTTTTGTGACTGAGATACTTCACTCAGCATAATGTCCTCCAGGGTCACCCATTTCGAATAATATTGCATGGGTTCCTCGTTTTTCAATGCAGCATAGTATTCCATTGTGTGAATACACCACAGCTTCTCTATCCATTCATTTGTTGATGGGCACTTAGGTTGTTTCCAAGTCCTTGATATTGTGAACAAAGCCGCAATAAACATGGGTGTGCATACCTCTGCCTGGATGTAGATTACGGTCTCTTTGGGGTGTATTCCAATAGTGGAATTGCTGGGTTAATTTTTATCTCTATTTGCAACTTGTTGAGAAAGTACCATACCGCTTTCCACATTGGTTGTTGCACCATTTTACACTCCCACCAACAGTGAATAAGGGTTCCAGTTTCTCCACAACCTCATCAGCATTTGTTGCTTGCTGTTCTGTGAGATTCTGTTATTCTGACTGGGGTGAGATGATATCTCATAGTTGTTTTGATTTGCATCTCTCTTAGAGCTAGGGATTTTGAACATTTCTTCATGAGCTTGTTAGCCATCTGAATGTCTTCTTTGGTGAAGTGTCTATTCATATCCTGTGCCCATTTTTCTATTGGATTATTTACCTTTATCTTGTTGTGGTGCTCAAGTACTTTACAAATTCTGGATATAAGTCCCTTATCTGACATGTCATTACCAAATACTTTTTCCCAGTCTGTAGCTTCCATTTTTACCCTGTTGGAGAAGTTTTTGGATGTGCATAGGGATTTGATTCTTAGAAGATCCCATTCATCTATTTTATCTTCTCCTGGTTGTAGGTGAGTTTAGACTTTCTAAAGTGGCTTTCAAAACATAAACCTACTTATTATATTAATTTAACTTGTTGAAATTCTAACCAAAAAAATGTCAAAATGGAGTTACTATGTTAATAGCAAAATACATCATTTACTAAAAAGAGAGTCTACGTGTCATGCTGTCTCTGTAACTGTCAGTCATGTCAGGAGTGCGTCACAGGAACTTCCATAGTCTATTTCTATGCTTAAATCCTCAAATACAGGTCCTCACCTGTATGTTTCATTGTTGTTTGGTGTCACTGAGTCGACTACAACTCATAGTGACTCTACTAACAACAGAACCTTGTCCTATCCCTGCCGTTCTTACGATCTCTGCCATGCTTCAGCCCGCTATTGCAGTATGTCAATTCATCTCATTGAGAACCGCCTCTCTTTGACTCAACTTTCCCAGCATGATGACTGTTTCCAAGGACTGGCCCCTCCTGACAGCAGGCCCGAGGTATGTGAGGTGAAGTTTTACTGTCCTTGCTTCTAAAGAGAACCCTAAAGAGAACCCTCGTTGTACTTCTTCCAAGCCAGATTTGCTTATTCTTTCGGCATTCCATGGCACGTAGAATATCTTTCCCCCAAAGCACATTTCTAACACTTTTGAGTCTTCAACAACAATTAGTCTTCTTCAGTTTTTCTTATTGACTGTCCAACTTGCAGATGCATGTAAGAACACTTGAAAAGATCATGGCTTGACTCAGGCACAGCTGAAGTCGTTAAATGGGAATGTTTGCTTTTTAGCACCTTAAAGAGTTCACTGAGTGGGGCCTCTCCTCAATATTTCCTTCCAAGGAGGGAGATCCATTCCTTTGGGATGTGAAATGTAACTTTCTAATACATCATCTTTACTTCTTACCTAAAAAGTGTAAAAACAAAAAGGTCCTTGGCAACAGATTTTCTCCAACGCAATTTGCGTCTTTTTCTTTCTTTTAAGTGTGATTTTAATGATAGTTTACAGAAAGGTTGGGTTTCACTCATTCACTGATGCACATTTTCCTCCCTCCTACTGCTATAGATGTTGATCGGGGGTCCAAATATAATTAAACCAATCCTTGAAAACTTCTATCTTTTCTCCATCTATCACTGATGCTACCTATTGGTTCAGTGGTAAGGATTTTTGTCTTCTTGATATTCAGATGTAATCCATATTAAAGGCTGTATGTAGTCTTTGATCTTCTTCAATCAGTGTTTCAAGTTTCCTTTATACTCGACAAGCAAGATTGTGTCATCTATATAATGCAGGTTGTTTATGAGTCTTCCTCCAATCGTGATGCCACATTTTTCTTTATATAGTCCAGCAACTCCAATGATTTGCTCTCATACAGATTGAATAGGTATGGAAAAAGGATGCAACCCCAATGCACACCTTTCCTGATTTTAAACCACTCAATGTCCCCTTATTCTGTCTACACTACTGCTTATTGGTCTGTGTGTAGGCTTTGCATGAGCATAATTACTATACTAGTGCGGAGAGTAGTCAATACATGACTTGAAAAGTAGATTAAAGAATGATACAATCCATTACTTATAATACCTCCTGCTGTTGTCAGATGCAAAAATTGTTTGAAATTTGTCAAAGAGACAAATTCAATTTGAATCCTAAAGTCTTCATCTTCTTCTCTTTGTCCTTGACGTGTACTCCACGGATCTCCTGCATCAGAGGTGGCTTATAAAGATACTATAACTAAGGGGAGCTCTGGTGGCCTAGTGGTAAGGAGCTGCAACTACAATCCCAGAGGCATACGGTGCAAATCCACCAGATGCTCTGCTGGGGAAGGAGGGACAATCTCCTCCTGTACCAGTCAGATCTGATTTGACGGTACACTCACACAAAAATAATAAAATAAAATAAAAATTTTTTTAAAAAAAGATACTATAACTAAAACAGTGTGGTGGCACCTCCCCCACAGGTGAGCTCAAAATGCCCACATAAACCTATTCTGATTATGAGACGGAAGCACTGCCTACTGCACTAAGACAGCACCTTATAGACCCATTCTGTATCAACTCTCTGAGATCAAAGAGCTGTTTTTCTCGTTTGTTTAAAATTTTAATGATTTTAAGCTTATTGTATATATGTTCCTATTTGAAAATAAATTTCTGTGGCCATTAAAAATAAACAAACAAACAAAGCAGTATTGCATTAGTTTATGAAGAGTGAGACATACTAATGTCACAGAAGAGAAAGTTCAAGGTTAAACCCAAATTCATATGAAAAGAAGGAACATCATTGCTGATGTCAGATGGATATTGGCTGAAAGCAGAGAATACCAGAAGGATGTGGATTTGTGGTTATGTAAAGGAATTTGTGTGGATTGTAACAAATTGTGGTTAACATTGAGAAGAATAAGAATCTCATAACAGTTAATTATGCTTATCCAAAACCTATACCTACACCAAGAAGGAGCTGTCTGAACAGGTCAAAGGAACACTGCATGATTTAAAATCAAGAAAGGTGTACACCAGGGCTGTAACTTTTCTCCATACCTATTCAATCTGTATGCTGTATGCTTCTGAGCTGGACTCTATGAAGAAAAATATGGCATCAAGAGTTGAGAAAGATTCAGTAAAAATTTGCATTATTCAAATAACACCACCTTGAAAGCTGAAAGTGAAGCACTTAATGAAGAAGATCAAAGACTCCAGCCTTCAATATGGGCTACATCTCAACAGCAAGGAAACAAAAATCCTCACCTCTGAGCCAATAGGCAACATCATGATAAATGGAGAAAAGACTAAAGTTATCAACTATTTCATTTCACTTAAACTCACAATCAACGCCTTTGTTAGCAGCAGGGGAAATAAACACTATAGGAAAGACTGAATAGTCACTGAGGAAAAAAACTGGAGTCAAACTTTATCTCATATATCAGGATAAAATCTAAATGCACTGAATATTTAAATATTTTTAAATACATAAAAGCATTAGAAATACATGTTATATTGTCTCATAATTTCAGAGTAAGATTTTCCAAGTATAATATAAAATCTAGAAATCATTAAAGAAAATAGTAATTTAAATACAATAACAATTGAACTCTTTCTTTTAAAAACTACCTTGCATGAGTCACCAAAAAGAAAATCCACTGCTTATAATTCTCTTGAGAGAATGAGAACTAAGGCACAAAAGGAGACTTGTACACCAATGCTCATGGCAGTGTTATTCATCATCACAAGAACATAGAAACAGTCCAAATGTCCAACCACAGTCGAATGGATTGAGAAATTATGGTACATTCACACGATGGAATACTACACAGCATACAGGTGCAATGACTTTGTAAATTACTACCTAACTTGGGAGGGACTGGAGAGCATTATGCTAATTAGCTAATTAAGTTAGTTAACTTAGTGCCATAAGAACAAATAGTGTATAAGACCATTATTAAGAACATGTATGAGGATCCCAGGGAGGAAAGGGGAGAGCAGAGGGGTGAGAATGGGTGGTGGGGTGGCTAACCATAGAGTTGAACATTTCAATGGGTGGAGGGAGGTGTGGTTAAAGGAAATGGGAGATCCGGTATGAAAAACAGTGTTTATGAACTTTGTAAGTCAACCAGTATAAAATAAAAATTTTATACAGAAGTGCAGCAATGAATGAATGGAAATCCAAATTCTCTGTAAATGTTCATTAAAATTCTTTTTAAAAATTTTTATTTAAAAAAGAGAAAGATCAACTGCACCAGAAAATTTTAAAAAAAGAAAGATAAACGACAAACTAGGAAAAATATTTGCAGCTTCTATCACAGTCAAAGGCTTAATTTCCCAAGTATGATTAAGAGTTTCTACAAACCAATAAGATAAAGACAAAAAAGACTCAGTAGAAAAATGGCTGAAGATAACAGACTTCAAGAGGAGGAAATACAAAAGGCTGCTTCTTGTTGTCTACTGTGGAGGGCTGGATGTGGTCTGTGGAGTGGGGACCGAATGACAGCCGATGCTCCAGCAGGTTTTCAGAGGCTGTAAATTGCCTGGGAGCAGCAATCTTCTCTCTCCAGTGGAACTGCTGGTGGATTCACACTGCCTGCCCCTGTGACAGCAGCATAGCTCCTTACTGCTAGACCTCTTTGACACTGCAATCTACTCCTGTTAAGATTTACAGCCTCAGCAACCTGATGGAGTCCAGCGGGAGTCAAAATCCACCTGGCACCACAACAAAATAAAGGTAAACAACCCAACTAAAAAATGGACACAATATATAAACAGACACTTCACCAAAGAAGACATTCAGATGACTAACAAACACATGAAGAAATATTCAAAATCCCTAGCTATAAGAGAGACGCAAATCAAAACAACTATGAGATATCATCTCACCCAGTCAGAATAACAAAATTTCACAGAACAGCAAGCAACAAATGCTGGCGAGGTTGTGGAGAAACTGGAACCCTGATTCACTGTTGGTGGGAGTATAAAATGGTGCAACCACCATTGTGGAAAGCAGTATGGCACTTTCTCAAAAAGTTGCAAACAGAAATACCATTTGACCCAGCAATTCCACTACTGGGAATGTACCCTAAAGAAACCATAACCGCCACTCAAGCACACCCATGTTTACTGTGGCTTTGTTTGCAATAGCAAAGAGCAGGAAACAATCCAAGTGCCCATCAACAAATGAATGGATAGAGAAGCTCTGGTACAGTCACACAACAGAATACTATGCAGCATTGAAAAACAAGGGACTCATGCAACATTATACAAAATGGGTGACTATGGAGGACATTATGCTGAGTGAAATATCTCAGTCACAAAGGACAAATATTGCACAGGGCCACTGTTGTAAAACAGGACTGACATCGGGGTTGAGGGAAGGCAGAGAAGGAGGGGAGGAATGATGTATACTGCATTGAAACAGATGAGAGAGAGACCTGTTTAAAAGGGATATATGATTTGGTATTATTGTCATGACAAGAGTCCAGAATGAAGGCTGCACAGTGGAGTGGACTTGGGGGGAGGGATTGCTTAACAATGAAAGAGTTTTTCTTTTTCTTTTCAAGGAGAAGAGTGAACTGGGGGGGAGGGAGGAGGCAGAGAGAGAAGTGAAACAGTGAATAACTGGAAACCCTAAGTCTCTGTAAACTTTCATTAAAATTAATCATAAAAAAAAATCCACCTGGTAATAGAGGGTTTGGGTTTTCCCCCCCCCCTTACAGTAAAAGATATGTAAACAACAATAAAATACCTTTTTTGCTCTAAAATTTAAAATGGAAGAATGCAATCTGTGTGCATGGTGTACTACTGTGTGAATGATAAAGGGGGGACTACATACACATTTTTTTACTTAATATGTATACACGCTGCATAAAATATGCATAATATATTTCAGGAAACAGTACAAGAAAAGTTGTCACTTCCTATCTACCCTGGACATGCTACATAGTCCACTGATTCTAAACTGGCCAATTTGATAACTCTTCACTTTGGAGAGGAAAATGTTAAGAATTATTTTGCCTTTTATAAAACCCTGTGTATCTTGTTGTAGGTACTAGGTGTCTATTTCCTCACCTTTGTCTCAGTTAATAGTTTCATTCCATCATTTCCAACTTCTTCATACAGGCATGTAGGAATCTTGGAGCACCAGTCTGGGCCAGGGCCATCAGAACCCAGATGTGCTTAAGAAGGCACAAAACTGACCAATGACTTCCTTCCTTACCGCAGATATGGACACTCTGGAGAAAGAAGAGGGGAAGTGGGGGATAAAAGTCAGGGCTCAGCTCAAAGAAACAAACAGCAAAATCAGAGATCCACGGTCTGGGTTGACAGCAGAGGACAGAGATGATAGAAAAGCAGGTTAAGAGGTGAGTCCAGAGATGCTCCCTGCAGTGACAGAACTAAGGTGCCTTTTATGGAGAGCCAGTAATCTATCTTGGCTGGGGAAAGGGTGGAAATGATCTCCGAGCCCTGGTTCTTCCAGAAGTAAGTGTTCTCCCTTTCTCTTTCCCCTCTTTCCAAGCACCACCATCACCAGTACTGAGCAGAATCATGTGGCTGGGCCACTGCTGCCTGAGAACAGGCTTCTCTGAGATGCCTGCCCACCTGCCTACATTTCTGAGGCTCCTACCCCCTTTCAATCACCCACCTGGCACATGTCTGCACCTCTGGTGGTCATTATTCTCAAAGGACTAGGTTCATCTAGATCCTGAGACTCTCTCTCTTTCCAGTGCCTCTGCCCTTCATTGTTCTGCCCTTGTTCCTAGATCTCAGTTCTACAGGTCAGTTCATTTGAAGGAAACATGTCCATGAAACCTCACAAACTATTGGCTGAAATCCACTTCTCAAGTTACACGGGAGCTTTTACCTACAGCGACTTGTTCTGTAAACACAGCTAGGTGAAAACCTATGAAAAATGAGTAAAATATTGTAAGATGTTTCATTCGGTGACTGACACATGGAATCCAAGTTTGTGCAAGGTTACAGATTGACTTGTGTCCCTGCAAAAGATACCCTGGAGTCATAGTCCATATACTAGTGACTGTGACCTCGTTTGGAAATAGGGTCTCTGGAGCTGTAATCACTTAGGCGACTGCAAGGTTGTGCTAGGGTAGGATGACTGCTCATTCTAACGGGATAGGGCTTTATAAAGAGAAAGCACAGAAACATAGAGAAGACAGACTTATGTGAAGCTGCATATACACATGAAGAGGCTGCCAAGGGCTACCAGAAGTCAGCAGAGACAAGGAAAGACTCTTCCTTGAAAGCCTTCAGAAAGGGCATGGCTTTGCAGACACCCCGGATTTGGACTACTAGCCTCCAGAACTGTGTGACAATAAATGTTTGCTCTTGGAAGCCACTCACTTTGTGGTACTTTGTAATCAGTAACCTTAGAAAACAAGTGGGGATAGTCATAAGTTTGGTCAAGGATAGACCTTCAGTTATCAGATGTAATAAATAAATAAATAGACGGCCAGGTGAGTTAATGGATAAGCAGCACTCAGACATCAGGACAGGAAGGAGGTGTCAGGGCACACAACCAGAGTCCTGTGACAGAGAAGCCCGATGCTGGGACAGAGTCTACCACAAACCACTCTGTACCAAGACTAGGTATGTGCAAACCTTCCATCAGGTAAAAGGATCCTAGGTAGCTGAGGATGTACAGGCAGCACAAACTTGCCTGCTGAAAGTTAGGATGACTTGAAACACTTGCTATAGAAAATAAAGGACCTTCAGGGAGCTCTGGTGGCCTAGTGGCAAGAAACTGCACTGCAAGCCCAGAGGTACACAGTTCAAATCCACGAGATGCTCTGCTGGAGAAGGAGGGGCAATATCCTCCTATATCAGTCAGATCCAATTTGATGGTACGCGCGCGCACACACACACACACACACATACATGACCTTCAATATGGTTTGTCTCAACATCAAGAAAATAAAAATCCTTACCACTGGACCAATAGGCAACCCCTTGATAGATGAAGGCAAGATCAAAGTCATCAATGAGTTTACTTGGATCTACAGCCAACGGCCAGGTAAGTTTACAACACGGTGCAGTGGGAAACTCTGCTGCCAAATTTCCCATGAGGGTTGCTATATTGTCATAGTCAATTTGATGGCACCAAACAACAAGAACAACAACAAAGTGGTCGAGGAAGAGGAAAGAGTGGCAGGAAGTTGTACACCTTACAGGAACTCTTTCCGCAGCTTGGTATAGAAGAAGGAGCCCCAGACTAAAAGCTAGTAGACCTGAGCTCTGGTCCTGGGCCCAGTTCCATTAGCTTCCATCCTCAGACCAGGCCCAACAAGGCCTCCTTCCTTTCAACCCAGCATCTCTGTTTACAGGAACACGTTCTACCTCACTCTGATCACCCAAAGAAGACACCTGTTCCCAGCAGGTTTGTTTGAGAGTATCTCTCCTTTCATTATTGAAAAGACAGCACCATCAGTGACCTGGAAAACACTTTGATCGCTGAGAGTGGACAGTTATTTGTCCTTATCAGTTGAGACTACTGCTTGTGAAGTATTTCATTTTAAAGGCAATGCTGGCACACTCTGTGCCTATACAAATCTCTTCATTAGAAAAGACAATTAGTCCCCTGTGAATACAATGCTTTTGTCACGTTAATGAAAAGAGACATTTTAAACTAAAGTCCTATTTTTTTTAACAAAGCAAAAATTGATTTTAAAAGAGAAAGAAATATCATCTCATGCTTAATTTGGTCTTAATCTCAAAGGTCCCCTGTCTTCCTACATTTGGTTGGTATAATGAGAACCATGTTCCACTTTTTTTGAGAAAGTAGCCCCTGTCATAGTTGTCCCCCAAATGTCAGCAATGTGAGTAGATGTTAACAACAAACTATCTTCTTCTTTACATCCAATACTATTTTTTTCTCTTTCCCATAAGTCAGCAGTGAGAATATAAACACATACATACACAGACATGTAAATATAAATATAAAAATTAAAAAGATAAACATAAATATATATAAGCAAGCTCTAGTAGCCTAGTGGCAAGAAGCTGTGCTGCAATCTTGAAGGCATGTAGTTCTAATCTACCAGCTGCTCCACAGGAGAAGAAAAAGGGGTACTCTCCTCCCATGAGATTAACTACCTCTGAAAACTCACCAGAGGGTCAGCTATGGGTTAGTTCCAACTCGATGGTACACAACACCAACACAACACATATGTGTTCATATACATATACACATAAATATACATACATACATACACACACACACACACACACACACATACATATATAAAGAAGTCAGAATTTCTTGAACACTCGGTACACTAAAAAGTCTCCGGAAGACTCATTTCTTTTGGAATGTTGCTGATCAGTCATTTTTTAAAATTACATTTTTTATTCAGCACCTATCTCAAGAAGGTTTTGAATATTCCATGTCCCACATGCTAAAGTCAAACTCCATTTTGCTTCCCTTTATACTTATCCAACTTGTATAATTTTAAAAAAGCCCATCACTTAAATCCCTCCTTCGTAGTGGAGGACAGGACGGCTTCGCCCAGGAATTGTGTCTTCCTAGGCGCGTACAGAACCCACTCACTGTCTGTTGCCCTCATCTGGCACGCTGCCTTAAGACACACTTTGTTATTTTTAACTTGTTTTTCCATCCTACTCGTGTACATATTTACCTTCTCATGTTTGGTATTTGACTTTGGGTTCAGGGATCATATCTAGCACTGGATTAGCACACAGTGGACTCACGGGAAATATTTGTTAGTTATCTGATAGACAGTTAACCTTCCCTGCACGGGATGGGGTGGGGGGAGTGTGTGCTCGTGTGTGTAATCAGCATGATTCTAGTTCCAAAAGGCCAGCATTTTTCACTCTGGCTGGGACTATGTCAGAGATCCTACATTTCAGCATTGAAAGGATATCTCTGAGAGAGACGGAATCTCATCCGGGAAGGTTCTCTTATTAACGTCATCTTTTGTCAAGGAGTTTCTTCTTCTGTGAGCACGCTGCTCTCTCTCTCTCTCTTTCTTTCTTTTTTTTTTTTTTTGGTAATAATTTAACTTGTTATATATGTTATTAATAAAAAGACAACAAACTTTTACAACATTGCATTCACTAAGATTCTGGCAATAGTTTTATGTAACAAGACACAGCATACCAGGCTTACAACTCAGCTTGTTTATGGTAAGTCTCAGCTTCAAAATGAAACTTTTTAAAAAATAAACCAAAACCCTGCTTCTTACATATGACAGTTTTCAGCAAGTATGCCATTAAACTTAGAAATGAACTGAAGGTACTAAGTGCAGTAGTTACAAAAGCTAGACATTGCAGCCTAAATAAAAATCCATATAAAAATAAAAGAACGCTGCTGTCTTTTAAGCATTCTGCTTCAAGGTGAACAGATGAAAAAGGCCCTCCCTGGGTCACACTGTACACAATGGAGATGAAAGCCAAACCCCCCTTGCTGTTGCGACAACAGCATTCTATTGCCACTCACAGCAGTCTGTGGGCGAGAGTATCACTGTCTGCAGAAGCTCAGGGGTTCCCAAGGTTTCAGTCCTCAGAGAAACAAACTGTCTCATCTTTCCTCTGCAGAGCAGTTGGCGGTTCAAAGCACCAACCTCCCAGCTAGCAGCTGAATGCTTAACCACTGCACCACCAGGGCCTGCATAAAGGCTCACTGCCATCTGGTCAGTTCCGACTCAGAGTGACCCCATAAGACAAGGGTACAACCACCCTATGGTTGCCAAGATTGTAAAGCTTTCTAGAAGCCAAAGTCCACCTCGTTTTCCTATCAGGCGGCTGGTGAGTTCAAACTGCCAACCTTTTGGTTACTAGTCAAGCACTTAACCCTGAACCACGAGAGATCTTTACAAAATGTGTAGACTTGCTTACTTACTTAGTAATGCCAAAAGTGAAGCAAACATGAAAAGACAAAGAGAGATTTAATCCAAAACGTCAGGTAAATTCTATTGCACAGAAACCCTCTATTCAGTTTCTTTAGCGGAAAAGAATGTCCATCTTTCTCCAGTGCAGTGACCAGTGAATTTGAACTGCCAACCTTTCAGTTAGCAGCCAGCCACATCATATGCTGCACTATCTATCAGGTCTCCCTACACACTATGGAGTCAGAGTCCTTCTATCATGAACTCAAATCTCAAGGTTCACAGGGCTCACTGTATTCCACAAGGTATGTAAAATGTATGTTCTCTACAGACAAATGAGTAAATGGTTTAAGCACAAACTTGGGTTCTGTTTTCTAATTCCCCACACTGTCTAAAGCTGAAGGGATGGCAAACAACACTTGTTAACAGTCACTTGTGGCCTGTGTAGCACACAATGAGTCTCTGCTCAAAGAACTCATTTGTAAAATGGAGATAAAAATTAATAGTACCTCACAACGAAATACTACTCTGTTGCATTCAGGAGCAATGACTTTGAAAATTACTATATAACTTGGAAGGGACTGGAGAGCATTATGTTAAGTGAACTAATTCAGTCCCATAAGGACAAATATAGTATAAAACCATAATTGTAGAAACAGAAAGATAACTAGTAAAACATATATGAGTATTCCCAACGTTTTTTTTTTTATTCCCAACTTTTTAAGGGAGCAATAAATTGCTTTCCATCTTGGTTGCACCATTTTACATTCCCATCAGCAGTGTTCCAAATTCTCTACAACCTCACCGGCATTTTTTATTTGTGGCCTTGGGGAATATTATTTTTTTGCCTGGGTGAGCAGGTATATCATTGCTATGATTTGCATCTCTCTAATACCTAATGATCTTGAGCATGTATTTTTTGGCCATCTGAATGCCTTCTTTGGTGAAAGGTCTATTTTTGTCCTTTCTCATTTTGCCCATTTTTGGGGTTGTTTGTCCCTTTTTGTGGAGATGCTGTGGTTTCCTATAAATTTTAGAGATTAATTCCTTGCATATATCATTGTCAACTATTTCCCCTGCTCTGTAGATTCTTTTGACAAAAGTCTTTTGATATGCATAAGGTTTTCCTTTTTAAGTCACAGTCATCTAGTTGATCTTGTTGATAGTGCACTTCTGGTCACATTTGGTAGTCTATTTATGCCTCTGGTTATGACATCGAAGTTTGCCCCAAATTCTTCTTTGATGATCTTTTTCTTTTTAGGCATTAGGCCTAGGAACTTGATCCATCTTGAGTTAGTTTCTGTATATGGTTTGAGGTATGGACTTGATTTCATTTTCTAAAAGTGGATGGAAAGTTTTGCCAGAATAATTTTTTAAAGAGGCTGTCTTTTCACCACTTGATGGGTTTCCTTTCTTTGCCAAAGATGAGCTGTCACTGTCGTTATTGTTGTTGTTAGATGTCATCAAGTCGACGATGACTCATACTGAGCCTATTAGGAACAGCACAGGTGAACCCTGCCCTATCCTGCGCCATCCTCAGGACCTCTGATATGCCCCAGCCCATGTCACAGACACTGGGTCGCTTTACCTTGTTGAGAGTCTTCCTCTCTTTCTCTCCAGCTTTCCCGGCATGCTGTTCTTTTTCATGTACTGGCCCTCCTGACAAAATCCTCAAAGCATGTGAGACAAAGTTTCACCATCCAGGCCTCTGTGGCATACTCTGGTTTCACCTCCTCCAAGACCGACTTGTTTGTTCTTTTGACAGACTGTCCAGAGGATGGTCAGTATCTTTCTCCAACACAATTCAAAGGCACTGTTTCTCAGGTGAGAGCACTTGTGAATTTGAGTTTCCAGAGAAGCAACACTTTTGGGTTACAGACCTAACTACCAGAGCTTCTTCTAAAAGGGATATTGTCCAAGAGTAAGAATAAACCAGAAATAGCAAAGTGTCCAGTGTCCTCCTAGTCAATCTAGTTTGTAGTTGTGTACCAAAGAGATGGAACCGACACATAGTTGACCCTTTGGTGGATTTTTGAAGCCAGTTAATTGCACGGGAGGAGCTCACCCACCCTTCTCTCATGAAGCGCTGAAGCAGCTGGTGGCCTCGAACTGCGTGCCTTTGAGATTATAGTGCGGCTTCTTGCCACTAAGCCACCAGAACTCCATAGTTTCAAGAAACTAAAACATAGCTTTTACCCAGCTTAATTCCAAACTAAATGAAGGTGACATGCCAGGAAGAAAGGAAAAGTTAACCTTCTTTAAAGAAAAAGAGCATCAGCCTTGACCTTGGATTACTTTTATGATTTTTCACATTTAATATCTAGCATCCAATATGTATTCACCAAATCCAAATAACCTAAAGCCAACAGTAAAAGTTAATTAAATTAGTTCTACAGGTCATCCTGTTATTGGAATTGTCACAGAATAATTAAAAAATTGTGATTAAGATGTTATTAATAAAATTTAATAAAAAGATTTACAACCTAAAAAAAAAGAAATGATCATTAGCAAATCTTCCTCATATATGTATGAATATTATCAGATCACTGATAGACCTGAACTTTAGGACTTGAAATTGTTCTTTTTAAAAAACAAAACAATGAATATGACACCATTCTTCTTCAACTTGTCATTTTTAACATATGATTGTCTGACTCCAAATAGCCAATATCAGTTCATTCTGCATATATACAGAAAAGAAAAAAAAGATGTTCCAAACTGGAAATACCATAATAAAATAGCATTTATACCCCTTTGACTGGAAAAAGTAAAAAAAAAAAATAAAATCAAAGTTTGACAGTAATTACCTTTGGATCAATATTCATATTGCAGAAAACGGATCCACATCCAGAGACTCATAAATACTGTGAGTGAAAGTTTAAATTTGGACATCAGTCTAGTTTTATTTTATCTCTTGAAACTGAACATTCACGTACACTATAACTCAAGTTTCACTTTTTAAAATGTCCAAAAATTAACTACTCCATTCTTAAGCATATACTCAAAAGAATTTGTATCTGTGTAATAGGATCCGTGTGGAACAATGTCCATGGAAACACTGTTCACTATAGCAACAACCCAGAAGTCATTTAAATCCTCATCAATAAGAAAATAAATGAACAAATTATGATATTGTATTTTACACAACTCACACCAGCTTTCTACATTTACTTGCTAACTACTCTTTCCTCAAGCCCCACCCCCACCTCAGGTACATGGGTAATGCTTCTTTTCCCCCTAAAATATTACTATTTTTTTAAAAATAGCATAATGCATTTTGTATAAATACCCCCAGGATTATTTCACATGACTAAAAGAAATATGCAAACCAAGATCAAAGATAAAACAAGGGGGGGAGCTCAGGAGAGATAAAAAAAAAACCACAACAGAGATTTTCTACAATAAAACAGAGGCATATTAGCCACACAATATTTAAAAAAAAAAAAAAAGAGGATGTATTTAGTGTAAAACTCCTTTTTAAGGTTAAAGGCAAGACAGTATGTCCTCTTAAAGATAAAAAATATGATCTGGGAAAAAAGCTGCACTGCAAGTCCAGAGGCGTGCAGTTCGAATCCACCAGATTCTCCAGCTCTACTGGAGAAGGGGGGGCAATCTCCTCGCGTACCAGTCAGATCCGATTTGACGGTACACACACAAAAATCAATAATTTTTTTTTAAAAGTATTACGATAACAAGACAGCAAAACAATCAAAGAAACAATAAAATCAGGATTCAGGAGGATGCTTACTTTGAATAAAGACAGATATGTGATAAAAGGACTGGATTATGGTCAGCAATATAGTTTACATATCAGATTTTCATGTGTTTATTACATGAATTAAAAATAGTTGACCCCTAAACTGACACAAACTGAAACTGAACATCTGAACAGACCCATTACAAAAGAAGAAATTGAAAAGGCAATACAACAACTTCCAACCAAGAAAA
>NW_006399761.1:5806257-5853843 GCF_000299155.1 Elephantulus edwardii
AAAAAAAAAAAAAATAGTTGACCAACTGAATAAATACACACAAGAATATGTAATATCTATGTTTTGCTGTTGTTGTATGGACCACTGAGCCACAATTAACTTGAACCTAGCCCTCAAGTGAGTTTTCATAAATTGCAGGGGAGGAAACTGCACCTCATTCTCCTGAAGAGCAGCTGGTTGATCCAAATTTGCATGCCTTTGGGATGGCAGCACAACTCCTTAGCACCAGATCATCAGGGTAAGCCTAGTCTTTTCTTTTTTTTTTTAATAATTTTAATGAAAATTTACAGAGATTTTGGATTTCCTTTCATTCATTGCAACAGGGTAAACCTATTCTATAGGAATAATAATTAGGAGAACAATCAGACATGAGTTATGGTTTCTAAAATAAGACATCAAAGAATATCACACAAATTTTAAAACTATAACAGAAGAAGAAAGAAGCAATTTGGCATATAAAGACAATAAAGAGACAGTTTAAACATAAAAGAGATGAATTTTTTAAAAACCCTACAAAGATATGAATACAAAATTGCAAAAAATTAAAAATAAGAGGCAAGTACGTTAAAAACCTATGGAGAAACAGAAGATTGGGGAGATAGAAAGACAGTGAAAGAACAAAGATACAAAACGATATTGTCGTTGTTTGCCATAGAGTCAGAATCAACCCATCGCTGACCCTCCAGCGGATTTTCAGAGGCTGTCAATCACACGGGAGGAGACTGTTCATCCTTCCCCTGCTTAGTAGCTGGTGAATTTGAACCACGTGCCTTTGGGATTGCAGTGCGGTTTCTTACCACTTGGCCACCAGAGACAGAAGCTATACAAAGGAGATTCAACCCCTATAATACAGAAATATGACATTTTGTCATTAAAATATGTCAAATATTAGGGGAGCTCTGGTGGCCTAGTGGCAAGAAGCTGTACTGCAATCCCAGAGGAACACGGTTCGAATCCACCAGACGCTCTGCCGGAGAAGGAGGCGCAATATCCTCCTGTACCAGTCAGATCTGATTTGATGGTACACGCACACAAAATTTAAAAAAATAAATAAATAAATTAAATAAAAATATGTCAAATATTTTCTTTACATCATAAAAATAAATAAAAGACTTTCTGAAATAATTATTTTAATCATCAAATAAAATGCTGAATAATTTACTAGAGGAGAAAATTATAAATAAAGTCAACCCAGGAAAGAAAACTAAAAAACAATTTACCTTCAAAACTAACAAATTAATCTATGAGGATCCAAACCAAATGGCACATTATTTACCATGAAGACAGATTTAAATTTGCTTCAGATGTCTCTATAGTGTTTCTGGGTAATATAAACAATTAGCATTACTGGCTGCCAACTGAAAGGCTGCAGGTTCAAGTCCACCTTGAGGTGCCTTGGAAGAAAGGCCTAGTAAGCTACTCTCAAAATAACTGCCATTGAAAAACCTATAGAGCAGTTATACTCTGACGCATACGGTGTTGTCGTGAATTGTAATAAACTCAATAGCAACTGGTTATTTTGATTCTTATCCCAGAAACCTCCACAGTGATACTCAAAGGCTTGCAAATAGTAGCATGTGATTACATAGTTTTAAGATAGGAAGCACACAACCCCAAAATTTCACTTGTGTAGCAGGCAAAGGTTGCTAATGTTTTTTACCTCCTCATCTTTAAGAAACCAGAGTTTGAGTTTGGTAATTGCCATTAGGCAGAAGATTATTTTCCAAAATCACATAATCAGTTTGTCTGCTACTTCAAAAAAATCTGATTGGTGGGGCCTACACACTTGACCTTTCTTCCCAGATCATGAGGACAAGGACCGTGGTTCTTGCAAGGTGCCATCTCTCGCCCTTTACCCTCGTCATCATGCTGACATATCCAAGCCCACTGTTACAGTCACTGGGTCAATGCATCTTGTGGAGGGTCTCCCTCTATCCCTCCACCTTCCCCAGCATGATGTTCTTTTCCAAGGACTGGCCCTTCCTGAAAGACCAAAGCGCGTATGCGATGAAGTTTCACCTTCTTTGTCTTTAAGGAGCATGCTGACTGTACTTCCTCAAAAACACACTTGTTCTTTTTGTTTTTATTTTGCCTTCCGGGGATATTCAGTACTTTTCTCTAACACCCCAGTCCAAAGGCATTAATTCTTTTTCTGTCATCCTCACAGAGTGTTCAACTTCCAGAGGCATAGGAAGTAAATGAAAAGGCCAAGGCTTAGGTAAGGTACACCTTTAATCTTTAAACTGACAAAGTGCTTTTAAGGACTTTGGAGAGGTCCTTGACAGTAGATTTTCCCAGTGCAACACATCTTTTGATTTCTTAACTGCTGTAACCAAGGATGTTGACTGTGAGCCCAAATAAAACTAAATCACTGACCGTGTTAATCTTTTTTCCATCTATCATGATGTTGTGTTATCTACTGGTCCAGGGGTGAGGAACTTTGCTCTCTTGTTGAGATATAATCCATATTGAAGACTGTAGTCCTAGGCCTTCTGCAGCAAGTGTTTCAAGTCCTCTTCACTTTGGGCAAGCAAGATTGTGTCATCTGTAAAATGCAGGCTATTGAAGAGTCTTCCTCCAATTCTGATGCCATATTCTTCTTCATAGAGTCCAGCTTCTCGAATAATTTCAGCTCAGCATACAGATGGAATAGGTATGGAGTAAAGGATACAGCTCCAATGCACACATTTCTTGATCTAAAACCATTCCCTTATTTTGTTCATAGGACAGCTTCTTGGTCTAGGTATAGATTTCACATGAGCGCAATTAAGTGTTCTTGGATTCCCGTTCTTCTCAATGATAGTCATAATTTGTCATAATACACACAAATGCCTTTTCATAATTAATATAAGACATATACACATCTTTCCGGTATTCTCCACTTTCAGATAAGATCTGACACCAGTACTGATATCCCTGATATCACAGCCTCTTCTGAATCCAGTTTTAATTTCTGGAAGTTGATGTGCTGTTTCATCCATTTTTTTTAAGAATCAAAGTAATCTTTAGGAAGATTTTACTTGCATGTGGTATTGATACTGTTCCATAATTTCTACATTCTGTTGGATCACCTTTTTTAGGAACGGGAACAAATTTCTTACAGTCAATTGCTCATGTAGTTGTGTTCCAAATTTCTTGGCACAGGCTAATGAGCATGTTTAAGGGTGCATCTGTTAAAACATGTCAATTGGTTATTCCACCAATTTCTGGGGTCTTATTTTATGTCAATGTCTTCAGTGCAGCTTGAATTTCTTCTTTCGTTATCACTCATTCTTGATCATGTGTTACTTCCTAAAATGATTCTGTGTCAACCAATTCTCCTTGGTACAACGACTTTATATTCCTTCCGTCACCTTTTGATGCTTCCTGAATCACTCAAGATTTTGCCCATTGAATCTTTCAATATTGCAACTCAAAGCTTGAATTTTTCCAGTTCTTTCAACCTGGGAAATGTCACGCAGATTGTTCCCTTTTTATTTTCTAACTCTGGCTCTTTGTGCATTTTGTTGTAATACTTTGGCTTGTCTCCTCAAATTTGAAATCATCTGCCAATCTCTTCACTTTGTCATTTCTTCCCTTTGTTTTGGCTTCTTGGTGTTCTAGTGCAATTTTCAAAGTCTCTTTTGACATTCATTTTGGTCTCTTTATTATCCCCCATCTTTGTAACGACATTTTGCTTTCTTCCTGCATGATCTCCTTAATGTCATCGTACAACTCATCTGGTCTCCGGTCATCAGTGTTGAGTGCATCAAATCCATTCCTAAGATGTTTTTTTAATTCAAATGTCTAAGAAATGACAGTAAACTGGAAACTGCCCAGATCCCTGTTGACTCTGTAGAATCACCATGCCAGTTCTGGATTTTTATTATGTGAGAGAATAAACTTGATAAAATTTCTCATCTGAACATGTTTTGGAGGAATAAGGTTCTGCATATTGAACCTATCTTAATTAAAAATAATGATATCAAATATTCTAAATCAGATATGAAGAAAAGGGATAAGTTTCAAATTTGCAGGACCTAGGGGGAAATGAAATAATGAAACTCAGTCAACAAAAGGCAAACCAAAACACAAAAATAGGAAGTTTAATTAAAAGTGTTTGTTAAGAAAGAAGCTGCACTGCAATCTCGAAGGCAGGCGGTTTCTGCTCTATGGGTGAATCTCCTCCCGTGTGATTAACTGCCTCTGAAAACCCATCGAGAATCAGTGGTGGGTTCCAACTCGATGGTACACAACAACAACAAATAAAAGACTGTACTGAATAATTGTAGGCATTATTACAGAGAAATGTGGTAACAGTAATATAAACATCAAGAGAATGAGGAGATGGCAGAAAGGTAAGTATGCTTTCTCATAGCACATGAAGTTAGGAAGTAAAATTTAAAGTTAATTTTTAAAATAAAATTAATATAATTATTTCCACTTAGTGTTTAACAATGTACATTCTTTTCTCATTCTAGGAATAACTTTCATGGCTAAGACTCATTTAGCTAAAGTTCAGAGATTATGGATTCACTTCAGTTTCCTTTACCTTTTAGCTATTATTTTTCTTTTAAAGGAATTTGCAGCATATGGACCATTTTCACCCACCTTCATGTTTTTAGGGAGCTCTGAGGGCCTAGGCCATAGGCGGTCATGCTGCTAAACCCCAAGGAAGCCCCTCTTGGCCAGTTCAAAGTCACCAGAAGCTCCAGGGAAGAAAAGGGGGCAACTACTTCTTCCCGTGTGATTTACGGCCTCAGAAACCCAATGGAGAGGCAACTATAGTTCTGAATGAACAACAATGAGTTGCAGTGAGTCTGTTAAGATTCTTGGGGTTGTAATTCATAAAATATTTGGCTACGGGAGCTCTGGTGGCCTACTGGCAAGAAGCTGCACTGTAATCCCAGAGGCACACAGTTCAAATCCACCAGATGCTCTGCTGGAAAAGAAGGGACAATCTCTTCCTGTACCAGTCAGATCTGATTTGACGGTACACACACAAAAAATAATAAAAAATAAAATAAAAAATTAAAAAAAAAACACCACAAAACATTTGGCTACTAACCAAGGTCAGCAATTTGAACCCCTGACCGCTCTGCAGGAGGAAGATGAGAATCATGCTTCTGTAAAAATGCCCAGTGATGGGCGAGATCTGGTGGCCTAGTGGCAGGAAACTGCACTGTAATACCAGAGGTGCGTGGTTCAAATCCACCAGATGCCCTGCTGAAGAAGGAGGAACAATCGCCTCCTGTACCAGTCAGATCCAATTTGATGGTACACATAAAAAGAACAAATAATAATAAAAAAAAAAATTAAAAATGTCCAGTGATGGAACCTTATGGGCAGGTCCACTCTGTCCTACAAGGTTACTATGCATCAGAACTGACCCAATGGCTATGGGCTTACATATCTTTCTCTTACTCTACCTTCATTTTTTTACCCGTATTTCTATCTCTTAAATGCATAGAGAATGTCTTACATGATCTTCAGAAAACAATCTGTTGTGAATCTCAGTGGTAGAAATTTTTTGCTTTTGTATCTTGATAATGTTTGCATGTTATTTTGAGAAAAGATATCAACTGTTAAAAAAAGGATTAAAAAATAACCACATGAATTCTCCCACTTTCTTCTGCAAGTTTCTATACATATGCACAATCTAAATGAATGTCTGTCCCTATATTTGGGCATTAATAGTATTTCCAAACTTTTGGTTTTATGTGAGTTGTGAATGGAGACAATAACTGCACAGCACTGACTTCAGGAAAAAGTCAATAAATATTCACACTTCTGGTGCTTCTGCCAAGATTCAAATTCAAGACTGAGATTATTTGGAACATCAATAGGGAGCTCTGGTGGTACAGTATATAACCTCCTTGGTTATTATCAAAAGATCAGCAGTTCAAATCCACTAGAAAGATGGTCAGTGACCTTCTGCACAGCCTGGAAAACCCAATGAAAGCTGGCTTGGAGTTGGAACATCTCAACTGCAATGAATTTAGAATTTTTGCTTTTTATTTTGCTTTTTAGTTCTTGTGATATGTCTCTAAAAGCATGGCACTCTAATTCCACTTTTTCCAGAGGGAATCTTTAGCTAAACAAATATATTTAAAAATAAAGTTGGCAAAGAATGTTTACATTTCATTTCAGAGTCAAGTAAACCGAGCCCAAGATAGCAGACCTAAAGAGAAGTGAGACTGGGACTAAGAACCCAGTGGTTCTCCTTTCCAGATTCACTGTTCTTGGAGGAAATAAAAACCAAACATCATTGTTGAGCCAGTTCTGACCAGCAGTAACCTTTCAGGACCGAGGAGAACTACCTCCAGTACTTTTCTAAGGCTGTAATCTTTACAGAAGCCGACTGCCCTGCCCGTCTTTCTCTGGAGTACCTGACTGCTGGATTCTAATCACTGACTACTGGTTACCAACTGAATACTCCTTACCCACAATGCCACCAGAGTTCCTCTGAGGACAGATAGCTATTGTTCTTTTCCCTTTGTTGAGCATAATCGGGTTTTGCAGTGATAAGATAATCATGCGATCCCAACAGAGTGGGGAAAAAAAATCACCCAGAAACAAGCAGCAAATAGTAGCAAAGTCATTCACTGGTCATAAAATTGTAGTCCTTCAAGGACTTCCGAGATTGTCTGAGGCGGAGCTTCTGCCCAGGGGACCTTGGCTGCCTCCTCCTGAGGCTCTAATTGGAGCTGAGCTGGCCTCCCTCCAGCTGCCCATTCCAACCCAGCTGTTTCTCCCTCGTCTGATTTACATATTAATGTTCCACCAATGAATTCATTTGAAAAAGAGGCCAAACTTTAACGTAGAGGTTTAAAATCACTGATTACCTAATTTCACAGAAATAGTGGTGAATTCATAAAATCATGGAAAAATGAGGTCATTTCAATCAAGAAATATCAACCGATTCATGTAAGAAAAAGCAATCTTGGACCAAGTTTATTTTTGGATGGTGTAGCATTATTCCCTTTAGAAGCAGCTGCTTTTCTTAGCTCATACTTCTCCTTTTTCTAAACCTCTGGCTTACCAACCTAAATGTACAGACAGTACAAAAACAGCTGTGCGGTCAGGATACCAGATTTCAATGCACAAACAAGAACCAGAGGAAAATTCCCAAGCACCTTGCCTGAGAATGTTCCATATTCTAACTTCAAAAATTGTCTAACAGCAGATAAACTCAGTTAAAATAATGAAAGCTTTAAAAAATATAGTAGCAATGAGTCTTATTAACAGTGGCCTACACTGTCCTGGAGAGGGTGAAACCAAGCCGCTCCCTGGAGGCAATGATTTTGAAGTTCCATCTCACATGTGGCCATGTGGCCAGAAAGAACCAGTCCTCAGAGACAGACAACATGCTTGAAAGGGTAGAGGGATTGTATAGGAGAAGAAGACTTTGGATGAGATGTACTGACTCAGTGATTGGAAAAATGAGCATAGGTCTGTTGGAAAGGGTGAGATTGGCTCAGGATACGGCAAGGTTCAGAGCTAATGTATGAAGGGTCACTATGAGTCATAGGTGACTCGTTGGCACATAACAACAGTGGTAAGAAGCTGCACTGCAATTCTGAAGGAATGTGGTTCGAATCCACTTAAGAAAGATGTGCAATCTCCTGTGTAATTTAATGCCTCTGAAAACTTGTTGGAGGGTCAGTTCCAATTCAATGGCACACAACAACAAAATAGTATGTTGGAATCTTTACCCCTATACTTGTGAATGTAATCCTGTTTAAAAAAAGTTTTCTTGCAACAATAAATGAATGAAAACCCCAAATCTCTATAAATGTTCATTAAAACTAATAAAATTTCATAAAAAAAGTTTTCTTTGTTGTGTTAATTAAACCTTAGGTTGGGCTCTAAACTTAATCACGTTGAGGTTCTAAAAAGAGCAGATGAGACCTTGAGACATAAATACATGGAAAATGAGAGATGTCACATGAAGATGGACAAAGAATATCTAGATCCACCAATAAGTAAAAAGATCAATCTGGCTAAGACCCTGATTTAGTCTCTTAGCCACCAGCACTATGAGAAAATTCACCCCCTGGTGTTATTTCTGTGAGAGCATCCCTAGAACATTTTACCTCAGTCACTACTGAGACCATACCAACCTACAGTTGACGTATGGATCCCATATGTTACAGAGGACATGGTCTTTAACAACCAGGCCTTTCTTCTGTAGCACCGTCAGTTGGGTGCAACAGCTTTAGGTCAGCAATTGAGAGCAAATCATTTGTGCCATTCATGCACCTACTAAGAAACTAGTAACATTAAATAGAAATATGACCCTACTTCTCCATTTATGAGGTGAGTTCTATTGGTATAGTAACATTGTAGGTAATGTAATAATTTACACTTATCTAATGCTTTACAGATTTATGCCAACTAAGTAGTATTTAATCCTCCAGAAAAGGTGCAGATTTTAGAGTGTCTGTGGTCAGACATTCCTGGCCTGATATCTATTCCATTACTTATCTGGGAAACCTAGACAATCTTACTTAAGCCAAGTGATGCTCAATTTTATCACTTGTGAAATAGTATTGCTGTGAGGATTATGTGCTATGACATATAGTAAGTTATCTTGCTCGCCTCAAGAAATTTTAATTTCCTTTCCTCTTCCTCCCTGCGAACTGACTCACAGATGACCCTTCTGGGACTTTCTGAGATTTTAAGTCGCATGGCAGGGGACTGCCTTTCTTTTTCCCTCGGAGCTGCTGGTAGACTTGAACAACTAGAGGTGTGAGCTTTGGGTTAGCAGTGAACTCTATGGACTTGGCCACTAGAACCTCCCTACTTGTATTACAGAACTAGCAGAGAAGTACGACAGCTGGTGCTATAATTCGCTGAAGGGGAAACAGAGTGTGGGTGCACATCTGATCTCATGGGAACTTGTTTTATGTTGCTGAGGTTGATAAGGATTCTTTCTCCTTATGAAGTTAATGGATGTCAGATGACACCCTGTCCAAACCATTTTTACAGTGAGGGGACTGTCCATTTTTCTTCCTCAGCACAGCTGGTGGATTTGAACCATACATCTTTGGATTGGCAGTGCAACTTCCTATCCACTAGGCCACGAGGTCCCTGAATAAAGACCTAGCGGTACATATCACCTAATCAAAACCAAACCCACTGTGATACAGCTCTACCAGGTTTCTGGGGTTGTAAATCTTTATGGGAAGAGACTGTCTATCTTTCTTCCAAGCAATAACTAATAACTTACTTTCTGGTTACCATTCCAACACATACATTATGTCAGCAGAGCTCCTTAGAAAAACAGACAGGATGGATATTGGCTAGAGATCCAGTAGTATAGACAGACCAGGGGTGGATGAATCTCATTTAGAAACAGGATTCTGAACAACTAGGAGACAAAAGTTACCAAAGTATTAGTACAAAAATACTACGAAAGGAAATTATTCTCCTTATACAGAAAACTCTGTTTGGCACAGAAATTATTTCCAACTCTTTTCACCAAGGTCTCTCTCCAAAGGATCTGTTCAGGTAGGTAACATTTCTTATTATTTATAAAAGTCAAGTCTCCCTGTAATGTCCACACAAGAACTGAGTTGGAATAAATATGGCACCTCATTTCTCTTAAGTGCTCTTTTAAAAGTACCTTCGGGGGTGGGGTGGGCGGGGAGAAAAGTGTCACAATGAAGGAATGGAAATCCAAAATCTCTGTAAATGTTCATTGAAATTAAAAAAAAAAGTACCTTCCAGGTAAGATCTAAGAAGGCATATAAACATGAATTATATATGCAATATGTTGCATTTGCATATTTGACTGGGTAGATTTGTAACAACAACAAATTTACAATAAGTTGTAAAATAAAAGTCAGCATAAAAACAAGCAAAGTTAAACGAGGAAATAAATTAAAAGGGAACTAGTGAAAGACGAGTGAACAGCAAGAAAACAGAACCAAGGCCACAGTAAGCTCACAAGGAAGCTGAGATCCTACTGGGCCCACTGCTGAGCGGGTCTCACAAGGATGTTACCCTTATCACATGGACTCTCACAACCTAAATATGTGTGTGAAAATCATTAACACTCTTTACTAAAATTCATTACACAAATGAAAAATCAGCTGTAAGGAATCCACAGATGGGCACCAAGGAAAAGGCCGTGAGTGGTAGGTGAATACTGCTCAGTCCCTGAAGACATCCCTTGTCCTTGTGTCCAGAGAAGCTCTGAAGCAGAGTTGAGAGGTGCAGGCACACAGGCCCAGAACACTGGGAAGGTGGGACCTCCAGGAAACTGTGCCATGCAACACAGAAACGCTCTCTGTGATCCTGGCTGGAAAAGGAGGTGAGGATGCAAAGTGACACTGGTGAGGTCGCCAACTCACCTCTCACTCTCTCCTCCCGGCTTTCTTGGGGTGAAGGCTAATAAGTAATGTTAATAGTTTGCCCAGGTAATTCTTATCAACCCTAAAGTTTCAAGAACTACAGTTTTAGAGTGGTGTTTCCCAGATATTGATTCAAAATCTTGCTGTATCACAACTTGATGGGGAGATATTTGGGGTTTTTTATTAATTGATATTTTAATGAAAGTTTACAGAAATATTATTGTTTTTAATTTTTTATTATTTTTGTGTGTTTGTGTTCCATCAAATCGGATCTAACTGGTACAGGAGGAGATTGCCTGCCCCTCCTTCTCCAGCAGAGCATCTGGTGGATTTGAACCGTGTACCTCTGTGATTATAGTGCAGCTTCTTGCCACTAGGTCACCAGAGTTCCCTAGAAATTTTTTTTAATTGATATTTTATGGAGAGTTTTTAAAAATAAGAAATGAGTGTTATAGAATAAAAATATTTGGACTCTGAAGGGCAGGTCCAAATATTTTAACAGTAAGAGAGAGATTGAGTCCATTTATAGCTCTTATTACTCGGAAAAGGATCACAAAGAAAGTCCCAGAGAGTGTAGGAGAAAAGGTATAATTTAACTAAAAAACATAAGAATGGGCAGTCTTACAGGTCTGGCAGAGACTGGTGGAGGAATCTCTGAGACTATGTCCATGAGTCACCCTCCAAACCTGAAACAAAACTCACTTGGTTCAGCTTTCAAACAACAGGCAGCCCTCTCAGGCAAACAGTAACAACTCCTTATAATAGCCAACCATAAGAAGTCAAAACAGTGGCATTTGCCCGAGGATGAAGCTCAGACAGCAGGAAGGCGGAGCACAGAAGGATTGACAGAAATGAGAAACATAAGGAGGAAACAAGAAGAGTGTGGTGACATTGTGGTTATTTTATTTAATGCTATAAAACAAAACAGGGAGCTCTGGTGGCCTAATGACAAAAAGCTGCACTGCAATTCCAAAGGCACACGGTTCAAAGCCACCAGCTGCTCCAAAGGAAAAGGACGGGCAATCTCCTCCCAAGAAATTACCTGCCTCTGAACACCCACTGGAGGGTCAGTTATGGGTCAGCTATGACTTGACAGTACACAACAACAAAATAAAATGTGAAGAAAATAAAAATAGAAAAATAAAACCCCCAAAATGTGTGTGAATGGTTGCTTTAAAACCAGCTTGCTCTTAAATGTTCACTCAAATCACAATTTTTAAAAAAGAGCGGGAAAGGTTGGGCAACAGTGAATGAGTATTTTTTTAAAAAAAGTTAATTGAGGGGAGAGGGAGGGAGAGAGGGGGTAAAACATGCAACAGAGAATGAAGGAAAATCTAATTTCTCTGTAAACGTTTGTTATAATCACAATTAAAATTTTAAAAAATAATAAAGTCCTAAAGAACAAGTTTAAAGACTAAAGTGTGCCTGATTCAAACCACAGTATTTTTAATTTCTTACTATATGTCCAAAAGTCATAAAAAATTAATAATGAAGTCCAAAGAAGAAAGAAACTAGCATGGCTTATATCAGGAATATCTTAGTTTGTTGGGTTTTTTTTTTTTCATTTTTATTGTATTATTTTTATGTGTACCATCAAATCAGATCTGACTGGCACAGGAGGAGATTGCCCCCTCATTCTCCAGCAGAGCATCCGGTGGATTTGAACCGGGAATATCTTCGTTTTTAAGCTAGCGGAAAACAACAAATGCTGGCAAGGATGTGGAGAGAGCAGAACTCTAACTCATTGCTGGTGGGAATGTAAAATGGTACATCCACCAGGGAAGGGAGGCCCGATTGTAAACTCTGGAGGAAATGGGGCACTATTCTAGTTCTTGCCATCCCCAAAACTGTCTTGTCTGGAACAAGTAACTGTGTCTTGGAGGAAGTACACCAGGGTGCCCCTGAGAGGCAAGAATGGTGAAACTTCACTGCACGGACATTGGGCATGTGGCAGGCAGCATCAGTCCTTCCAAAAAGCCATACTGGGGAAGGCAGAGGGTCAATGAAAGAGATGAAGACCCTCACAAGATGGACTGACACAGAGACTGTAACAATGAACTTGAGTGTGGTACAGCTGATAAGGATGGGACAGGACAGGGCAAGGTTTAGCTCTGTTATTCATAGGGTCTCTTAAGAGTCAATGTCAACTCCACAGCACGTAACAATGACACTTCCCAATGTGGCACCATCTGTACCTAGTAGGTGCTCAGTAATAATTTTGAGTAGTTGAATGAATTGGGAGTAATGAGGAGGAAGTTTCTGTTGAGCCTAATAACAACAAAAGAACTTAAATTACCTCTCTGGCAATTTCAAATACAGGGCATAAAGTGAATACTGGGCAATAAGGAAAAATAGTCCAAGTAAATTTTGTAATGTTGACCTCTCTGTCTCTAAGTCACTTCTCTGCCCTCGACGTTCAGCCCTCAATCTAACTATCATAACAACAAAACAGTCTTCACTGAAGCAGGTAGTTTGTCAGTAGAAATGAAAGGAAAAAGGGGCTGAAATGATTCCTTAATGTGGCATTTATTGTTCATGAAGATTAACGAAAGCCTTAAACTCAAACATGAGCATGTGACTTGTTTCTGCTTGGCTTCCCCTTGGATCTCAAGGTCTCCTGAAATTTATCTGCTCTGAACCCAGTTTCTGAACTAATATCCTGATGCCCAGCTCCTGCCAGCTCCTTCTCCCCAGGGAATTGCAGCTATTTCCTTCTTTCCCAGCCTCTGGATGCCTTGCTTCTAGCAACTTCCTCAGTTAAAAATTTGTCATTATCTGAAGCCGTCTGCTGCAGTGTATCGACCACTGGCATACTCCCTGTACTGAATATTAATGGACTTGAGTCAAGGCCAAGTTTCCCCATCTACCTCTGATAATGTAATGAAGAGTATTCTAGGTAACTGAAACGCTTTTTGCTAAGTGCCCCAAAACATTAAAAATTCCTTTTTAAAAAACCATTTTTAATGCTATACATATTCTTAATTAATGTAGTGAAGACAGGAGAAAAAGAAAACACTATAAAATGCAGATGCTCATTTAAAACACGGCATAACAGGCCAATTGAATAAAAAAGATTCCTATCACTTCTGAGTTTGTCCATATGCCTGAATAGTTATAATTTAAAATTATACTTACTACAATACTTAAATGTAACTGTAAATTATAATGCTGTTCTTGTTGTGTACCAGAGTAAGAACTAACTCATAGCTGACCCTCCAGTGGGTTTTTGGAGGCAGTTAATCACACGGGAGGAGACTATCAATAATAGTCTATTGTGATTGTGGATGGTAAAGGATGGGCAGTTTTCACCCTGTTGTACACAGGCAAGCTATAAGTCAGAACTGACTCTCAGGAAACTAACAACAACATAATTGGAAATTGTATCAGCCTTATCAGAAGCTAAATTGTATCCTGAGTAATGTGTGTACAAAAGTGCGTATGTGTTTTAGGAATTATGGTGTGATCTTATGTTCTGGTTTCACACCCTTATGTAAGTCTTGTCCTCTGAATATAAGCTGGACCTAATAACGTGATTGTATATATGATAAACCCAAACCTAAACCCACTGATGTCAAGTCAGTCCTATTAATTTTATCCTAAGACCCTGCTGGGTTTCTGTGATCGTAAATCTTCAAAGGAGGATATTGTCCATCTTTCTTTACATATGATAGAACACAGCAAAAAAGATGGGATGTCACTTCTTAGATTAGGTAACAAAAGAATGTGGCTTCCACCTTGTTCACTCTCTCGTACTTATTCTCGCTTTTGGAGTCAGCAGCTGTTTTGGGGGGGGGTTGTTGTTGTTTTCCAGCTGCCATATTGTTGGGCCCTGTTCAGAGGTCCATGTGGCCAAGACCTGTGGGAGGAACCGAAGCCCACATCCCAACAACCTGCAAGGAACTAAATCTTCCCAAAGACCTTATGAATGAACGAGAATGTGGATGAAGTGGCAGCCCTGATGGACAACTTGATTGCAACCTTGTAAGAGATCTCGGGAGAACCTAAGTGGGACAGTTCACACCCTTGGCTGCTAACCTAAAGGCTGGAGGTTTGACTGTACACAGTGATGCTTCATAACAAAGGCCTGGTGACCTACTAATGAAGACTCAGCCATGGAGCACATATGGAGCCTACCGATGCTCTGACACACACAAACTGCCGTGACGTGGAGTCAACTCCATGGCAAGAGGTTTTTCGAAGATCTCAGGAAAAGAGAGGCATCCAGTAAGCTGCACCCTGACTCCTAATCTGCATATATTATAAGCAGTGAGATCTTTGTTGCCTTAAATCTCTCTAGTCCTGGATATAATCTGTCCCTTAGTAATATGTAACTAATACAAGAATGCCGCACACAAGAAGCTTAGAGGGTTAGATGCATCCCATCTCCACAGCTTCCCGCCAAGTACATCTGCATCTCTAAACTCTGGGGTGCTATGGATGGTGAAGAGATTGAGATTGTTCACAGCTTTAGTTTGCTTGGCTCCACAGTCAACACTCTTGGCACCAGAAGCCAGGAAATTAAGACATGTTGTGGTGGGAAAGTGCGGTTAGAGAGCTCTCTAAAGTACTGAAGTGCAACAATATCAGTCTGGAGACTAAGGTGTGCCTGATCCAGGCCATGGTCTTTGCAATCACTTGCTATGCATCAGAGAACTGGACAATGACTACGTAAGATAGAAGGAGAACTGACGCCTTTAAGCTGTGCTGTTGGAGAAGAGTATTTAATGTACCGTGGACTGCTAAGACAACGAATAGGTTTATCCTGGAGAGGGTGAAGTCCTTGGAGGCAAGGATTCTGGGGCTTCGTCTGACATACTTTGGACATGTTGCAAGGAGGGACCAGTCAGTCCTTGGAGAGGGACATCACGGTTGGGAGGGTGGTGAAACTGTTCAAGAGAGGAAGACCCCTGATGAGATGGATTGGTTCAGTGATTGGGGTGATGAGGGTAGGTGTGTCAGAGACAACAAGGTCGGCACAGGATAGAGCAGGTTTCAGGGCTATTGGACCCTATAGTCACTATGAGTCGCAAGCAAATCGACGGCACATCACAATAGAGACCCAAACCTAGTGAAAAGTCTTCACAGCCAAATGAAATGAAAATACAGACAGGGTTTCTGAATGCACCAGTTCTCCTCCAAATATCGCAGTTAAACAATTCTAATGGCAGGGAAAGAAAAGCGAGGCTCGCCCAGCATCAGGGCATGAGAACGGCTTCCAGTCGCTATGAGGTTATTGCCCTCATCACCTCTCCCGGTTCAATTTACCTGGTGGCCTTGTCTTTGGGCTTCCAGACGGCTCTGGATTCCTCCAGCATCGTCAGCGGAAGGTCCTGAAAGCCATTCGAATCCTTCAGATTTGGGGCCTCCTCTGGGTTTTACCCCGTTTCAGATCCTGAGCGCAGGTTTTCCCAATGAGCATCTATCAGCCCTCAAAAGAATGCATTGTTGTCTTGAGTCATGGGTTTGATGTTTTTCGGGTTTTGGTTGGGTTTGTTGTTTTTTTTTTGTTAGTTTGCTTGTTTGTTTTAAAGATGCATGTATTTCCTCGAGGTTCCAAAGCCAGTTGACGTCACCAGAACACGGGACCCGCAGCCGCCCTTTCCAGATTTGCAGCAATGTCGTAAAACGGCGGGGGGGGGGGGGGACACACGTAAAGAAGAGCAGCCTCAGTTTCACGTGCATTTTAACATGATCTCCCCAAAAGGCCTAGTTACCTTTGTATCCAATTTACCTTTCCCTACAGATAATTCAGGAGTTCCAAAAAACACTTGATTGTGCTTCTGCAAAACCTATACTTGGACCAGGAGGCAATCGTCCGAATAGAACAAGGAAACACACTGCATGGTTCAAAATTGGGAAGGGTCTACGCCACGGATGTATGTGTCCTATCCCTTTACCTTTTAAATCTATATGCAGAACAGATCATCCGGGAGGCTGGACTCGGAGGAGTGTAGCGTCAAGATTGGATTGGAGGAAGACTCATCAACAGCCTGCGTTATGCGATGACACAACCTTGCTGAAATTGAGGAGGACCTGAAGCACTTGCTGCAGAAAGTCAAGGACTGCAGCCTTCAATAAGGATTGAAGCTCAACATCAAGAAAACAAAGATTCACACCACTGGGCCAATTGGCAGCATCCTGATAAGACATTGAAGAGACTGAGATTGTTAACAGCTTTAGTTTGCTTGGCTCCACAATCAGCACTCTTGATACTAGCAGCCAGGAAATCAAAAGACAAATTGCGCTGGGGAAAGTGTGCTGTCAGGGACCTCTCCAGAGTACTGAAGAGCAATGACTGTTAGTCTGGAGACTAAGGTACGCCTGATCCAGGTCATGGTTTTTGCAAGCACGTACTATGTATGCATCAGAAAGCTGGACAATGACTAGGGATGATAGAGGAGAATTGAGTTGTGGTGCTGGAGAAGAGTATTGAATATACCATGGAGTGCTAAGAGAACAAATAAGTTCATCCTGGAGAGGGTGAAGCCAGGCTACTTCTTGGAGGCAAGGATTCTGAAGCTCCGTCTGACATACTTTGGGCATGTTGCAAGGAGAGACCAGTCCTTGGAGAAGGACATTATGCTTAGGAGGTTGGAGGGACAGCATAAGCGAAGAAGACCCTGAATGAGATGGATGGACTCAGTGACTAGGTAAGGAGGTAGGTGTGTCAGAGACAATAAGATTGGCTCAGGATAGAGCAGAGTTCAGAACTGTTGTACATGGAGGGTAGCTATGTGTCACAGGCAACTTGACGGCACATAACAATAACAAACAATGTGACTAGTATAATGCCTAAGTGAAGATTTTAAATGCTGGTTTATTTTTCCTATTCAGACCATGGCTACCTTCCAGAAATTTCTAAAACAAAACCAAAAAATGACTGCAGGGCTGACAGTATCAAAGCTGTGGTCCAAGTTATTTGTGGTTGATTTACTGGAAAGATAGGGAGGAAAGCAGCTTGAGGGTTAAGAGGACGAATTTACCAAGGAACTTCCAGTCTAGCAGGGAGGACCCCTTTGAGAACAATTGGGCAAGGAGGCTCACAGAAATTTCCAAGGCCAAAAGAAAGCATCCCAAATGGAAAATAACACATTTTATATATTTTTTTAATATAGGGCAATTAGGTTAATTTCCAATATTAGCACTAATTGTTTCTGTAATAGGAAGTAAAGAGTCCCCTAGTCTTGAGTGAACAAAAAACTGTAAGGGATTCTTTATTCTTTTCTGCCTCTCCTTTAATAAGCATGCACCCTGGCTTTCCCTCAGTCTCTTCTCTGCCAACCTCCCTGGCATAGAGCTTCATGCTCAATATCTATACACAAATACTCTGTGCAAACACAAACATCCCCTTAATACATACAGAATTACAATGATGGTGTTGGTGGTTTTACCTCACTTCTTTAAATAAAATCTGTATTTAAAGGTGCTAAGAGATGCACTTTCAACTGTTATATGAAGTTTTTGTAGACCAAAGCAATAAGGAGTATTTACTGGTAGAATCACCATACAGTAAAACATTCCATTTCTCGTCCCATTACATGTGTGGGCTAACATTAAGATGTCTCTACTCTATCCACAAGTTTCAGAGTGAAGTGGTCCCGGATGTCTGTATTCACTTTCTCTAGAGGTCAAACTGCTCTGCAAGGTCTGAAAGTTAGAAAATGACCAGAGGTAGTTAAAAGCACCTTTTCCCTGGGTCTTTTAAGTTCTTAAATTATCCAGTTTTCATATGCATCAGACTGTCAACTCATAGTAATCTAAACTCAGGGGTGTCCTCACCCCAACAGGATTGTTTACTTCTCCTTTGCAAATCTTTTCAGCTAACTTTTTTTAACCCACTCCATAATTTGCTCTCATTTGGTTTTTTTTGACAAATGATCCAAATTGAAACTTTTTTTCTTCTATCGCCTATTGTTTTTTTCAGAGGGCTCTTATCTTCCTTTAAAGATTTTCATCAGAATAGATTCTGACCACAATGACCCCACTTACTCGCTCTTAGAACCAAAAAGATAAACCAACTGGTGTCAGTCCATTTTGACGCATGTACAACCCCATGTGTATCTGAGTATCAAGCTCCCTGATGTTCTCAGTGGCTGGTACTTTTAAAGTAGATTGCTAGTGCTTTCTCCTGAGGTGCTTCTAGTTAGATCCAAAGTTCCAACCTTTCAGTTAGTGTTACTGTTGTTAGGCTCTAATTCATAGTGACCTTAGTACAACACAACTAAAGCTTGTGCCATCTTCACAGATGCTCCACTCCGCTCAAGGCCATTGCTGCAGTAGCTGGACATGATGGCCAGCAACTTTATGTTGTTGTGAGATGCCATCTTGTCAACTGCAACTCATAATAATCCTGAACCACAGAGCTAAACCTGTACCATCATCATCACCTCTGCCATGTGAAAGCCCCCTTGTGGTGGTCACTGAGTGTCATTGCATTTTGTTGAAGGTCTTCAGCTTTTCACTGACCCTCCAGCATGATGTATTTTTCCAAGGACTGTTCCCTCTTGACAACATTTCCAAAGTAAATGAGATGAAGTGTGAAGTTTCACCAACCTTGCCTCTGAGGCGTACCCTGGTATCATTTCCTGCATGGCAAAGCTGCCATAGTTCTTTGTAAAACCAAGATTTTTTTAAACTGCTTGTTGAAATGCAGATGTAAATATGAGTTATAAACTCTGCTACAGAGGACAGCATAATTAACTGTGAGCATTTAGAGAAACTAAATTTAGGACTAATAAAACATTTCAAGGGTAAGGTCTCCTTAGCCTGTTACTGTTATTAGGTGAGCACTGTTCACGTCAATTAGTATATCACCTGTTTCTATGAAGAGTTCATTCTCCAAGAGAATTTCACAATCTCTCAGTGAAAACTTTCCCTTTTAGGCAACTGCTAAAGAAATCTTATTCTCATATATGGTGCAAAGGCACAGTCAAGTGATCACAAATTCCAAATAAGTGGATTCTGAACTAAGTGGTTGGAAGAATCCTCTGACTTGAGAGGTGGTAGTTGTTGTTGTTGTTGTTGTTGTACATCATCAAGTCAGAACTGGCCCACAGTTGACCTTGCAGCAGGATTTCAGAGGCAGTAAATAACACAGGAGTAGACTGCTATCCTCCCAGGACACAGCTGGTGGATTCGAACCTCAAGCCTCTGGGATGGCAGAGCAGCTTCCTACCACTAGTCCACCAGAGCTCCCTCAGAAGAGAGGTAGGGTCTGCAATTTCATTTTCCTAAGAACTAAGACTTTTCCCATCACCAACCCATGAAGAAAACCTAAAGTCATCCTTTGACTCACTATCCACCTGTCATTTCTTGTATTGGGGTGGGTTTTCTGTTGCTGTGATGCAGGAAGTTTTGGTTGTATAGCCTGTAAGGAACTGGGCTTCTAACTGGGAATTGAGTGGTGCCTTTCTGGCTCTCAGGGGAAAAGGATGGAGATCTCCTCTCATATGAATGGCAGCCTCTTAAACCAGCTAGAGGCAGCTATGAGTTGGTCCTACTCCATGGCAATAAGTTTGAGTGAAGGTAAAGGCTGTGTCACAGGTATTACCAACACTTGCAGAGCCACTTGTAATAAAGACATTTCAGCAGAGTGTCCAGAGTAAAACATCTAGGAAGAAAGGCCTGGTGATCTACTTTCAAAAATTAGCCAATGAAAACCCTCTGGATCGCATTGGACCATTGTCCATATCCATGACCATGAGGAGGATGGTACATAACTAGGCACGTGTCATTCACTGGATGGTAATGACAACCAACAACTTGCCTTGCACAGATTTCCCATTCCTTTCTCTGGGCCCTGACTTAATATTTGCCCTTTTCTCTCCTAGAAAACTCCAAATGTGAATACTGGCTACATCATGCCTAAAATCTACAATGGTGTTTTAAATCACCCTTTCTAAAAGGGTGAACATGCACCAGGAAATACTTTTAAGCTGTCAAGTAAAGCAGATCTGAGAAAGTCATCACTGCTCTAGATGTGCTCACTTCTCTTTGGGACCGGGTATGAGTTTGGAAATGGCTGGATTATCTTTGGTGTAACCTGTCTTGACAGCCTGAAGCTCAACAGCCAAATGAACAAATGACCCCTATATTCTGGGCTTGAAAAAATATAAGTTAATAAAGCTGCTTGTGAGCTCTACGATAACAGGAACTGAATGTGGGCTGCACGTCAAGAAATACACATAAAGGAATGGAGCTCTGGAGGTCTAGTGGCAAGAAGCTGCACTGCAATCCCAGAGGTATGCGGTTCGAATCCACCAGATGCTCTGCTGAAGAAGGAGGGGTAATCTCCTCTTGTACTAGTCAGATCCAATTTGACAGTACACACACACACAAAATAATAAAATAAAAATTAAAAAAAAAGAAATACATAAAAAGGAAAAACCAATTTGCTTTGGAAACTTTCGAATCACAATAAAAAGGAGAGGGGAAATATTACTGCTTTTAAAAAGAAAAAAGGAAAGAGTACTGAATACCCCATATCCCATAGACTGCCAAAAGACGAAACAGATATGTTTGTTGTTGTTGTTCTTACATGCCATCGAGTCATTTGCAACTCATAGCGACCCTATGTACAAGAGCCCTAAACGCCGTTCTATCCTGTGCCGACCTCGCTGTCTCAAACATATTCATTCCCACCACTCCACTGACAGAATTGATCCATCTCATCGAGGGTCTTCCTCTCCTGTGCCGTCCCTCCACTCTCCCAAACATGATGTCCGTTTCCAAGGACCAGTCCCTCCTTGCAGCATGCCCAAAGTATGCCAGACGAAGCTTCAGAATCCTTGACTGCAGGGAACATTCTTGCTTCACCCTCTCCAGGACAAACCTGTTTGTTCTCCTAGCAGTCCATGGTATATACAATACTCTTCTCCAGCACCACAACTCAAAGGCATCAATTCTTTTTCTATCATCCTATTCACTGTCCATACAATTACATAGCATGTAATTGCAAAGACTATAGCCTGGATCACGTAAAGGTTTGCTCTGACCCCGGGAGCGAGGCTAGCCAGCCTGGGCCTAGGGTTTGAACCAGGGGGTGGCCTTGAGCCAAAAGGCAGCTGGGAGAGAAAGCGCCCATGTTGTTCCTGGTTGGCTCCTCCCAGGGTCTTGGGACGTTCTCCTTGCCAGAAGGAGCATGGTGGTGTGAGCACAGGAATCGTGGTAATGGGTATCCATGGTGGACAGTGTTGGCTGGAGCTTCCCGACTAAATCAAGCCTGGAAGCAGGAGCGGCATCCACTTCCGAAATGGCTTGCCCCGGAAACTCTATGTATGAACAGTGCTCAGGCTGTTTATTCACAGGGTCGCCGACTCGACGGCACCAAACAACAACACAACATAGCCTGGATCAGGCGCACCTTAGTCTCCAGCCTGACATCGTTGCACTTCAGTACTCTTGAGAGGTCCCTCACAGCTGCAATTCGTCTCCTGATTTCCTGGCTGCTGTTACCAAGAGCGTTGACTGTGGAGCCAAGTAAAAGAAAACTGTTAACTATCTCAATCTCTTCACCATCCATACTGATGCTGCCAATTGGCCCAGTGGTGAGAATCTTTGTTTTCTTGATATTGAGCTTCAATCCATATTGAAGACTGCAGTTCTTGACCTTCTGCAGCAAGCGCTTCAGGTCCTGTCAGTTTCAGTGAGCAGGGTTGTGTCATCTGCATAACACAGGTTGTTGATGATTCTTCCACCAATCCTGATGCCACATTCCTCCTCTTACAGCCCAGCATCTCGGATGATCTGTTCAGCATATAGATTGAAAAGGTATGGAGACAAAATACATCCCTGATGGACCCCCTTCTTGATTTTGAACCATCCACTGTCTCCCTGCTCTGTTCTGACGACTGCCTCTTGGTCCAAGTGTAGGTTTCGCATTAGCACGATCAAATGTTCTGGGATTCCCATTCTTCTCAGAGTCAGCCACAGCTTGTTGTGATCCACACAGTCAAAAGCCTCTGCATAGTCAATGAAGCACAGATAGACATTCTTCTGGTATTCTTTGCTTTCTGCCAAGATCCATCTTACATTAGCTATAATATCCTTAGTACCGTGACCTCTTCTAAATCCAGCCTGCACATCTGGCAGTTCTCTGTTGACATATTGTTCCAAACGTTTTTGGATAATTCAAGCCACAGATGGCAATACTTAAGGATATTTGGGTAGAATGTTGAATGATCCAGGATGTATAAAAAGAAGATGGAAGAGGTACACAGAGTCACTGTATCAGAAGGAATTGGCTGACACAGAGGAATTTCATGAAATAACATATGAGCAAGAACCTATGGTGATGAAAGAGGAAGTTCAAGTTGCTATGAAGGAATTGGCATAAAACAAGGCTCCAGGAGTTGACTGCATACCAACTGATTTATTTCAACAAACAGATGCTGCCCTGGATGTGCTCACTAGGTTGTGCCAGGAAATCTGGAGGACAGCCAGCTGGCCAACTGACTGGAAGAGATCGATATTTCCATTCCAAAGAAAGGTGACCCAACAGAGTGTGGAAATTATCGAACAATATAACTGATATCACATACAAGCAAGATTTTGCTGAAAATTATCCAAAAACGTTTGGAACAATATGTCAACAGAGAACTGCCAAATATGTTTTGGAGGGGGGAAAAAAAAGAAGAAATACAGATAAAACCTACTCCATCTCTAATTATAATTTATATCACAGAGCAATTCCGTGGAATCGCTTTGCAAGCTAGTGAAACCTTCTGTCGTGTGAGTGTGGTTGTGTATCCTCGTGCAAGTGCAGACACATGTGTAAGTGTGGGACAGTACATTGTATAGGACAGAAATTACATAGAAAAATAAAATGCAGACCTGAAGAAAAAAGAGAGAGAGACAGAGTAGATCAATCCCTCATCTGCTAGTCCATCATTAAAGTTCGACTCTTAAATTTTGGAACCTTCGGGTTTTGATGAGTCCTCTACTGAAAGGCAAATATCGCTTGAAGGGTCCTCTCTTATCAGCCAATACGTTGTTTGAGAAGAGGCAGACACACTGAAGAGAAAAAGAGTCACTGGAGCCTGTGAGGAAGGAGGGCATACACTTGATTCCCCTTTCCTCCCGGCTTTTTGAGAACTGCCCTAATTCTATTTGTGATCACCCTGCCGTCCACTCTAGATTCGCTGAACACAAGATTTCTCAACTTGGATGATGAATGATGGCAGCCTTACCACTTGCCGGCTTTGGACCCAGGCATGCATATCATTTTCCGTTGGTAACAGAGAAGGCCACGCTCCAGGCGACCAGCCACTTCCTATTATTGGTGCAGGAGGAGAAGAGTGAGCTTGTTTTAGAGAGAGTAATACAATTATTTTTTAAAATTCTTTTGAAGGCCTCGTCCTCTCCATCTGTGTGCATGAAAATAATTTGGAATGTGAGTTTAAAATGTAGAGTCCTGGAGTTCAAGCCCAGAGGACCTGATTGCCTAGGTTTGAAAGGAATGTTTGGAAATTTCTTTTTCCTTTCAACAAGCACAAGCCTGTACCCCGCCAGGATCATAATAGTGTGGCATTTTAAATATCCTTCACCAACATCACAATATGAATACAACAATTCTTCTTCAGTCTTCCTTGTCCATTGTCTGGTTTTCATATGCATATAAGGTCACTGAAAATGCCAAGACTTGACTCAGGCACACCTTAGCCCTTAAAGTAACATCTTGGGTTTTTTAACACTTTCAAATGGTCTTTGGGAGTAGAGTTTCCCAATACAATAATTATGTCATCTGATTTCTTTTTCTTATTTTTTTAAAATTTCATTTTATATTGGATTGCATATAAAACGTGTATACATTGTGTTTCACACTTGCCTTCATTCACATTCTTTTTACTAAGCCATCTGATTTCTTGATTACTGTTTCCACAGGCAATGTTTATACCCTCCAGTAAAATGACATCCTCAAAAATGTCAAAATTTATGGCATTTATCATTATTTATTCAGTTGTCAGAATTTTTATTTTCTTCATGTTGAATTATATTCCAAACTGATATTTACCAGTAATTGCTTCAAATACCTTCCTTTTCAGCAGGCAGGGTTGTGTCATCTGCATATCACAGGTCCTTAATGATTCTTCCTCCAATACTTGTGCTGCATACCTCTTGAGGTAGTTCCTGGATTGTTGCAGACCGAGGGTCCCAAAGAATGGAATAATTTTATAATTATTAATAAAGAGACAAACAGCCAGGAATGAGATAGAGCAGAGAGCATAAAACAGGGGGCCTGCAGTTCTTGACTGAAGACCCCAAGCCAAGCTTCTCTGTATCTTTATTGAAAATTATCAGGAAGTAAATCACAAAGAGAATTCAATGCAAATGAAGCCAAGCTCTTTCTACTGAAAACCTCCTGCTTGATTCAGGAAGGAGGGGTTTACAAATGCAAGAATTTGGTTTACCCTTAACAATTAACCTGGATGCCTCAGGGTGAACTCTAGCTCAGGAAGTAACACTCCCTCTGTAGGGGGCCCCTTGCTGTCTCCTGTCTTGCAGGGAACAAACAGCTCATTTTCTAGGATCTTCCACAAGAGAAACGCTAACTTATAAATCTGTAATTCCTTCAATTCCTGAACAAGGGTTTTCATATAATATTTGATATAAAGTTTGGCTTCCCATACTGGATTATCTCTCCTGCATTGTTGTTATGCGGCAGTAGAACGGCCTCATAGCTGACCCTCTAGCAGGTGCTCAGAAGCTATAAATTGCATGGGAGGAGACTGCCCATCCTTCTCCTGCAGAGTCACTGGTGGGTGTGCCTTTGGGACCGCAGTGCAGCTTCTTGCCACTAGACCACAAGAGTTCTCTTTTACTCATCTTACAGATGGAAAGTACGGTGAAATGATGCAAGACTGATGCACATTTTCCCTCAACAAATAACCAAATTTCTGACCTTGAAGGAGGTCTGCTGACGTAGCTTGTAAGGAGTTAGCCCAAAGGCGACTCCTTTTGTGGCAGTTTGAGTCCAGCAGCTGGTCCTGAAGAGAAAGAAGTCTCCTCCTGTGCAACTGACATCCTCAGAGACCCGCTGAGGCTTGGCTAAGAGTTGGTTCTGATTCATCAGTGATCAGTGTTTGGAGTTTTTCCATACCTTGCGGAATTAGAAAAAGAAGAACAAAATGAGGCCAAAGCTACCTGAAGAAAAGAAACAACAAATGCTAGAGTGAAGATAAATGAACAACTGAGAGAATAAACAGGAATGCAAGCTAGCTCTTTGAAAAGATCAGCAAGATTGAGAAATGTTGTCCATACTAACAAAGAAAAGGACAGAAGACATAATTAGTTAATCAGAAATCAAAGTAGGGAAATTATTACTGGTCTTAAAGAAATAAAAAAGATAGAAAAGACAATGAACACTCAATCTTGCAATACTAAGTTAGAATATTTAGATATTTAGATAAATGGAAAATTTCCTAGAAACACACAATTATCTAAGTAGACTCAGGGAGAAATGGGAAATCTATAAGAGCTCTTTAACAAGTGAAGAGATTGAATCACTAATCAAAAACTTTCCAAGAAAGCAAAGTGCAGTACCACCTGGCTGCATTAGAGAATTCTACCAAACTTCTAAAACTTCTCGAGTTCTTTCTAAAGTAGAACATTTTTGTAGGGAACACTTTGTAATTCATTTTCTATGACATAAGAATTACTTTGACATCAAAGCCAGATATACACAGCAAATGAAAATGAAAATATATAATCCATATAAAAATTCCAACATCCTTTCTTTAGATTGCAAGGGACCTCAAGTAATGAAAACTATCTTGTAAAATAACAGAGTGGGAGGACTCACAGCCTTAGATATAAAAAAATTCCTGTATACTTCTTACCTTCACCTCTTTATTATCAGACAACTAACCCATCCCAAAGCGAGGCATAGCTTTTCTAATAAAATTGTCTTTCACCTTTTAAAAAAACCCACACAACCAAAACTTACTATAAAGTAATAGTATCAAGACAATATAGTATAAGATAGACATACAGATCAATGTAAAAGAATTTAGAGTTCAGATACAAACTTACACACCTATGGTACATTGATTTCCAACACGAGTGTCAAGTTCACTCAAAGGGAAAAGAGTAGTTTAATCAACAAGTGATGCTGGGACAATTGGATTTCCACATGTAGAAGAATGAAGTTGTTCCATCTGTGCACATGAAAAGATGCTCCAAGTTATTAGTTGTTCAAAAAGACCAACTCATTGCCGTTGAGTCAGCATTGATTCTTAGCTGACCATCTAGTGGGTTTTCAGAGATTGTCAGTTGCATGGGAGGAGACTGCCCATCTTCCTCTCACAGAACAGATGGTGGATTTGAACCACCTACATTTGGGTTGGCAGTGTAACTCCTCACCCACTAGGCCACCAGGGCTCCCAATACAAGTATAGGGAAAAGGATGAAGGTAAAGTCCCAGAAAAACAATACCTAGACTAGGCCATGACAGGCCTAGAAAGTAACCCGAGTGAACGAAGTGAAGGGAGGGCTCCAGGAAGGAGCTAACGCAAGCCCTCAAACTGCTGTTGCATAGACTCAAGAATTCCCAGGAGGGCTTCCTGATTCCCTACTTTCTGACTGTGAGGCTCCCAACATGGGACAGGCCATTTGCAATCTGCTGGCAGTTGTTAGAAAGGGATTAGTCTATTCCACTCCTCCAGCCACTCCACAATTCTGTCAGCACCAAAATCCTGTATCAAACCCACATCTAAAAATAGAGCGGTTTCAGTTTCTCATAACTGAACCGTAACTGTTGTTATTGAAAAGGTTATTCTAAAGTAGAAGACCTATCCAACTTTTCTGTAAACTTTTGTTAGAATCACAATTAAAAAAAAAAAAAAGTAGAAGACCTGCAAACTATCTACTTTAAAATCATGAAGTACGATGTGTTACCAAAATGAGCGTCAAGGGTTTGCAAAATTGAAGATTATGTATATGAGATTCCATTCTGAGTGTGACTACAGGCACAGAATGGAAAACATGCATCACATTAGGATCAGCGGGTTTAAAGTTCATTCAGAAAATAGAATTAGTAGGTATTAGAGCGTGTTTTTATTTGGTTATAGTTACGTAGCTCTGGTAGCCTGGTGGGTGGAAAATTGTGCTGCCAACCCAAAAACTGGTGGTTTGAACCCACCTGTTGCTCCGTGGGAGAAAGATGGACATTCTCCTTGAGTGTGACTTGACACTGAAAACTTGCTGGAAGGTCAGCTAGGAGTTGGTTCCCACTTAACAGCAATGAGTTGTTGTTTTTTCTGTCTCAGAGATTATTTTAGGGAGCTCTGATGGGTAGTCCATAGTGAGTTGTGCTGGCAGGGTGGGCAGGGAGAAAAGTACAACAATGAATGACTGGAAACCCTAAGTCTCTGTAAACTTTAATAAGATGAAAAAATAAAAAATAAAAAAAGGTTATGCGTTGTCAGTCGGTCGAATTCTCCCGCTCTGCGGAAACCTAACGGGGTCAGCACAAGACTGAACTGACTTGACGTCAGTGAGCAAGAGGTTGCTTTTAAAATAGATTTTTTTTTGCAGAAAGATTGGTGAAAATGAACATAATTACATGAAGAAAGGCTTGATGGCCTCAATTAAAAGGCATAAAAAAAGGAAGCATGTCAGAAACCACCAGATGATTTCAGATGTGTCACTCCCCGTGACTCAGCTTCCTGAAATGACCACCAGCAGCTGGACGAGCCACGGAAAGCCCTGGCTCAGAGCCACAGCAGGCTTGTTCTCTTTCTGTCCTGATGACACTGTAACAGAGCTTAGTTTACCAGGTGAGCCTGACAGTGAATGAGCCAGTGGGCGTGACGCATGGAAAGGGGAGCCTTTGAGGACCACCAGGCACTCACTTGACGTAATATGTTTGGTCTTCAGGCTGCTTTTTCTATCACCATTGACATTTTGGTCTGTGTGTTTTTAGAGGAGAAATATTTGGGGTGCTGGGAGATGCACGGTGTACGCGATAGCAATGCCACACTTTACAATTAAAAAAATTAAAAATCCCCAATAACTTTACAACTAACTCTCTGGCAGAGAAGAGCAGCGAACACCTACTCAGTATTAATGAGGCAAGGACTCTGAAGCTTCGTCTGACATACTTTGGACATGTTGCAAGGAGAGACCAGTCCTTGGAGAGGGAGGGTGGAGTGACAGCACAAGAGAAGAAGACCCTCAATGAGATGGATTGATTCAGTGACTGGGTGATGGGGGTGGGTGTGTCAGAGACAGTGAGATTGGCACAGGATAGAGCAGGGTTTAGAGCTGTTGTTGTACGTTGGGTCGCTGTGAGTCTCAAGCCACTCGATGACACATAACAACAACAAAGTCTACATTAAGGTCAGAACAAGACAGAGTTGCTATGAGTCTCAAGACAATTAAAGACTTCTCAGGGCCTTTCAGTCCTGGGCCAAATAGGAATTAGCCTCTTGGTATATTACTATTTTCTTGAAATCATGCCAACATAACCCCAAATGACCTGTTCTGCCTGTTAAATTTAGGAAATTCTAACTTATTTGAACATTGGACTATGTAAACACTTAAAAGGTCAATGTGCCCAAGACTATATATATATATATGGTTTGTTGTTAAGTGCCATCGAATCGTAGATGACTCATAGTGACCCTATGAATGAAAGACCCGAACACACTTGTATAACTTTTATTATTTCTTCACGTTCATAGAGTTTCTGGAGGCAAGCTATTTTGGAAGTGGATGCCACTCCTGCTTCCAAGCTTGTATGTGTGTGTATAATATTTATACATAAAATTCTATCCAATTCATTGTCATCTTGTCAGACTGACTTGTAGCTGATAGGTCAGTGGGCTTCCCATAAGCCGTAAAGTGCCAACCTTTCTCCTGAGGAGCAGCTGGTGGATTTGAACCATCTGCCTTTGTGTTGGTTGCATAACTCTCTAACCACTACAACACCAGAACTACATATATAAATACCTAGATAGATAGATATAGAAACATACAGTTATGTATATGGGTGTAAGTAAAACATTTTACAACTGGAGGAAAATAGAATTTGGATATATTCCATGTTTTGGGTTTATTTAACTACAAGATTATTCTTAAAGATTTCTTGTGTAATGGCTTCATTTTATAGCTGAGATCTGTACAAAGTGGTTTATTGACTTGTCCAGAGTTACTACTAATTCTGAAATTAAAATGCTTAAATCATAGCTCCCTTTCTGTTAACCTGCACACAAAGATTGATTTTTTTTTTTCTCTTTAGGATTGTGTCCTGTGGGGTGGTGACCAAGGCCATCTGGAAGCTCCTGGGACTGCTCAGTCCCTCACAACAAAGCTAGACTCCATGGGAGCTGGGCGTGTGGCTATGAAAGGAGTGGAGTCACTGGACATCTGTTCACTATTCTTTGTTAGCCTGCATATAACATGTCTTTGGACTCTGCCTTCTCCTATCTTACACTCACTCGGACTGCTATGCTCTCCTGCAAGCGAGCCTGGTGGGTCTCTCTCTGGGATCATGGGTTTATTGTTGAAAAGGGCTTTCCTAACTATTGACTTTGACTTTCACCACTTGGTTGAGTGGAAACATGATATAGGGTGCATATAATGGCTCATGATGAAATTGGCCAGTTATCTCATTCCATTAGATTTATATCGAGAAGGCTTAGCAACAGAAGATTGAGAATCTCACTACCAGTAAGGAAGAAGCAGCAGAGAGTACAGGGTGCATCCTTCAGGGCCAAAGACTTCCTGCACCAGTCAGCCTGGGACCCACGCAGCAGCAGCAGGAGGCTCAGTGGATAACCAGAGACCAACATGAAGCAGAGAAAACTTGGGGCTATTGCTCCACTGAGTCAGAGCCAGGGGCCTTCACGCAAGCTTGGTGGAGGAGTAGGGGAGATACAATAACTGGCAGGGCTGAGAGAGCTTGGTAACACTGATATAAGTCACAAGACTGGATGTCAAAGGGCCTGTAAGCATGCTTGTAGAAGCTGTCCTGACTCAGGAACTGTATTCTGCTGCCAATCTACATTGTAGCCTGTGAATTTCCCTAGAAAACTCCATAATAGTGTGTGGTCCTGTGAGAGCTGTGTGGTCACTGCAATGGATTTTGGACCCAGCAGCAGAGTGAGAAGAATGAGAATTCCAGAACACTTGACTGTGCTTGTGTAAAAGCTGTACCTAGATAAGAGGCAAGAAAACACTGCACAGTTTGAAAATAGGAAAGGTGTGTGTCAGGGTTGTGTCCTTTCTCCACACCTATTTAATGTGTGTGCTGAGCAAATTATTCAAGTAGCTGGACTTTATGAAGAAAAATATGGCATTTGGCTTGGAGGAAGACTCATTAATAATCTGTTATGCAGATGACACAACCTTGCTTGCAGAAAATGAGGAGGACTTGAAGCCCTTGCTGGAGAAGGTTAAACAGTGCAGCCTTCAATACAGATTGTATCTCAATGTCAAAAAACCAAAAATTCTCGCCACTGGACTGACAGACAACATCATGATGGACGGAGAAAGGATTGAGACTGTCAATGACTTCATTTTACTTGGATCCACAATCAGTATACTTGGTACCAGCAGTCAGGAGATTAGAAGATGTATTGCTCTGGTAAAGTTTGCATTCAGGGACTTCTCCAAATTATTGAGGAGGAATGATGTCAGTTTGAAGACTAAGGAGTGCCTCATTCAGGGCATGGCCTTTCCAGTCACCTGGTATGCATCTGAGAGCTGGACAATAACTAAAGATAACAGAAGAAGAATTGATGTCTGTGAACTGTGGCCTTGGAGAAAAATACTGAATATCCCATAGACTGCTAAAAGAACAAATATTATGTCTTGGAGAAGGTACATCCAGAGTGCTCCTTGGAGGAAAAGATGATTAAGTTTAATTTTACATACTTGGGCATGTTACAAGGAGAAGTCATTTCTTGGACAGGGACATCATGCTTTGAAAAACAAAGGGACAGTGAAGAAGAGAAAGACCCTCGGACAGGTGGGTTGACATGGTGACTGTGACAATGGGCTTGTGTGTGTCTGAGCTTGTGAGAATGGTCTGTAATAGAACAGTGTTCAGAATGGTTGTTCATAGGACTACTATGATGGGTACCCGACTTGACAGCCTCTAACAACAACGACAACAACAAGAGTAGAGAGGTGACTAGGGAGCTATGGTGGCCTTGTGGCAAAGAAGCTGCACTGCAATCCTGAGGGCATGGGGTTCAAATCCACCAGATGCCCTGTTGGAAAAGAAGAGGCAATCTCCTCCTGTGCCAGTCAGATCCAATTTGACAGTACACGAAAAGAAAAAGAAATAATTTAAAAAAAAAAAAAGGAGTAGAGAGGTGAGAGCCTGAGGTTGGTGTTAATATTGGGAGAAGTAGCTGCAGGAACATTGAGGCCGTGTCTGAGCTGATGGGAATTGAGTTTGCATTGTGGATGCTGCTGGTGGAGGCAGTTTCCTCTGTGTGGATTTAGCAGAGATCAGATATGGCTATTCCCATGCTACTCACATTCTTTCCACACACACACCCTTTCACTTGCCTTTTGTGAACTGTGGAAACTTAGAGGGGCCGGACCACATGCTCCTGGGGAGTGTGCTCTGTGCTGGCAGTGGCTCTGGGAGAGGAGATGAGGGTACCATTCACAATGTGCATTAATGTTGCTGAGCAAGTGGACACAAGGAGTTATGTGAGTTTACACCACAGAAGCTATTCTACAGCCGCACGTGGCACTTTGTTAGAAGTGAGGAGAGGGGTCCAGCAGGAGGGAATGTGTAATGTACAACTGAACACAGTGCAGAGGCTTAATGCAACATCACCGGCTACTTGTCAGGCTAAACAGCTTCAATGGACCTTAATCTATTTATAGATGAACTTAAGATTTCAAAAGGAAGCCTTAATCCTTCACGTGTGCATAAACTGAATTTATATCCAAGGATTTTTTTTTAGAAAGGAAATCTAAGGGGAGCTCTGGTGGCCTAGTGGCGAGAAGCTGCACTGCAATCCCAAAGGTACACGGTTCGAATCCACCAGATGCTCTGCCGGGGAAGGAGGGACAATCTCCTCCTGTACCAGTCAGATCTGATTTGACGGTACACGCACACACACACTAATAAAATAATAATAATTTTAAAAAATTTTAAAAAATAAAAAAAAGAAAGGAAATCTAGTTTTTTCCTTTTTTGTTGCTGTCATTGTTAGATACAATCCTACGAACAACGGATCAGAACTCTGCCTTCTCCTGTGCCATCCTCATCATCTGCACCACAATGAGCACATTGTTATAGTCATTGTGTCAATCTGCCTAATTGAAGGTCTTCCTCTTTCACTGACCCTCCACTTTCCTGAGCATGATATCCTTTTCCAACAACTGACTTCTCCTCACAACATGCCCAAAGTATGTGAGGTGAAGTTTCACCATCTTTCCTTCTAAGGAACACTCTGGCTGCACTTTCCCCGAGACATATCTGTTTGTTCTTTCAGCAATCTATGGAATATTCAGGACTCCTCTCCAACACCACAAGTGAAAGCCATTGCTTCTTCTATCCTGCTCTGAGACGCATATGCAAGTAACTGAAAAGACCATGGAAATCACATCCTTTCTTGCGTTGACCCTCCACTTGCTCTCTTCCTTCCTTGCTTTCTCTCTTCACATGTCCCAAACTTGTGTGAGATCCTCAGGTTTGGGGGATAAGAGATAAGCCTTGCTCACAGGTAGGCACACCAGGTAAACAGACATCAGGTGCCCACAGCTCAAGCAGGAGCTTGAAGAAGGACATCCAAAGGAAATTTGCAGAGGAAGGGAAAGGTGTTTGGAATTTGGTATTCTCAGTCAGGTCTTTGGATTCCTTGAGTGGTACTAATAGTTTAAGGAGCTTGGCTGCCAACCAAAAGATAAGAAGTTAGAGTCCACCCAGATGAGTCTTGGAAGAAAGATCTAAAGGTCCAGTTCCCAAAAATCAATCACACAGCATAGCTCTTCTCTGAAACCCATGAGGTCATCATCAACCAGAATCAACTTGAGACAACTCATTCTTTTAAAGTGACGTCTTGAAAAAAGTCACATGACATTAATTGACAGAACATTAATAGTAAGAGTAGTACAGTGTTAAGACTGCAGAGCTACAAATTCATTTATTATTTATTTACCCTGCTAAAAATAAGCCATCTCTTCCTTACGAGATTTATAGCCTCTGAAAACCTGCCAGTGAGTTGAGTCTGACTTGCCGGCAACGTGGAGGGAGTGTATGTTAAGCACCAGGGGCTTCAGCGCTATTTGTGGTGCTTGAAATATTAAAGTAAACAAGGCAGAAGTCTCTTTCTCACAAGGATTACAAGATAACAGGGGAGAGATTCAAAATGATACACAAGTAAATGCACAGTACATCTGATTGTGGTAAGAGTTCTGGAGAACAGTGGTGCAGGGGAGAAGGAAAGGCAGTTTGGGATGAGGAAGAGGACATTAGCAATTTTATCTGATGGCTGGATATGGCCTTGGTAATAACCTGACAGCTGAGCAGAAGACTGAAGGCAGACAGAGAAGAGAGAGGTGAGAGAGGAAGTAGAGGCAGAAGGAATAGTGTAAGTAGGTTCTGGAGATGAGAGCTTGCCCGGGGTCTTGTCTGGAGGCCAATGAGGCTGAAGCAGGACACAAGACAAGATCTGCAGAGGAAAGGGGGTGAGAAGAACATAATCGCACCCTCACCTGTCTGAATATGTGTTGGAATCCTGACCTGTGGGTGTAGGGTCTTGGGCATAGGGTCTTCTTTGTTATATTAACGAGGCCCTATTAATAATGTGCGTGTGTGTGTCCCAAATCTATTCACTTCTGAGTGATATAAAGAGCAACATCGATGCAGAGGCAAGCGAAGACAGAGCATTGTGTGAGGCTGACCAGAGAACTGAGGAATTCAGGGGCTACAGCGGCGGAGACAGGGATTGCCTCCCAGAGCGCACAGAATCTCCCAGGATAGCCAGTAAGATGTGCATAAAAGCCCCAAGGGGGAAGGGGAGGTAGGCAGCGGGTGCAGAGAAGGGGGAGAGAAAAAAAAATCATTAGGATAACAGAGGTAGGTGAGCAGAGAGGTGGTGTGTGTGTGTGTGTGTGTGTGTGTGTGTGTGTGTGTAAGGAATTAGAAAGATACGATGGGGACCTGAAAAGGTGAGGTAACAGTAGGCATAGATCAATGGCGACTAATTTTATAAAATACAATGTATATGAGTGATCATTCGAAACACAATGTACATTAATAAAACACAATGCATATGGATTTTTACATGTAAATCAATATAAAATTTTTTTATATTGTGAGACTAGTCAGTCCCCTTGTAGATTGCTGAGATTGGTCAATCCCCTTGTGGAATATTAGATAGCCAATCCCCTTGTGTTTAGGCTAACAAATCCCATTACCGTATTCCTGCCCATCTACATTGTTGGTGTCCTTTATTGCCTTCAAGTAGAGCACGACTCATAGCAACCCTATGAACAAGAGGCCTGAAGCCTTTCTACAACTATCGACATTTATCAAAGGTCGTAGAGTTTCCGGAGGCATGTTGTTTAGGAAGTGGATGCCACTCCTGCTTCCAACCTAGCTACAAAGCAAAGTCAAATGATGGCTAGGAAAAGCCATATTGAAAGATAAACTCCACCATATTTTTATTTTATTTTTTTTTGTTTTGTGGGTACCAAGGAGATTGTCCCTCCTTCTCCAGCAGAGCATTTGGTAGACTCGAACTGCACGCTTCTGGGATTGTAGTACAACTTCTGCCCACTAGGCCACCAGAGCTCCCCAATCTCCACCATATTATTAATTTTATATTTCAACAATTGGAGGAGGAAGTAGAGGTTCTACATTCATATATCTTAACCTTTCTTAATCATTCAAAAACAATCATATGAAAACCCAAAATCTCTGTAAATGTTCATTAAAACTAATAAAATTTAATAATAATTTAAAAAAATAATAAAACTCAGAAAAGAATTGTCATATTTATCAACCATTTTTGTCTTTTTCAACTTCTTTCTCTTTTAAGTGTTGAACCCAACTAAGGACATGTTGACAAATGTAAAAAGAAGGAAAGAACGAGAGGAGAGGAATTGGAGGTAGATACAAACAGTTTCTTTAAGAAATTTTCCTCTAAAGGAGAGCAGAAAAATGAACTGATACTGGAGGGGGGGGGTTGTTTGCCAGTGTTAAAAGTATGAGAGATATTTAAAATAAGAGAAAAATAAAAATGTATGGTGAAGAGAATGATCTAGTAAAGAGGGGGAAAGACTGATTCAAGAGGAAAGGCACCATCTGTGAATGGGAAGGAGTAGTGGAATTTGTGTCCACGAGAAGGGCTCTCTTTAAGAAAGTGCCACTTGTCTGTAACCAAAGCAAGGGCTGTGTCTACCCATACGGATGCAGGTGTGTGGGCTGATGTAGCTGATGTAGCCATGGGAACGTGTGGAATTTCTGTTCTCGTGGCCCCTGCCCTGCTTTCTGAGCGAGCTACGATCCTTAGCTGAGAGTGAGGAGGAGAGCAGATGGTGGAAGTTGAAGAAAGACAAGAAATGTGAAACAGTCATCTAAGAGATGAGGAAAATTAATTTTAAGAAAGGATGGAATAACTATGTGGTTGCACTGTGGGCCTGAAATTGGTACAAATTTAAAATAAGACCATGTTTTCCGCCATAGTTGTCATGAACAATGGTTCAGAGGTCAGCGGTACCAGGCTTGGAGTTTTTGTCAGACACACACAAAGGAATGAGAAGTGGTAACAGACTGAGTAGGTGTGCACAGTGTGACTGTAGAGCTAGGCCATACTACCTAACTGGGAAAAGAGCAAAGTAAGGTCAGGAGGGGTAAGAGGTGGTGAAAAGGTAGGAGAATCCCAATGGGTTACAATAGCGAGGGCACCAGAAAGCGAGGAGGCAGAGACAGAGTAAGATACCTGAAATCTAGATGTTAGAGGGGTTACTATGAATGGTGATGACAAAGCTTAAGGCCATGGAGTGAAGACTGAGGAAGGGGGGACGACGAGGCCAGGGAGAAGAAGTGGGGCTCAAGAACAACAAAAGATCAGAGTCCAAGAAAGATGATCTGCTTTTCATTGAAATGGCCCCAAATAAAGTAAACATTCTTTGGAGACAATGTAAGTGAGCCAAGGCATGAAGGAGTGTGTAGGTCTGTAGGATGCTGCAACAAGGCATTTAGTCTGTTGTGATAATATTCAGATTTGGGGACTGACTCCAGGAGGTGGGAGGACATTGGTCTTAAAGCGGCAGTAAGGGGAGGTGCAGTTTACTCACGTCACTGGCCACTCAGTGGAATGTGGACTCTGGGAGGAAAAGGGATATCACCTGAGAGACAGCGAGAGAAGCAATGCTTCAGGGGACAGCATTCAGTTAGGGTCTTTCTTGGTTTCCTACGGCTGCCAGAGCAGAATACTGCAGAGAGGGGGACTTGTAACCACAGTAATTTCTTTCCTCATAGTTTGAGAAGTTTGCCTTTTTCAACCAGGGTTTTGATGGTACAGATTCTTTCTAGACATTCTGAGACAGAAACTCTTCCATGCCTCTCAGCTAATGACTGCTGTCAGCCTTCACGCTGCTGAACACTTTTATGGTGTCCTCTTGTTGCATGTAGCTAAATCTGCTTCTGTCATCACATGGCATCTGTCTGTGTGTGTACATACCTCTACAGAAATGCACATCACATCTTGTATGTCACCCTCTTTCTATGCCTGCCCACTTGTTTTCTTTTTCTTTTGAAAGTCAAAGTTTACTTTTACTTAAAAAAATGCCCAAGAGAGTTTAAAAAGTCCAAAGGACCAAAGACATCCACATTTAATAATGGGTATGGAGAGGTGGTGGCCATCTCTTCTTTCACTGCTTCAGCTTCAACTTCATTCTGGCCGGTATGATGCCTTGGAATTACTTCCTGACTCAAACTAGATAATTCTTCTAATGTCCAATATTCATAAAAGCCCACCACAGTAACAGTGACTGACATAATACCTCCAAAAGCAACCACTGATACTGCAGTGAACCCTCTTGTTTTCTAAGACATCAGTCTTATAGGATAGAAATCCCACACTACTCATACTAACAAGGACAAAAATAAACACGTCTTCTTCCTTGCGAAGGTCACAGTCACAGGGATAGGGGTAAGGATTTCAACACATCTTTTTTTGGAGGGACACAATTCAGTCCACAGTAGGTCAAGAAGGGTGAAGGACATTTTTGTGATGGTGTACTATGACTTCTAGGAGCAGAATGGAAAGTTATCTTTTGTTTCGGATAGGAGATCGGGTCAGATGAGAAAATATAAGAGAATATGAGTCTTTTTACACTTAAATCTGGAGACTATAGTCCTGTGTCATGGAAACCTAGACAAAGGGAGGGATAGGATTAGACTATAGCAGTGAGGCTGTGGCTGTGGACAAGGAAGCTATGAGGGTCCTGTAGATGCTGGGACTTGACTTTGTCTTCTCATCTGTGAACGATGGGAAAGGTATGGCAGTACCAGAAGCTTGGAGTTGTTCCAGAAGCCCCAGTGAAGAAAGGTGAGGGCTTGCACTGGGGGAGAGGGAGAGGTGGTTATTCACAATTGATAAATATGGAATATGGTTTTGAAACAGAGCTGAGAAACCTAGATGGTTGATTGGTTGGTTGATTGATTGATTGATTGATTGGCAGGGGTAAGAGTTTGAGAGAAAGACTGGAATCAAAGGCGATTTCCAAGTTTTGGGTTGAACAGCTTACAAAGAAGGGGCACCATCTACTAAAATGTAGAAAACTGGGAAGAAGGATGAGGGAACATTTATCATGAAGACAGTTCAAATCTGGACAATGTTGAATTTTTTTGCATATAAAGTCACAGGTCAGAGATAACTCTACCGCAATTAACAATAACATTGGACATTTTGGTGGAGATTGGAAATAAGCCCTGGACGTTTCTGAAGCTGACGTGTAATGGAACTTGGTGACCTTGAATATGCTATTTCACTTTTTTTAAAATTTGTTTATTGTTATTTGAGTGAAAGTTTACAAAGCAAGTTGGTTTTCCAAGTATTTACTTTTCTTAAATGTAAGCCTGTAATTGTAAGATAAAACTATTTATCATCATCATCTATGGAATGTGAAGGTTAAATTAGGTAATGCCAGAAAATATTTAGGCAGATCCACGCACAAAGTGATGCTCAGGAAATTATCCCCAATGAGAGAAAATGGTGGATCAGGGGAGCTTGGGTGGCTCGGTTGTAAAGAATTGTGCTGCCAACCCAAAGGCATTTGGATCCACTTCCTTCTTAACGCACAATCTTTCTGCAAACTTAAAATAGTCTAAAAAATTTAAGTGCATTTAAAATGCTTCTGTTATACAAAATATTGAGTTCCATTTTACAGCGATGGAAAAATTACATTGACTAAGGCTAAATTTGCATAGCCAATTAAAGTAATTGCTGTTAATAAGTTGTACAGTAACAAAAAGTTGAATTGGCAAACATTGTGTGGTTGAGACATTTACAGCAATGATAACAATGACAAAAGTAGCTACTGAAGTTGCTTATGTACAATCAAAGACCTCACGGTTTCATGGAACATCTCAATTAACAGGCCCCATAACACCTTTAGTGCTTCTGTTCTACCTCCTACTTCCTTGTATATTGCTTGTAAGAAGACAGCCTAGGCATAACAATTAGGTCTCTGTTCATTTGGAGTAACAAAGTAAGGAGAGTCAGGGTTGTTGTTGTTGTTGTTGTTGTTATGTGCCATCGAGTCGCTTGCGACTCATAGCGACCCTACATGTACAAGAGCTCTAAATGCTGTTCTATCCTGTGCCAACCTAGCCATCTCAGACGCACTTATTCCCACCGCTCCAGTCACAGAATCGATCCACCTCACCAAAGGTCTTCCTCTCCCTCGCAGCCTCTCCAAAGTCAGGGTTAGGAGGAGGAAACTAAACGTGTGGCTAATTGCTAATTGCTTCCAGGGACAACTGCCTCCTTTGTCATGAAACTAGAAGACCTGGACGGTACCTGGCTGCCATTTCTGTACATTTTTATCAAAGAGTCAATAGGAGAAATTTCATCAAAAAGTAAAAAAATACAGAATATTTTCAAGTTCTCCTAGAATCCGTCCTTTCTGGACCATTGAGATTGGATGAACCCTGAAACTAACTATTGGTCTGTCAAACTTGGGAGCCCTATAAACTATGCCATAAATACACTATCAAATAGAACCAAAAACGCACAATAAGCAGAAAATAAGGTAGATGATTGAGTTCTCCTACAAATGAAATCCTTATGTGCATCAAAAGAAAGAAAAATTAATCTGTAGTCTAGGAAAAAATACTTAGCAATCACATGTCTGCCAAGAGATTCAATACCAAAATTTATAGAAAACTCCAACATTTCAACAAGAAAAAGACAATTACATTACAGAGTGGGCAGAATGGGTAGGCATGAATAGACCACCAAAGAAGACATTCAAGTAGCCAAATATATATATATATATATAAAGATATGCTCAAGATCATTACCTACTTGTTGCTGTGTGCCGCTGAGTCGGAATCAACTCATAGCTGGCCCCCCAGGGGGGTTTCAGAGGCAGTAAGTCACTTGGGAGGAGACTGCCCATCTTTCTCCTGCTTGGTGTGTTGTGCTCAAGAAATGCCCCTCAAAGAAATCCAGAAACATGTCTGAAATGTCAAGAGCGTTTATTGTTTAATTTTTCCACGAGTGGAGGCTCTTTCACCTTCCTCAGAAAGGTGGTGAAGGGAAAAAAGCCTCGAGTTTTCCCTTCCACTTGCTTTTATAGCTTTTTCTTGGGTGCCCCTGCTAGGGCAAAGAGATTGGTGGGCCAGGGGGTCAGTTATTTGGTTGGCCTTTGATGGGCTTGTTACTTTGCCCGCCTTTACTCTTTTTGTGTCACGTAGACACTAGATAATTCCTTACTTTTTCAAGGACAGACTGGGTTTTACCTGGGCCACTCGTGTTTGCCCTAAGCCAAGAATTTTTATGGCCTGCTTCTGCCTCCAGCGCTAATGGGGGTTTATAAAAAAAATGGGGTTTCTGCTGCCCCTTCAGGTGAATCCACTTGGTGGATTTGAACCTCAAAGTTAAAATTGTGAATTATTTGCCTTGAGGCAGAGCAACTAACTCCTTACTACTAAATCACCAGACATCCCTCATTCGCTGCTAGAGATGTCAATCAAAATAACAACGAGCTCTCATCTCATCCCAGGGACAATAGCAAAATTTAACAAGACAGCAAATGAGGAATTAGGGCAAGCTTGTAGGGAGATTAGAACTCCCATACTCCGCTAGTGGGGATATAAAACTGGGACAACAACTATAGAAAGTAGGTTAGTGATTCCTTAGAAAACTGAGACTACCATTGGATCTATATCGATACATAGCCAAAGAATTGTGGAATTGTGGAATTGCTATTTGCCATCCCAAATACATCTATAGATACGTATATGTCCCATATATATCCAAAGAATAGCAATAGGGTATATATCTCCCAAAAAGAAGAGCAGTAACACAAACCAATATACACATACTTATGTTAACTACAGCCTTATTTACAATAGTAAAGGCATGGAAACCACCCAAGTGTCCATCAACGGATGAATGGCTGAAGAAATTATGGCATAGTCCCACAATGATGTATTATGCGCCACTAAAAAACTATCAAGAATGCATGACATGTTGTACCACACAGATGAATCTAGAACAAATTGGGCTGAGTGACACAAGCCAGTCCTGACAAATGGTAATTATGATATAAGACCACAATGACAAAAAGTTTAGAAATGTTTATGCATCAGAGAGTTGGACAATGACTAGGGAGGACAGAAGGAGAGTGGATGCTTTTGAGCTGTGGTGCTGGAGAAGGGTACTGAATGTACCATGGACTGCCAGGAAAACAAACAGATTCATCTTGGAGAGGATTAAACCAAGCTACTCCTTGGAGGCAAGGATTCTAGGGCTTCGTCTGACATACTTTGGACATGTTGCCAGGAGGGACGGGTCCTTGGAGAGGGACATCATGCTTGGGAGGGTGGAGGGACAGCGCAGGAGGGAAAGACCCTCTATGAGGTGGATTGATTCGGTGACTGGGGTAATCGGGATGGATGTGTCAGAGGCAGTGCGGTTGGCGCAGGATAGAGCAGGGTTTAGGGCTGTTGTGCATAGGGTCGCTATGAGTCGCAAACGACTCGACGGCACATAACAACAACAACAACAATACGAAGATAGTATTAATTGTTGGAGAGATAATGGGGATGAGAAAGGAGACAGGAATAAAAATTAATAAGTAGGTGTGTGAAGGGTCAAACAATATATAATAGAGGTTGTTCAATGAGCAAGTCAAATTACTGCTGTCAGGACAGAACGGACTCATAGCTGCACCTCTGGCAGATTTTCAGAGGCTGTAAATAGCACGGGAAGAGAACGCCCACCTTCATCGTGCTGAGCAGCTGGTGGATTCAGGCCACCAGAGAGGTGTGGCCTTCATGTTCACAGCACAATCTCTACTAACACCTGAGCTCCCTACAGGGGTTGACATTCAATGTAATTAGTCAATTACATGAATCAGAGGTAATTAAAGCTATAAAGCAAAATGTCTGTGAATGATTATAGGAAAACCCAGTAAGATTTGCAAGCCTTTACTTAAATTTAAAAACCATCTCAAAATTAAAAAGCTAAAAGGACAAAACTGTTGTCCTGAAATAATTTGTAAACGTAAAAGCAAAAATACTCCCTGAGGTCTTCTTAAAAAAATCAAACAATAGTTTATCGTAACTTTAAAAAAAAAAAAAAAGGCAAAACAACAGTCTGCCTTGGGAACTGTGCTCTGTTAAGATTTATACGGGGTCAAAGGGAATTAAAAAATTTAAATACAAACTTGGGGGGGCAGTGGATTGATCTTAAAGGAGGAGGAACAATGAAGAAAAGGTGAGCAGGGTTATATAACTAGAAGAATAGAATCAGTGCCAATGATTTGTTCATGTCAAACTGTTGAATTGCCAACTGTCTTTCTGTGTATATTCTCAACAATAAAAAATTAATTATTAAAAAATACTTCTGGTTACTCCTGACCACATAATGTGTAACAAATGGGTGCAGTTTTTATAACTTCAGAAACAGGAATGTTTATTTAAGTAGTGGCCTAACTCTGGGACACATAGATGAAGGGTCACTGCTGTCAGAGAGGAGCCAATGTAGTCAGGACAGACAAGGAAAGAGAGAGATACTCAGTGCAGAACAATAAGTAGTGTAATAGATGCTTCCTATGTAAAGGGGTCAAGGCACATGGATGAGGCTAGCTTTCAGGGGGATGAGGCCACTACCAGGAATCATAAAGACTTTCAGAGACTGGTACACCTGTATTGCAAAAGATCTTGAAAACCTTAAACTGACATAACTTGCATGTTCAAATCATTTAGTTGAAATACTTTCTTTATTATTTATTCACCAGAGACACGCTCTGTACCAGGCACTGTCTGACAAGGTCCTAGAAGACACTAGTCAACAGAGCAGAGCCCATGTTTGCTCAGAGTCTGGCTGTAAATACAAGTGTGAAGTGGGACTGCAGCAGGGGAACTTGTCTTAGCTCAGGGAGAGACACTGACACACGGCTGAGAACTTAGATGTTTGTGTTTCTTGTGAGAGCGGACTCCTCTTGCAATTCTTTTAAGTCTGTAGGCTGCCTCGCCCCAGGCCAGAGGTGTAGTAAGGAGCTCAGCACACACTGCCCAAATGACTAGATCTTTATACCCAGGAAGGCACACCTCAGTCTTTACCAATCTGAAAACAGTATCTCTAGTTATGTAAAGGCATAAAAATAAATCAGTAGCAGTCAAGAAATCAAAAGATGCATTGAGAAACACCTATGTTCAAGGGCCTTTTTAGAAGAAATTGATGCCTTCAAATTGTGGGGCTGGAGAAACGTACTAAATGTCCCACAAACTGCCAAAAGCACAGACAAGTCTACAAACAAGTGCTCCTTAAATGCAAGGATGTTGACGTTTGGTCTCCTGTATTTTGGGCATGCTGTCAGCAGGACGTCATGCTGGGAAAGGCAGAGGAACAGAGAAAAGAGAGGAAGACCCTGAACAAGATGAAACGACACAGGGCTGTAACAATGGGCTCGATCATGACAGAGAACTTGAGGATGGTGCAAGATAGAGCACAGGTCAGATCTGTTGTTCAGAAGGTCACTGTGAGTTACAGTCGACTCAACAGCAGCTCCTAACAATGTAACTGTAGAAATGGCAGGGAAAGTTATGACAAAGGTTTACCTGAGAGCAAAGATTTTACCAAATGGTTATTAATGTCTTATCAGGTTAATAAAGGAACAAGAACATGCAGGTCTTGAAAGAATTTCATTTCATGTCAAACAAAATCTTTGTTCTTTGCCATCAGACTGCTCTAGCCAGCTGCCTTACAAATGTCCACCACTGATCACAACAGGACACTTGTTTACTGGGTTTTACTGAAGGTGAGTCAGAACTGCTCTTGCCACATGTATACAGTATATTACAAAATCTCTTTGGCTTTCCAAGTTCCACCCTACAAAACCTGATACATATGATTAAACCCGAGCCAGAGCAAAGGCAGGTTAACTGCCCACCAACAGATGCATAAGCGTATGAAGCATGAACCCTTCAGGACAATATTACAGCCATATGCTATAGGCTATCAAAATTGCCATTGGGTTGATTCTAATAGTAACTCTCTATCGATCAGAGTAAGGAGCACTAGTGGGTTAGTGTATTACATGGGGGGCTACTAACAGAAATGTTTGTACTTTGAATTCACCAGCAGCTCTGAGGAAGAGAGATAGGCAGTCTCCTTCCACTAACCTGTACAGCCTCGACAACTGAGGGGAGGGTCGTCATGAGACAGAATCAACTTGTGGACAATGGATTTATGATTTATGATGGATTAAAACCACCCCATAATGGTGCCAAGGCTGCAAATCTTCATAGTGGCAAATAACCACATCTTTCTTCCACAGAGGGGCTGGTGGGTCAACCCACTGATTTTTCCGTTAGTACAGATGACAGAGAATGAAACGAAGCACTGTGCCACCAAAGTTCTCTGTACACATAATCAGTGTGGAAATTATAAAACAATATCACTCATAAAACATGCAAGCAAAATTCTGCTGAAGATTATCCAAAAACTACTGGAGCAGTACATCATTAGGGAACTATTGGAAATACAAGCTGGGTTTAGAAGAAGTCATAGCACTAGAGACACTACTGCCAATGTCAGAAGGATTTTATACAAGAGGAATGACTGTCTGTGTTTTATTGAAAATGCAAAGGCATTTGACTGTATGGATCACAACAAATTGTGGCTAACCTTGAGGAGAATGGGAACCCCAGAACATTTGATTGTGCTCATGTGAAACCTATACTTGAACCAGGAAGCAGTCCTCAGAACAGAGCAAGGTAACACTGCATGATTCAAAATCAGGAAAGGAGTGCATTAGGGATGCATCCTGTCCCCCATACCTTTTCAGTCTATATGCAGAGCAGATCCTTTGAGAGGCTGGGCTTTATGACGAATGTGGCATCAGGATTGGAGGAAAGCTCATTAACAACTTACATTATGCAGATGATACAACCTTGCTTAATAAAACTGAAGAAGACCTAAAGCACTTGCTACAGAAGGTCAAGGATTATAGTCTTCAATATGGATTGAAGCTCAACATCATAAAAACAAAGATTCTCACTACTGGGGCACTTGGTAGCACAATGATAGATGGAGAAGAGATTAGGATTGTCAACAATTACAGCTTGCTCGGTTCTATAATCAAACTTGGCACCAGAAATCAGGAAATCAAAAGACAAATTGCACTGGGAAAATCTGCTGTCAAGGACCTCTCCAGAGTATTGAGAAGCAATGATGTCTGTCTAGAGACTAAGGTGTACCTGATTCAGGCCATGGTCTTTGCAATAACTTGCTATGCTTTAGAGAGCTGGACAATGACTAAGGATGATTGAAGAAGAATCGATGCATTTGAGTTGTGGTGCTGGAGAAAAGTCTTTATTATTTTTTATTATTATTATTGATTCTTAAACAAAAGTTTACAGAAAACTTGGATTTCCATTCATTCATTGTTGCACATTTTCCTCTCTACCCCTCCTAGTTGGCTTTTTCTTTGAAAAGATTCTTTTGTTGCACAAGTTCCCCCCGTCCTCCCCTAGTCCACTTTTGTTATGTATCTCTTATTCTGGATTATTGTCCTGCAAATAATGCCCAGTCACATATTTGTTTCAAACAATTCTTCCCTCTTCTGTTCCAATGCAGGGTTCATTATTTACTCCTTCTTTTCTTAGTTTCTTCCCAAACTCTAATGTCAGTCCTGTTTTATAACAGTGGCATTATTCAGTATTTGTCCTTTTGTGACTAAGATATTTCACACAGCATAGCGTCCTCCAGGGTCACCCATTTTGTATAATATTTTATTGTTGTCGTTATGTGCCGTCGAGTCGTTTGCAACTCATAGTGATCCTCTGTACAACAGCCCTAAACCCTGCTCTATCCTGTGCCAATCGCATTGCCTCTGACACACCCATCCCGATTACCCCAGTCACTGAATCAATCCACCTCATAGAGGGCCTTCCCCTCCTGCGCTGTCCCTCCATCCTCCCAAGCATGATGTCCCTCTCCAAGGACCTGTCTCTCCTTACCACATGTCCTAAGTATGTCAGACAAAGCCCCAGAATCCTTGCCTCCAAAGAGTAGCCTGGTTTAACCCTCTCTAGGATGAATCTGTTTGTTTTCTTGGCAGTCCACGGTACATTCAATACTCTTCTCCAGCCTTGTTTTCAGTGCTGCATAGTATTCCATTGTGTTAATATACCACAGCTTCTCTATCCATTCATTTGTTGATGGGCAGGAGAAAAGTCTTGAACATACCATGGACCGCCAAGAAAACAAACAGGTTTGTCTTTAAAAGGGTGAAAATAAGTTTCTCACTGGAGGCTAGGATTTTGAAGCTCTGTCTCACATACTTTTGGAATGTGGCCAGGAAGGGCCTGTCCTTGGAGAAGGACATCATGCTTGGAAGGATGGAGATACAGGACAGGAGAGGAAGATGCTGGATGAGATGGATTGATGCAGTAATCAGGGCACTGGGAATAGGTATATCAGAGTCAGGTAGACTAGTTCGGGATAAGGAAGGGTCCAGAGCTGTTGTATATAGGGTTACTAAGAGTCACAGGCGACTCGACAGCACATAACAATAACCAAAGTTAAGTATGTGAACGTTTTACTGAAAATCCTTTTATTTCCAAACTCTCAAAGATGTAACATCAGCACAAGAAGGGACACTTAGAGATCATCCAGTGTAGCTCATGCCAGTTAGTAGAATTTAAAGCTTTATTTTTCTTTAAACACGACCCTAACCAAGACAAGCCTTTCATTTTCTATCATCCAGGATTTCCCTGGCTCCACCATCAAGGAGAGTGGCTGTGTTGACAGCCCTGCCCATCACATCCCACTCCCACTCCCACTGCCACCCCTTTCCTGATTTAATGTCTTTGACCCTTCAATGTCATCGCCCACTCTTGTTGGGACTTTATAATTACAGACAAACGAAAAGTAACAGAATAATTCAAGAACACCCTGAGGTGGTGATGAGAATGTTCTATATATTAATAAGGGTGTGGGTTACACACGTCTGTGTATTTGTCAAAACTCATCTCATACTTAAGATTTCGGAATTCCATTACATGCAAATTTTACCTAACAAATTTAAGTGTAAAAAAATGTCAAATTCTAGTAAATGATATGCATGTTTAGAGATGAAATGTACTGATGACTGAAATGTGTGAAAAATATCAGATGGGTTGATTGATAGAGGGATGGCTAGATAGATCATTAAGTGAGAAGGCAAACATAGTAAAATGTTCACTGTAGGATCTGGGTGGGAGTTATTTGAGAGCTTTGGGTTGGCAGCACAACTTCAGTTCCACACTTAAGAGCAGAGTTGGCTTCATCCCAGCAACAACAGCAAAGTTCATGAGGGCAAACAAATAACAAATGCTGGATAAAACATGGGAGAGATTAGAATTCTTATTCACTGTTGATGGGAAGGTAAAATAGTACAACCTCTATGGGAAGGTGCTCTGACTCTTTCTCAAACAGTTGAAAATAGAAACACCATTTGCCCCAGCAATTCCACTGCTAGGAATATACCCTAAAAAAAAACAGAGCTATGACTCAAAAAGATGTATGCACACCCATGTTTATTGCTCTGTTATTTA
>NW_006399761.1:5854112-5880711 GCF_000299155.1 Elephantulus edwardii
CAGATGAAGGGAAGAACTGTCTGAAAGGATTATATCACTACGTATTATGTTTATGACAACAATCTAAAACAAGAAGGCATTGAAAAGTCGACTGGAAAAGGGAAAAGGGAGGGACAGGGAGGAAAATCTGCAACAATGAATAAATGAAAGCCCAACCACTTTGTAAACCTTCATTAAAATAAAATTTTTTTTAAAAAAGGAAGAAAAAAGAGTAGAGTGGTGATGAGACATGTAATCCACTCAGCAGATTAATAATAATGGAGTTCTTTGTCAACATGAGTTTCTTAAAATGTCATTTTTATTTACTCAAGTAAAACATACATAAAACTTAAAAGGTCAAGTAGTTGCAGTTCCTCCAAAAGCTGGATGTAAATCTACTGTCAAAACCAAACTCATAAAAACCTCATGAGATTTAGTGTCTTAGTTTGCAGGTTTAGGATCGTGGTGACACGGATCATCCCATGTAACTGGCCTGTTGACATGTTTAGTGCTTCTCTTTTACCTCCTGGCCCACTGTAGCACTGTTCACAACAGTCCAAACATGGAAATAACTGATATGTCCATTGGCAGATAGGTAGATAAACAGAAGTGTGTGTGTGTGTGTGTGTGTGTGTGTGCGCGCGTGCGTGTGTGCGTGTGTGTGTGTGTGTGTGTGTGTGTGTGCATCTTTATGATGGATGATGGAATAGGGAGCTCGGTGGTCCAATGGTAATGAGTTGCACTGGCAATCCAAAGGTATGCAGTTTGAATCCCACTGGCTAGCTCTTCAGCAGGAGAAAGATAACCTCCACCCATCCAATTGATTAATTGTCCCTGAAAACCCACTGGAGGGTCAGCTGTAAGTTGGTCTGACTTGCCAGTGTACAGTAACACGATGGAATATTACGTAGCTATAAAAAGAAATGACGAATGGCACAATACAGATGGATCTTTAAAAAATGCTGATATAAATAAGTCAGTCACAAAAGAACAAATATGCTGTGACCTTACGTACATAAAATAAGCAAATACAGAGAAACCGAAGAGTAATAATGTTTGCAAGACGTCTTATTTAGTGTGCTGCTATAGCAGAAAATGAGTGGCACTAATGAACAGAAATGTATTTCCTCACAGTTTAGGGAGTTGGGAGCTGAATTCTGTGTACCTGCTCTAGAAGAAGGCTTTTTGTCAGTTCAAGGGCAAGATCTTGGTTCGCTCACGCTCTTCACGTGGCCTGGCAACTTTTTCCATCTCTGCTTAATCCTTTGCTCCTTTTCTATCTCAAAGTGCTTGGGCATTAACACTGTCTCATTAACATAACAAACTAATTTCCTAATACATAGGCCTAGGAGATAGGACCTATGTTCTAAAATAGGTATAGGAGATAGGGGATACACAATTCAATCTACAATAATCGGGGTACAAAGAAAGAGGACAGGAGGAGTCTTTGTTTAAAGGGCACTGAATTTATGCTGTGGAATATTCTGGAAAAGGAAGGGATGATAGCACAAGAGAAGTGGAATTCATGTCATTGGGTTATACGTGTGAAATATGATGGGCAGTCTCCCCCTGTAAAGTGTTGTAGCCTCAGAAACCCGAGAGAGGGTTGTTATAGGCTGGAAATGACTCCACAGCAGTGGCTGGGAGAGCTTACCTTCTGGTGGCCTTCATTACCATAAAAGTGCGTTACCGTACAACATTTTCATTTGCTGTTGTTGTTGTAGGTGCTGCTGAGCTGTGCACAACTTTTATCAATAACCAATCTGAACCCTAACATCCCCTTGAGCCCATTATTACAGTCACCATGTCAGTCTCTCTCACTGAGGGTCTCCTTCTCTTCTGTTGACCCTCTACCTTTCTATAAACATGAAGTCCTTTTCCAAACAACAGCCTCTCCTAACAACATGGCCAAAGTATATGAGACGAGGGGCACTCTGGCTGCACTTTCTCCAACGTAACCAGACCTATCTATTTGTTCCTTTGAATCCTGAAATTTGGTACTGGGAAATATTTCCTCTGATGGTATTTAGCTCCTTTAGAAAAAGTGTGTCCCGATCTCCCAAGGCGGGGGGCCTGGCCAGGCAGGGCACTGAGATTCTCCCTTCTTGTGTGCACACTTTAGCATTTCAGTCTGCTTCCCTCTGCACATAATTTCCTGAGGTTTTCTCGCTCAGCCTCTCCAGAGCCTGTAGTCTCATCGCCTGTGAAGGTGGAGCAAAGTGGCTCTCCTGGAGAGCCAGTAGGGATATAGAAAACAGCTCCTCCTTGGCCACCTTCTAAACAATCCCCACTCTCACTCTCTTGCCTTGCTTTTGTCATGTAAATAAAATACTGCTGTACAGTGCTGTGAGAGACACAACCAAGATGCTTAGAAGGCAGAGGGGGAAAGGAGGTGGCACTCTCCTCTGTCAAAGCAGTACGTTGGGGGAGTGAAACAAACTGGGCTTTAAGAATATTAAGAAATATAGGAATATATGCAGCATGCAGGAGAAATGATTCTGTAAATTACCACCTAACATGGAAGGAACTGGAGAGCATTATGCTAAGTGAACTAACTCTGCCTCCTAAAGAAAAATACTGTATAAGACCATTATTTTAGAGTGCATGAGGATCTGGGGTGGGGCATACTAAACAAAGGGTCGCACAATTTGATGGGTGGAGGGAGGGGGTTGGTAAAGGAAAAGGGAAAGATCCAGTATGAAAAACGATGTATATGAACTTTATTAATTTTGTATGTAAACCAGTATAAAAGAAAATTTTTGTTGTTGTTATGTGCCATCAGGTTGATCGAGACTCATAGCTATCCTATGTACAACAGACCTAAACCCTACTCTGTCCTGTGCCAATCTCACTGTCTCTGACACACGTACCCCTAATATTCCAGTCACTGAATCAATCCACTTCATAGAGGTTTTTCCTCTCCTGCACTGTCCCTCCACCCTCCCAAGCATGATATCCTTCTCCAAGGACTAGTCCCTCCTTGCAACATGTCCAAAGTATAAAAAAAGAAATATAGTATATATTCACCAGGCAAATAGTAAGAGAGAAGCCATTCCAGGCAGAGAAAAGGCAGGTGCAAAGGTTCATTTGTTTGCATGTTCAAAAAAATATTTATTGAGTAATATTAGATATTTTGTACTGGGTAGGCAATAGGGTACCATTTTCAATGAAACAGACCTAGTCTATAGCATTTGCAACATGATAAAAAAAGTCAGACAATCACATGTATAAATATCTAATTACAAGCTGTGATAATTGCCATGGAAGGAAAGTACAAAGTGCTACGTGAACCCAGCAAGGTTGATACGGGTGAGGTAGGAAAATGGGGGAGAGGTCATAACATAGATTCAAAGAACCATAAACTGCACCACATGACCAGACGGGGCCAGCCAGGCCAACATTCCTGGACAGGACATCATGTCCATTATTCCTCTTACACCATCCTGGCTATCCACGCTTTCAAGTAACACTCAGTCCTTGGGCAGAAAATGATGAACTATGGGAGCCTACAATATGGATTGAGGCTCAATGTCAAGAAGACAAAGATTCTCATCACTGGGCCAATTGGCAGCATCAGGATGGATGGTGAAGAGATTGAGATTGTACACAGCTTTAGTTTGCTTGGCTCCACAGTCAACACTCTTGGCACCAGCAGCCAGGAAATTAAAAGGCGCATTGCCATGGGAAAGTCTGCTGTTAGGGACCTCTCAAAAGTGCTGAAGAGCAGTGGTGTCTCTCTGGAGACTAAGGTGCGTCTGATACATGCCATGGTCTTCGCAATCACCTGTTATGCATCAGAGAGTTGGACAATGACCAAGGAGGAAAGAAGGAGAATTGATGCCTTTGAGCTGTGGTGCTGGAGAAGAGTATTGAGAATACCATGGACTGCTAGGAAAACAAACAGATTTGTCCTGGAGAGGGTTAAACCGGGTGGCTCCTTGGAGGCAAGGATTCTGAGGCTCCGTCTAACTTACTTTGGACGTGTTGTGAGGAGAGACTGGTCCTTAGAGAGGGACATCATGCTTGGGAGGGTGGAGGGACAGCACAGGAGGGGAAGGCCCTCTATGAGGTGGATTGATTCAGTGACTGGGATAATTGGGATGGGAGTGTCAGAGACAGTGCGATTGGCACAGGACAGAGCAGAGTTTAGGGCTGTTGTACATAGGATCGCTATGAGTCGCAGGCGACTTGACGGCACATAACAACACAACAACATGGGTTCTTTTCTTCTTTCAACAGGTTTAGCTTATCAGAGAATCTCAAACTCCTTTTAGAAAAATCACAGACATGCAAGTCGTAGTGCTGCCTGCCACCTCTCTCCACATGTTCAAGTCCACCTGGAGTTTCTCAAGCTCCTTTAGGAATATTCTTAGCACCCTCAACAACTAGTATCATTAACTCCCTTTAACAACCTTGAATTCCCCTCCTGTTGTCGAGTTCATTAAGCACACATTAAGCTGGAGACTTTTTTTTAAGAGTAAGTAGCAATGAAAGATTAGAAAGTTACATCCTTCAAGGGAAGGGCCTTCCTCCTTGAAGGAGTAAGGCCAGCTGGAGACATTTTTGAAGGTTGACTCTGGATGTGTATACTCTCCTGACAACAAAAAGGGACAAGTATTTCTTTTTATTCCCAGGCGTGGCATCCACTTCCTAAGCAACTTGCCTCCGGAAAACCTATGAACTTTGATAAATGTCGATCATTGTAGAGGGCTTCAAGCCTTTTGCTCGTAAGGTTGCTATGAGTCGTGCTTGACTCGAAGACAATCAACAACAACATTTAGCAACAAGGATGCCAAGATTGGTCCTTCTGTGTAATATTATTAAGTTGTGGTGAGTCACTGGTCTGCCCACGAGGCGCCAGCTTCCTGGTGAAGCCAGGCTGGATACCTCCGATTCTCATTTCTCCACATCCGCCGTGTCCAAGATCCACACTGACGAGAAGCTTCATGTAGAACAGCCTGTTAACTTGCTTCACGTGGAGCTGAGGCCATGAGTACTTGTTACCAAGGTCTCTTGAGTAAACGGCAAGGTAGGAGTGGTTTCTCTCGGACCTCACCTCCAAGCTCACATCTTTGTCTTCCTTAGATTTTAGGCTCTTCCACTGCAGGGAAAACTGAAAGAAAGATGAAGGGACGGCTCTGAAGTGGCTCTGGCAGACCTCAACTGTACGGTCAAACTGTATCACACATCTCGAAAGAGAGCTACCCAGGGAGGGAGGAATGGGATGTATGAGAGCAAGATAAGGGGCAGAAGAGGAACTATTTACATTTTTGGCACCAGATAATGAGATGAAGACGGATGAAAGGAAAGGCAATATCCAAAAGGGATATTGTATGGATGATTGAATGAAAATTGAATTTGCTTTTTAAGCCTTCAGTCGAATCACAATTAAAAAAAAATAATGGAGAGGAAGAAAAGTGCAACAATGAATGAATGGAAATCCAAAGTCTCTATAAATTTCCATTGAAATTAATAATAAAAAATTATTTAAAAAAATAAAGGAAGGCGAGCTCTGGTGGCCTAGTGGCAAGAAGCTGCAACTGCAATCTCGGAGATGCAAGTTTGAATCCACCAGATGCTCTGCTGGAGAAGGAGGAACAATCTCCTCCTGTACCAGTCAGATCTGATTTGACGGTACACACAAAAAATAATGAAATAAAATAAATTTAAAAAAATACAGGAAAAGAAAAATTTGGACATTACAAGACTTGGTGGGACAGTAATTAAAGCATTGATGGTTAACCTCAAGGTTGATGGTTTCAAGGCAACCATCAATGAGTCCTTCTGCAGGAGGAAGACGTGGTGGCCCTCTGCTTCCTAGAGATCCACAGCCCTGCAACCTGGGCAGATCCTCTCCACCGTCCACGTTCACCGTGAGACAGACCCAATGGCAAGGCATTCTGGGTTATGATTCTTCTGTTTTGTTTGGTATTTACCCCTCAACAAAGCCCTTAACACTAAGCTAGAGAATTTTAATCAAACAAGTTGTGGTTTCTTTGCCATACCAGGAATGTCTCAGATGATAAGCACCCTGTGTCCATTCCGGAGCACAGCAAGAAGAGACTGCATCCCCCTCCACAACCCAAGTTGGCAGGAAAGGAGAATCGAGCTATAGAGCAATTTGTAAGAACAACGTCGACAACAAAAGAAAGCAAGAGAAAAAGAAGAATGCACACCCATGTTGATTGCTGTGTTATTCACAACAGCAAAGAGATGGAGGCAGCCCAAGTGCCCATCAACAAACGAATGGGTAGAAAAACTATGGTGCATTCACACAGAGGAATATTATGCAGCACTGAAAAACAATGAGCTCATAAAACATTACACAACATGGGGGACCCTGGAGGCCACTATGATGAGTGAAATACCTCATTCACAAAAGAATGTCACTGTTAGAAGATAGGACAGATATGGGGTAGAGGGGTTGGGGAAAGAATGGGAAAAGAGTGGATAGATAATGAACACTGCATTAGAACAGATGAGGGGAAGAACTGGCTGAATGGAATATATTATTAAGCCTCATACATAGGACAACAATCTGGAAAGAGGGGTGCATTGTGGGGTGGGCTGCGGAGGGGGAGGAAAGGCAAGGGAAGAAAATGTGAAACAATGAATTTAAAAAATAATAAATATTTTAAAGGGGGGAAGAAAGGAAGGGGAAACATACAAACCAACTAAAACCAGTTAAAAAAAAAAGAATAGCAAAAGGAGAAAATTAAGAAAGCCGACTCAATTTCTCAAACATAGTGAAAAGAGAAAAGGCAAGAACCAAGAGTCTAATTGGGAAGAGTCTTAGAGCTCCCCAAAAACCTCTCTACTGTCAAATGCTCCAGGTTTTAAAATCTAGGTTCCTAAGGAACCCTGATAACTCAGCTCCTAACTTAACCAAAAGGTCAATGTGGTTCAAACCTATGAGCTGCTACTTGAGAGAAAGCCCAAGCAATTGCCTTCTGTGAAGACTGACAGGTTTGCACTTCCCAAGAAAAAGTTCTACTCTATCCTGTAGAGTTGGGTTCCACCCAGCAGCAGGGAGGTCCTCTCCTTACCCTTAGTCAAAGCTCCCATTTGTGCAGGATAGTAAGAGAGAGTGTATCTGATGGCCATTGCAAAACTGAGGACAGCGTCATGGAAAAGACACAGGGGAACTGGTACTTGGCAGAAGTGAAGGAGGAGCTGAGAGGGGTTTACCAGGTAGACCAATAAGAGGTGTCTCCGTCAAGTGCATCAGCAAACTCAAATGCAGCAGAGGCAGGAGGGTGGGCAGTGGCAAAGGGAAGCAATTTCTCTGACCTGTTCAAACTGCTCTTTTGTAGCATGCTTTTTTCCCCCCCAGGTATACTGTGCTTTGCCATTTTTCATTAAGGAGTAGTCCATGATCCACATTGGACCAGTTAGAGTCTCCCAGCACTTAAAACTTTGGGTAGACTTCCACCAGAACAGACTTGGATACAATCTTGGCATCCCAGCAATTCTAGAGAGGCAGGCCAGAGCTTCTGCCTTCAGGATTCCCGGAACAGCTGTAGCCATTGCCTTTCCTCCAGGCTGGGTGCTCCTCTCCAGCTCAGTTTCTGAGGATTAACTTCCAGGAAATATGGCAGGTTCTGGGGCTTGTGCTCAGAGACTCACTGCCAAGTCATTAATTCTCAAGGAAGGACACCGTGGAGGGAAAGACATCTTCTGAAACACAAGGAACAAGGTAAAGGATCTGATCTGAAAGTCTGTCAACCAGTGTATCCAACTAGAGTGATCTGGCAGCAGAATTATTGATAGTCAAGAGCGGTCAGAACAATAATAAATGAATAAAAATGGTGGGGGGGGGGAAAGAGTGGTCAGACAACAGACTGGAGTAAGGGCAGAAGGTCAGATGGAACAAGCTTAGAGCTATTTCTGTGACTCATACACTGAAGTACTATTTTTAAACATAATAAAGTGTAAGATGCACAATTTTTACCTGCTTTGATAAAACACCGTCTAAAGTCTGGCATATAGCTAGTTCCCAGAGTCAAGCACATACTTGATAAGTATGTTAAGTAAACAAATGGACTCAATATACCTTAAAAGGTGTGCATACATTTAGAGGCACTCCTGGTGTCACAGAACATTATGTGTTGTGCTGCTAATGAAAAAGGTTGGTGGTTTGGATACACTAGATGCTCTAAGGGAGAAGGGTGGGCTTGTCTCCTCCTACGAAGATTTGTTATTGTCGTTACAAACCACCAAGTCTACTAGGACTCTATGAATGATAGCTTCAAACCTTACCCTCTCCTGGGCCGTCTTCACCACCTCTACCATGCGGGAGCCTACTGTTAGAGTCACTGTCAGTGCACCTTGTTGAAAGTGTTTCTTTCTTTCTCTGACCTTCCGCCTTTCCCAGCATTATGTCTTTTTCCAACAACTGGAGCATGTTGACAACCTGTCCCTCCTGCCAACATGTGTCCCAAGTATGTGAAAAGTCCCTGCCTCTACAGAGCACTCTGGTTACACTTCTTAAAAAACACATTTGTCCAAGGGATATTTCATGCTATTTTCCAACATCAAAATGAAAAGGCATCAATTATCTTTTCAGTCTTATTTATGTCATTGTCCAACTTTCAGGTGCATAGAAAGCAACTGAAAATACCTTGACTTGGATCAGGCGCACCTTAGTCTTTGATCTGACATCACTGCTCTTTAATACTTTGGAGAGAGTCTTGACAGTAGATTTTCCCCACTGCAACAAAAGTTTTTTGATTTCTTAACTGCTGCTACCAGGAGGGTTGATTGGGTGGAGATTTATAGCCTCAGAAATATGGTGAAAGATCATTCTGAGTCAGAATCAACAGGATGGCAGTGATTTCTTTGGTATTCATTGAGGAGACACACAGAATTATTTTCTTACGTCACAGAATTTTGATTCACATGATTTTTCAGAATCAGTCTCCTGAGTAACAGTAGTCAATGCATTATGTATTCCACTTGTACACTTGGCCAGGTTTCTAATTCTTCTTAGCCTAAGAATTTGAGCTCCACTCATTTTTTTGAATACAAATTAGAAAAGGGTGTTCAAACTTTGCAAACTTTAGAAAATACGCCATCCCCTTTTCCTTATGAATCAGGGTGAAGTCTCTCTCAGGGAGGAGTGATAGGGAATGGCAAAGGACACACCGACAAAGGAGATTAATCAGAACTGACTTTGACAAGCACTGTGGCAATTGGACAATTAAAACAGACATTCGGATGGCGGGGAAGAAGAACAAACTGGGGAGGAGGGTGGAGAGAATGGTGTAGCAATGAAGGAGTGAAAACCCCAAATCCCTGTAAATACTCATTAAACTAATAAAATTTAATAATAAAAAAAAACTTTGCAAACTTTTCAAAGGGTGTGAAGACACAGGGGAAACCCAGTTGGCTGCTTAAAACATGTTACAGAAAGAAGTTATAACTTGAATTCACAGGCTCATAGCAATGTATTAACACAGAACTGATTGTCTTTCACTTACTCCAACACTAGTAAAGTCTCTTTTCATAAAAACTCAATCTTCTGTCTAAGATGTGGATCCCATATTATCTACCCTTACTGAAACTGTTTTGGTAAGATCACCTCTATAGAGATACCCCATTAATGTTGTCCCATTTATATGAATAAAGGAGCTATCGAAGGAATTTTAATATTTTCTCTGCCATTCTTGGAATGGAACAGAGATGTGAGCTATATTTTTTTCAACGATCATTGTTCCTTTAATCTCTACCTGTAGACCTTTGAGCCAGTTCCAAAGGGCTCTGTGTGGCAAACAAATCTCTCCCCACAAGGAAATACTGCAGCAGAAAGGTCAGGTCAGAGTCTGCATGGGGACTCTGCTTGCCTCCGAGTTTCACTGACTGGTCACAGCGTACGTGATCTGCACTTTCTGAGAGCTCAACTTTGGAAAAGTACAGTCATCTGGAGCCAATCTGTACTGAATGACAGCCATCTGCTTCCCGTGTGTCCTTTCTTTTTTCCTTTTTTTTTTTTTTGACAAATAAAAAGAATCACCCCACACGAAAACCTATTAACTTATAAGCCTTCAAAGATACTCCACCCTACCTCTGACCACGTTCTTTGGATGGTAAGAATAGCTCACCTTGAGCAAACCTTAAATGTACTGAGTATTAGAACAACACAGAAAATACTTCTGATCTCTCCTTCGGAACCTTCCATCTTCCCATCTGTCTGTAATCAGATTACTGAGATGAGGCACAAATGGGTGAACAATTATTTACATGAGCGATGATTCAAGCACTAAGTTTTGACCACACTGATACTGGTTTCAAATGATGCATACTATTACAGTCCTGTTCACCCTCCTCGCTGTTGTTAGGTGCAGCTGAGTCGAGCATGACTTATAGCGACCCTATGAACAGGACCTGAACCCCGTCCTATCCTGTGCTATCTTCACGTTTCCTGACACACTAGAGCCCATTGCCACAGTCACCGTGTCAATCCACCTGCTTGAGGGTCTTCCTCTCCTTTGCCAACCCTTCACCCTTCCAAGCATCATGTCCCTCTCTAAGGAACAGTCCCTCCTTAGCGACATGCCCAAAGTATGTGAGGTGAAGCTTCATAATCCTTGCCTCCAAAGAGCACTCTGACTGCATCCTCTCCAAGACATACTTATTTGTACTTCTGGCTGTCTAGGGTTCTTCCTCAACACCAAAGGCATCAATTCTTCTTTTGTCATTCCGATTCACTGCCCAGCTCTCAGATGGTGTGACTGGAAAAGCAAGTGATATGAAAGACCATGACCTGAATTAGATGCAACTTCATCATCAAACTGACATCATTGTTCCTCAATAATTTGGAGAGGTCCCTAATTGCAGACTTTTCCAGTACAATACATCTCCTGATTTCCTGACTGCTGGTACCACTTGTGGATCTAATAAGTAAGATGAAATTGTTAACAGTTTCAATTTCTTCTCCATCCATCATATTGGTCCAGTGGTAAGAATCTTTGTTTTCTTGACATTGAGATGCAATCCATATTAAAGGCTGCATTCCTTGATATTCTGCAGCAAGTGCTTCAAGTCATCACTTTAATTAAGCAAGCAAGGTTGTGTCATCTGCATAACGCAGGCTACTGATGAGCCTCCCTCCAATCCTTTGCTTACCATACAGATTGTCCATCATAGCTAGTGCACAACATATTGGACTGTTGGTCAAAAAAGGTTGGCATTCAGAATCCAGCAGCCACTCTGATTTGCAGTCTCTTCTTATAAAGATTTATAGCATTGGAAACCCAAACAATTGTTGCTAATAGCTCTCAAGAAGCAACTCAACTGCAGGGGGTTTAGTTTGGGGTTTTAGGTTTTTATATTTATGTTTCCTTAAAGCCTAGCGATGAGGAGTTGCACTGCCAACCCAAGGTAGGCTGTTCAAATCCACCAGTGGCTTAGAGAAAATGATGAACCAGCTCCTTCAGTGGGATTTACAGCCTCTAAAACCGTGATGGAGAGTCAGTGATGAGTTGATTCTACATGGCAAGAGAGAGATTCTTCCAAATAGCCCACTATTTACATGTTATAGAATTAGAAGAGGTGGATAAAGAAATAAACTCATTTACTGCACAGCATTTATTGATAGCATGATGTGAATACTGGGAAGCGGGTGATTTTTAAAATTAATTGATGAAAGCATGTCACCTCTTTTTGGTTGTTAAACTTTTTTCTTCTTTTGGAAGTTACATATATCCATCTATCTATCTTTTTTATCCATGAACTGATTTTTTGGGGCTATGTGCAGCAACTATGCAAATGCACACTCTAATGACTTAAAAAAAAAAAGACTCCTAAATGCCATTATTCCAACTCAAAGCAACATCACAGGACAGAGTTGAACCACCCCACAGAGCTTCCTTTAAGGAAGCAGGTGACCATGCCTGCGTCTCATGGAGTGGCTGGTGGGTCAACACCTTTCTGTTAGTAGCTGAGGGTTTAACCACAATACTACCGGGCTACCCTTTTAAAAAGGGTCTCACGGTGCTATGTTTTCAGACACTATACACAACAACAGCAACAAGACTTAAACCATTCACATGGGGCAAATAAATCTATTTTTTTCCTTTTCTCCTGTCTGCCAAACATTATTTTTGGGAACACAAATATAATTGGGAAAACACCTACTTTGAGAATCAATGTCAGCAGAGCTATAAAACCTGTGACTACAAGGCTATCGAGGAAATAAACAAATAGCAGTGGCTGAGAAAGAGGCGGATTCCCAGGCATCCACTGCCCACTGCTGCTCAGATAAAAGGAGCAGGTGGTGAAATGCTCCGACATCAAAAGGAGAATAAGGATGGTCAAGGTTTACAGCCTTCGTGGGGGCCTGCCCTAGAAATCTCCCAACGGGGCAAAGAGAACCAGGGTGATGGCTGCTTCAAAATAAGAGGCGCCTGAGAACTTTGAAACAAAAGCCTCTTGGGGCGCATTAGGAATGTAGGGAGGGGAGGTCACTCACTCAGTTGGTGGGGTCAAGGCTGATGCTCCACTGCGGTTCCGAGACTGTAAATTGCCAGGAAGGAGGTTGCCCCTCTTTCTCCTGAGGATCCGCAGGTGGATTCGAACCACCAAAGCATCACAGCCTCTGGGTCCGCAGTGCAGCTCTCTACAGACTGTACAATTAGTCTTTCCCTGGGACCGTTGTTGCCAGGTGTTGTCCAATCACTACAAATCATGGTGCCCCCGTGAACGACAGATGTGAAAGCTGCTCTGTCCTGCACCACCGTTCCAATGTCCCCCGTGCTCGATCCCGGTGTTATGGTGACAACATGAATCCGTCTTACTGAGGGGTTTCCTCTCTTTTTCTCACTTGCCTCCTTTCCCAGCATGATGTCTTTTGCCAAGAACTGGCCCCCCCTAATAAAACACCCAAAGTATGTGAGATGACGTTTCCCCACCCTTGTCTCTACACAGCATGCTGGCTGCCCATCCCCCAAGACGGAGGGTTCTTTTAGCAGTCCATCAGATCCTCAGTGCTCTTTTCTAACACCACAATCCAAAGGCATTGATTCTTCTTCTGTCATCCTGATTCACTGTGTCACTTTCAGATGCATGGAAAGTAAATGAAAATTTTAATTGCTTCACACACATCTGAAAATGCCATGGCTTGAATCAGACAAACTGACAGATGAGTGGTGCCTAGCACTGAGACAGACCTTAATATGTGTACACTTGGCATCTTGGAGAGGAGAGTGTATGTGAGAGAGAAAAGGAAGAAAGAGAATTATCATCACCACCTCAGGATTTAGAGAGGTTCCACTTATCTTTTAAATTATTTCATTATTTTTTCTTTAAGCGCGCGCGCGCGTGTGTGTGTGTGTGTGTGTGTGTGTGTCATTGAATCAGATCCATCTGGAACAGGAGGAGATTGCCCCTCCTTCTCCAGCACAGCATCCACTTATGTTTTTGAAGTAAGCACCTCACCAGAGGGAAGGGTAATCAGAAAGAATTTCTATTTCTTGGATTTGTCAGTTTTTCATTTCCCTTTGCATTGCCTAAGAAGAAAAGGAAATCCCACAACAGGATGGGTTAACATAGTGCCCGTAACACTGAACTTGAGCATGGCAATTTAAAGATAAAACTGTACCTGGTTAAAGCCTTAGCATTTTCCCCTGCTTCCTGTGCATTGCAAAGCTGAACAATGAAGAAGCATGACAGGAGAATCGATGCTTTTAAGTTGCAGTTTTGGAGAAGAGAACTGAACATCCCCTTGGCTGCCAAAAGAATAATAATAATTTTTTAAAAATCCAAACAAAACAAAACCACCAAACCTACATGCTCAGAAAAAGTCTAAACCCTTCACCCTGAAACCCACAGTGTCCCTTTTCAGCAGGAAGTAGCTAAGAGAATACGCCATCCCCTTTTCCTTATGAATCAGGGTGAAGTCTCTCTCAGGGGGGAGTGATAGGGAATGGCAAGGGACACACTGACAAAGGAGATTAATCAGAACTGGCTTTGACAAGCACTGTGGCAACTGGACAATTAAAACAGACATGGGGGGAAGGAAGAACGAACTGGGGAGGAGGGTGGAGAAAATAGTGCAACAATGAATGAATGAAAACCCAAAATCTCTGTAAATGTTCATTAAAACTAATAAAATTTAATAATAAAAAAAATGAAAAAGTCTAAACAAGACAATTTTGGAGGAGTTGTTGTTGTTGTGTGCCATGGAGTCAGAACCTGAGCCATAGCAAAAAGATACCCTGCTGAGAGAGGAGGCGGGTAAGAAAAAGAAAGGAAGAACCGCGGCAGGATGGATTGACCTAGTGACTGTACCAACAGGCTCCAGGGTATCAGAGACCTTAAAGAGGAGCAGGACGGGGCAAGCTTCAGATCTGTTGTCCGTAGGGTCACAAGGCATTAAAGCTGACCTCATGGTCCCTGACAATAGCAACAATTTCAGCCCTCACGATGAGACTCCAGATATCTCTGACAGCTATTTTTCTGACTGTTTTTAGGTTCATCAAAGTCCCTGTTTGTTTATTACCTGTGGCAATAACATGCCATCTTTGCAGACATTGGGGTTTGCTCCCAATCAGTTGTAGAGTGGGTTTTCTGGGGGGATAAATGAAAGGCTTTTTGGTTGTAGAATCTAATTTCTCTCTTTGGTGTGAGACTCTGGAGACATTCTTTTTATTGTTGTTGTTAAGACATTCTAATACTAGCGCTCACCATCCTCCTACAATCTTATCAACTCTAAAGCACATATTTACAAACACAACCATACTGTTCAGCACACAGCCCGAAAAGATCACTTCCTGACACAGCAGTTACATCACAGATTTTGGACAGCTTCCACAGATCATCTGGTCAACTCCCTGCTGTCAGACAGGAAAATCCTCATCCTAAATTTAGAAACAGCAGCAGGAGCCCTTGGAATGAAATAGGAGGTCGAACCTATTGTCCAGTAGTTAGCAAATGTGGTATTTTCTTAGAGTATGCATACAACTTACGATCTGAAAATAGAAACTTACATAAGATAGCATTCACGCCATTGAAAATAAGAAATGTAAACATTTCAAAAGTACAAACCCTTCAGGTTTATGTAACATTTGGGGATAGATGAGTATTCCAATTTCTGTTAGTTATAATCATAATATGAAAAATATTAATCAAGAATAGCCACTTTTTTTAAAAAATCAGAAATTCAGATAAAAGTAACATCATTCTGTTTGTGAACTGCTTTTTTTGAGTGACATTCTTATGCTGTTTGTGAATTAACCAGGGAAAGAAATCTCAAATTAGGATAAAATATAGAACTAGCAGGTAATAAAATTTTCTTTAAAACAAACAAAAATAAACAACAAAAAGAAGGGAAATGAGTCTCACTAATAATGAAAAGTAACTCAGTCCCAAGGATAAATATTGTAAAAGACCGTTATTGTAGAATGGGTATAAGGATCCAGGAGGCGTGGGAGACGCTGGAAGCAGAGGGATGTGGATGTGCAGGGGATTGGGGATTAATCATTGGGTTGTACAATTTTATGGGTGAGGGGGTGAGGGAAATTGAAAGAATTTGTTTGAATTTATATTAGAATTCTGTAAATAAACTAGGTGGGGGAAAAGGGGAAAAAAAAAACACACCCCAAAACACAAACAGTTACAATACAAAATGAAAATCACCTAAAAGCAAACAGAATGTGTCACTTATATCACTTATACTGTCCTTCAACATCTAGCATAGCCTGTAATGGAGGAAGCAGTGAGAGTAATTCCATCCTTTCACTATAGAAGCCGGAAGACTCTATAAAAGCCATCTTTCCCTTTTCTGGTTGAAAAGATCGTTGTGAAAAAGACTTGCCAGGGAGTGGAGGTCATGCTGATTTATTGGCCATTAAACCTGCAGGATTTCTGCCCTCCTTTCAAAACAAAGTCTCTGTGGCTATTCACCCGGTGATTACATAGTTGGCTATCTACTAAAACCAAGGAGACCTCCTGTCAGCGCACAAAGATACAATTGACTTGGCTGTACTTAGAAAATTACTGCCATTCTCTGGGCAGCTTCTGGCCATATCTTCCTCAAATCACTGAGGTCTAAGAAATTACCTTGTTAGGCAGTTTAATAAGGCAAAAATCTTTCCAAACAGCATATAGTTCTGTTCAAAAACAGAAGAGCTTTGGTATAAATAGAAATGTGTAGCCAACTGAAAGCATGAATGAATTGCTGAATGTATTAAAATCCCTTTCTGGTTTCTTAAGGGAACTCTAGTGGCCCTAACGGGTAAGGAGTTGCAGTGCCAACCCAAAGGCAGGTGGCTTGAATTCACCAGATGATCCGAGGGCGAAAGATGAGCATCTCTCATGGGCTTCGCAGCCTCTGAAGATCAGCTGGAGAGTCAGCTATGAAGTCGATCCCAACTTGACAGCATCCAATGACAACCCGGTTTCCTGGCTGTAGCTTTCTAAATGTTTGCGATGATTTGGGGAGCTTAGATCTATTCTATCCTTAGACATTACATAACCTACTCTGACTAGATGTTTAGACCATGTGTGGCATGTGTATCTAGACATCCCTGCTTGTGTACAAATGGTGGAGGTTAGACTCAGGTGCTAGGAATGACGGAATTTCAAGAATGCGGATAGGGCAGAAAGAGAAAGGAGGGAGCGGGATTTCTGCCCTTACCTGCCAAAATCTCATTACACCGGAGGACTCTTGGCCACCACACAGTGTCAACCATCCATGATTACTTCCCTGCCTCAGGGGTGAGCCTCCCTCTGCCATGACTAGCTGCTTCCTCCTCTCTCCACCAGCCTGTGGACTAAAGACTCACCCATCCGCTCCTTTGACAAATAGCTATTGAGGTTTGAACACACGCCAATCATTGTTTTAGGCTCTTGAGAAATAGCATGGCTCTGTAATGTACTCTTTATTTTTTTGGGTGTGTGTGTGTGTGTGTGTGTGTGTGTGTGTGTATGGTACCGAGTGTGGAATTTATCTGAGAAGTATAGTGGAGGGTGAGGGAGACAAAGACTATCACTCAATGCAAGTCTAGGTTTTATCCCAGTAGTCCAAAGCCTCAGTTCCCCAATTAGTCCAGGCTCTGGTTTCAGCTCAGCCGTCATCTCATCCTTCCATCATCCTGCTGTTACTTTTGTAATATACTTTTGTAATGTAGTCTTGTTCTTTAAAGCTTTGTGTTTAAGGGGAGGTCTGGTGGCCCAGTGGCAAGATGCTGCACTGCAATCCCAGAGGTATGCAGTTCAAATCCACCAGATGCTCTGCTGGAGAAGGAGGGGCAATCTCCTCCTGTACCAGTCAGATCCGATTTGATGGTCCACACACAAAATAATTAAAAAAAGACTTTGTGTTTAGAACTTTCCTCTATTGTTTACTTTCCTTAGGAAAAATGGGAATTTTCTGGGAGAACTTGAAAGATGGGAGAAAGATGGTCATTCTCTCGTGTGATTTATTGCCTCTGAAAGCCCACTGGAGGGTAAGTTATAAGTCAGTCCTCACTTCATGGCACACAACAGTGTTTCTGGTAAAATATTTCAGGGATATAAGTGTTCATGTACTCACTCGCTCATTGCCATCAAGTTAGAACTGACCTGTTGCTGACACTCCATTGGTTTTCTGAGGTTGTGAATGACAGTTTCTCTCACTGCAGATCAAGAAACAAACATCCACTTGCCCATGAGGAGCACTGGTGGTCCAGTGGTTATGAGACAGGGAAATAGGGATGTCCCTTCCCAATATCAGTTCTATTTCCACAAAAGGTAACCCGGGGTGGGGAGTGGGGATGAGGTGGGGTGGGCGGGGAGAAGGGTGCAACAATGAATGAATGGAATTCCAAAATCTCTGTAGATGTTCATTGAAATAAAAAATAAATAAATTAAAATATTTTTTTTTAAAAAAAGGTAACCCAATGGGATGTGACTCTTGAATATCACATGCAAGCAAAATATTGCTGCAGGTCATCTTAAACTGGCTAGAACTGTTCCTTGGCAGAGAACTGCCAGAAGGTTAGGCTCAGATTAGAAGAAGCGTGGCACCAGGGATATCATTGCTGACATTAGATGGATCTTGCCTGAACACAGAGTACCAGTACCAGAAGAACGTCTATTTATTTATGTTTATTGACTTTGCAAAGGCATCGGATTGTGTGGATCTTAGGAAACCGGGGATAAGGAAACATTCAGATCTGTTGTTTACAGAGTCTCAAAGAGTGGCAGTCGACATAATCTTGACCTAACAAGAACAACGGTGTATTTTACCCGCTGTGTGCACTGTGTCTGCTTTGTGTGCTAAAAAACTTTATGTGATTCTCATTCTGTACGATTCTTCTGCAGATTGTTTTTACGCCTCAGTATTGGTTTTGGGGTTTTGGTTGCTTTGGGTTTTTTTGGTTTTTTGGTTTTTTTTTAAGTATTGTTTTTAAGATTTATTCCATTGAGTTCAAATCCACCAGATGCTCTGCTGAAGAAGGAGGGACAATCTCCACCAGTCAGATCCGATTTGAGGGTCCACACACAAAAATAATAAAATTTTAAAATAAATAAATAAAAATTTAAAGATTTATTCCATTGGCTTTGTTATATTGTAGGTATTTTAATGTATGAACCAGCCACAATTTATTTATTCGCTCTCTCCTGTGCATGTGCATAGCTGTTTCCAACATCTTGCTATTAAAAAGAATGCAATAAAGACTTTCTTTGTTTCCATCCCCTTGAACTTATGAGGGGGAATTTCTCTAAAAAAAGAAATCTCACCTTCACTTCGTGAATGTTGAGAGATGTCAGTAAATGTGGAGAATGTCAGGCTGCCTCCTGCCCTTGAGGAGCTGGGGTGGAACAAGGACCTCAGAGACATTAACCATGTAAAAGAGAAAACGGATTCCTTGTGGGCAATGAGGTTGTGTTAGGTTTGCGTCTGGCAGCCAGGGCAAGAACTGATGTGCAGATAAAGTGATCAAGAGGCTCCCTGAGGAACTTGATAAGAACCTTTTAGTACTTGAGAGAAATTGTCAGGACAAAGGAGATTCAGGCCTGAGAGGTTTTCAGTCCGAGTTATGTGTGTGTGTGTGTATATATATATACACACACACATATATATATATATACATGTGTATATATATACACATACACACATATACATATATACACACATATATGTGTGTATGTGTATATGTACATGTATGTATATATCTATATGTGTATATACATATATGTATATATGTGCATACATATATGTATGTGTATAGATATAGATATATATTCATGTTGCTGTTGTTATGAACTGTCAAGTTGCTTGCGACTCATAGCAATTTCATGTCTCTAACACCACACCTATCATCATTACCCCAGTCACTGAGTCTATCCATCTCATCCAGGGTCTTCCTCTCTTGTGCTGTCCCTCCACCCTTCCAAACATGACTTCCCTCTTGAAGAACTGGTCCCTCCTGGCAACATGCCCGAAGTATGTCAGATGGAGCTTCAGAATCCTTGCCTCCAAGGAGCAGCCCAGCGTCACCCTCTCCAGGACAGGCCTGATTGTTCTCTTAGCCATCTATGGTATATTCAACGCTCTTCTCCAGCACCAGAGCTCAAAAGCATCAATTCTCCTATCATCCTTAGTCATTGTCCGGCTCTCTAATGCATAGTAAGTGATTGCAAAGACGATGGCCTGGGTCAGATGCACCTTAATCTCCAGACTGAAATCATTGCTCTTCAGTACTCTGAAGAGGTCTGTGACAGAAGATTTCTCAAAGCAATTTGTCTTTTGATTTCCTTGCAGGCTGGTACCAGAGTGTTGACTGTGGAGCCTAGCAAGCTGAAGCTGTTAGCAATCTCAGTCTCTTCACTATCTATCATGATGCTGTCAATTGGTCCAGGGGTAAGAATCTTTGTTTTCTTGATGTTGAGCTTCAGTCCATATTGAAGGTTGCAGTCTTTGACCTTCTGCAACAAATGCCTCAGGTTCTCCTCAGTTCTGGCAAGCTAGGCTGTATTATCTGCATAACACAGGTTGTTGATGAGTCTTCCTCCATGTTTAAAAAGGCAACTCTGTTCATATCCTGTGCTCATTTTTCAATTGGATTGTTTATCTTGTTGTGGCACTTGAATATTCCATAAATTCTAGATATAAGTCTCTTATCAGACATGTCATTACCAAATATTTTTTCCCAGTCTGTGGCTTCCCTTTTTATCCTGCTGGAGAAGTTTTTGGATGTGCACAGGGAGGGATTTGATTCTTAGAAGGTCCTATTAATCTATTTTATCCTCTCCTGGTTTCTCCTCTCCTCCATGTCCATTGCTGCTTTGTTTACAATAGCAGAGAGTTGGAAACGATCCAAGTGCCCATCAACAAATGGATAGAGAAGCTGTAGTATATTCACACAATGGAATATTATGCAACACTGAAAAACAAAGAACTCATGAAACATACAAAATGGGTGATTATGAAGGACATTACGCTGAGTGAAATATCTCAAGTAAAAAAAAAAGACAAATACTTCATAATGCCATTGTTATAAAACAAGACTGATATGGCGGTTCGGGGAAAACAAAACAAAAAAAAGGATAAATAATGTACATGGCATTGAAACAAACAAGGGAGAAAACTGTATAAAAGAAATATATAATTAGGTATTATTGGCATGACAAGAGCCCAGAATAAGAGCTGCATAGTAAAGTGGACTGGGGGTGGGTGTGTGTCTGTATACAATGAAATAATTTTTTTTCCAAAGAAAAGAGTAAACCTGGGGGGCTGGGGGTCAGGGAGAAAAATGTGTAACAACGAATGAATGAATGTAAATCCAAGTTCTCTATAAACTTTCATTAAAATCTTAAAAAAAAAGCAACTCTGGTGGTAAGGAGTGGCACTGTCAACCCAGAAGCAAGTAGTTCAAATCCACCAGATGGTCTTTGGGAGAAAACTGGGCTATCTCTTCCTATGTAATTTACAGCCTCAGAAGACTCACTGAAGGATCCTGCTATGACTCGGTCCAGACTTGATGGCAATAGGTATTTGTAGTATTAACAGTAACATTACTATAAATAGGGTTTAATATTACTTTCCTTGCTATGTGCATCCATATCAAGGTAAATATTTTGAACGTCAATGCTGACAGAAAAGAGCTAGGGTTTTTGGTTTTGTGTTTTTTTTCTAGTTACCTGAACTAATAGAAAGCCTCAGTTACAATTTCAATTATCAAAGAAGAGTTATCCTGGATCAGGACAAGACCTAGACAATTTGAGACTAAGGAAAAAGGAATCATTCATTAGGAAGTGTGAGAAATGTCTTAGGGTTGCATTCGTTTCAATGCTAATGTGAATTGGTCATTAGCATTTGTAAGAGCTGTGCAAATAACATCACCTAAGGGGCTAACCCAACAAGGATTGTTTCAAAGCAATTAATTCACTTCCAAGCATTTTGTATTAACCCTACCTTATTTCCCCTAGTGTGTGCAGACAATTTGTTTTTCAAAATCAACCAAAAACTGTGATATTCTGCCAACAAGGTTACAGGAGTTAAAGAACAGCCCCCTAGTCAAATGCAAATGGAGCCACATCGTATGCTAATGAAGTAAATGATAAACTGTGGATCAAATTTCCCCAGCTTCAGTATGAATAGCATTTGAAAAGGACTTATCTTTAAGTATCTGGGAAACCTAGGGACAATTAAAGTTTATTGCGTGAATATTATCTTTTCAGCAATATGAAAAAATTAATAGAACAAAATGAAAATAAAACGTAATTCTCTCCAGCCATTTACAAGTGATCAAGAAACATGTCTCAAAGGAAAGTAATATTTAGTCATTTCAATTTGGAGTGACATCGCACATATTTCTTAATTTACAATTGTAAAAACTGAGGCCCGGTTTATTCTACTTGAAAGAAACTTAAGGAGGTACCAGAGAGGAAAATAGAAGAAAAAGGTTAAGAAGAGATATTATCCTAGTAGTAGAATAGCTGGATCAAACGGAATTCCTATGTTCCGCTTTTTAAGGAAACATAATTGCCTTCCAGAGAGATTATTCCATTTTTGACAATCCCACCAACAGTGTATGAGAACTCCTATCTCTCTGCATCCTTTCCAACATTTATTGCTGCTGCCCTGCTAAACTTTGCCACTGCTACTGGTGCAAGTTGCTTTCTTATGTTTTGCATCTCTCTTCTTGCTACTGATTTTAAGCATTTCTTCTTGTGTCTTTTGGCCATGTGAATGTCTTCCTCTGTGAAAAGTCTTTCCATGTCTTCTGCCCATTTTGTAATTGGTTATCAGTCTTTTTCTTCTGGAGGCCCAGTATTACTTTTGTTATGAGACCCCTTGTAGGAGATAGCATTAGTTTTAGGTCCTTTCTAGCACATTGGCTCCCAAGCAGTAGTTGGGACATTTCTTGAGACCGTGGTAGAAATGTGAGTGATTAAAAAAAAAAAAAGAAAGAAATGTGAGTGATTGTGCCCAGGATCTAACCTAGATCTACTGAATCAGAAACTCTGGGCTGCAGCCGAGTTTCTGTGTTTAACAAGTTCTCCAGCTGATTCTCCAGCATGTTTCAGGGAATACATTTCTGTTAAAAAGAAGGAAAAAAATATTTAAAGCTTTGTTTACCTTAGGGCAAGGTTGATTGCAAGGAACGATAACCTACTCAGATTAGTTCCATTTTATGATACCTTTGGGCTGTACAGTAAGAACCTTGCTCTCACAGATAAGGGCTGCTAGGGTAAGGCATTCACTCCCTGGACCTCCTGGAGAAGAGCGATCCAGCTTCCGCGAGCCAGTCCAATGCTCCTGTGTCTCCTCTCTTGGTGTTCAAAAGGGATGACCTGATGAGCAACGGCATTAGTCAAGTGTCCACCTGTGCAGTTGCCTGACTTGGCAGAGGTGCGGCTCACAAAGCACAAAGAGGCCACTGAAGGGTCAGTCATGATGGAGGCAAAGGTCCAACTCTTAGAACAAAAGATGGGTGGAACCACTGACAGTTTTAACAAAAAATGTACATCTTAAATTGTTGTTATGTCCCTTCAAGGGACCATGACTCACAGCCAACCCTGCTCTATCCTGGGTCAATCTCACTGTCTGTGACACATCTACCTTCATTACCCCAGTTTCTGTGTTACATAATAATAAGTAAAAAGATAAAAGAACATCTTAGTCCACCACATGGTTGATACTGACATGTGGCACTGGAGCTCCTAAATTGGTTTGGGAAAACATAGCCCAACAAGGGGCAGAGAGGTCCCATCCAAGGTAGCAGTGAGTACTGGCCAATATATTTCACTCTCAGTGGAATCACAGACACTCAAGAAAGGGATCAGAAAAAAGAAAAAAAATTAAATCCGCTAGACAATTGAATCAGAACTACCATATTTTTATTTTAGGGATCTCAATGTATTAGATAGATGAGACGGTGGGAGAGAGAGACACAGAGAGAGATGGAGAGAGAGAGAGAGAGAGAGAGGATAGATAGATAGATAGATAGATAGATAGATAGATAGATAGATAGATAGATATAGAGATATCAATATATCCGTATATGTACATCTATGGTGGCCTAGTGGTGAGGAATTGTGCTGCAACCTGAAGGGACTTTGTTCAAGTTGATCAGTTGCTCTGCAGAAGAAAAACAGGCAGTTGCCTCCCATGCAATTTACTGCTTCTGAAAACCAGGTGAAAGGTAAGTTATAGGTAAATTCCAACTTGACAATTGTTGTTACGTGCCATGAAATGACCTGTGGCTCACAGGGACCCTATATACCACAGCTCTGAACCCTGCCCTATCCAGAGCCAGTCTCATGGGCTCTGACATATCTAATCCCATTGTCATTGCCCCAGTTACCATGTCAATCCAACTTATAACAATAACACACACACACACACACACACACACACACACACACTGTTGTTGTGTACCGTCAAGTCAGAACCAACCCATAGCTGACCCTCCAGAGGATTTTCAGAGGCAGTTAATCACGGGAGGAGATTGCCTGTCCTTTTCCCGTGGAGTACTGGTGGATTTTTTTAACCACATGCCTTTGGGATTGCAGCACAGCTTCTTACCACTGGGCCACCAGAGCTCCTGTAGTAGTAGTAATTTTTCAAATAAAGAAAATGTGTGTGTTTGTAAAGCATGCTAGAGACCTCTCTAGGGTACTGAGGAACACTGGTGTCACTCTGGAGACTAAGGTGAGCCTGATCCAGACTATGGTCTTTGCAATCACTTGCTATGCATCAGAGAGCTGGACAATGACTAGGGAGGATAGAAGGATAATTGATGCCTTTGAGCTGTGGTACTGGAGAAGAGTGTTGAATGTACCATGGATTGCTAAGAAAGCGAACAGGTTCAACCTGGAAAAGGTTAAAACTGGGCTGTTCCTTAGAGGCAAGGATTCTTAGGCTTCATCTGACATACTTTGGACATGTTGCAAGGAGGGACGGGTCCTTGGAGAGGGACGTCATGCTTGGGAGGGTGAAGGGACAGTGAAGGAGGGGAAGACTCTCTATGAGGTGGATTGATTCAGTGACTGGGGTAATCAGGGTGGGTGTGTCAGAGACAGTGAGATTGGTACAGGACAGAGCAGGGTTTAAGGGCTGTTGTACATAGGGTTGCTATGAGTTGCAAGCAACTTGACGGCACATAACTACAGCAACAACATTCTAATATTTGTTAGAAGCAAGGTTGTTAAGACCATCACACACTAGTGGCCTAGTGGCAAGAAGCTGCACTGCAATCCCAGAGGTGAGCTGTTCTAATCCACCAGATGCTCTGTTGGAAAAGGAGGGACAATCTCCTCCTGTATCAGTCAGATCCAATTTGATGGTATGTACACAAAAAATATAATAAAAATAATTTTTTAAAAAAAGACTATCACACACACTTTGAGTATATTATCAGTAGGGACCAGTTCCTGGAAAAAGACAGAATATGGTAAAGCAATTATTGTTATAGTTATGTACCATCAAGTTGCCTATGACCTTATATGCACATTAGCTCTGAAATCTTTCCTATCCTGAGCCAGTCTCATTGTCTCCAAGAGACCTAATCCCATTTCTCCAGACACTGAGCCGGTCCATCTCATCCAAGGTCTTCTGTTGTCCCTCCATTCTTCCAAGCATGGTGTCTTCCTCCAAGGACTGGTCTCTCCTAGCCACGAGCCCCAAGTATATGAGATGAAGCCTCAAAATCTTTGCCTCCAAGGAGCAATGCGGTTTCACCCTCCCCAGGACAGACCTGTTTGCTCTCCTGGCAGTCCATGGTACATTCAATATAAGGATTAGTGAAAAAGAGGAAGGTTTTCAAAGAGGAAGGCCGGCAGAGTGGCTGACTGCAACAATGGGCCCAAACACATCAGAGCGCGTGAGGATAACACAGAACCGACAGTGTTTGTTCTGTTCCGCCAGGGTTGCTACACAACTAACTACACCAGGGTTGCTATGAATCAGAGGTGACTCAGTGCTACCTCACAACATTCAAATGTCATTGAACTTCAGGATGGGAAGAAACCTTCGAAATATTTTAGTTACTGGAAAGTAACTCTATAAATAGAAAATTGAGAGAGGAAAAAAAACGTAAAACAAAACAACCAGGAAGAAATAACTTGCTTATTTTCTTCAGTCCATCTGATACAGGCCATGGTTTTTGCAATCACTTGTTATGCATCAGAGAGTTGGACAATGACTAGGGAGGATAGAAGGAGAATTGCCGCCTTTGAGCTGTGGTGCTGGAGAAGAGTGTTGAATGTACCATGGACTGCCAAGAAAACAAACAGATTCATCGTAGAGAGGATTAAGCCAGGCTGCTCCTTGGAGGCAAGGATTCTGGGGCTTTGTCTGACATACTTTGGACATGTTGTAAGGAGAGACAGGTCTTTAGAGAGGGACATCATGCTGGGTAGAGTGGAGGGACAGCGCAGGAGGGGAAGACCCTCTATGAGGTGGATTGAGTCAGTGACTGGCGTACTCAGGATGGGTGTGTCAGAGGCAATGCGATTGGCACAGGACAGAGCAGGGTTTAGGGCTGTTGTACATAGGGTCGTTATGAGTCGCAAATGACTCGAAGGCACATAACAACAACAACAAACAATTCATCATCCCAGGTTCCTCCTAGCAAGCTACACCACCTCCCCAACAGAACAAGGAAGAGCACTCATACCAGCGAATGTATATTCCAAATATTTGATTCTTTTTAGTGCTTTTATTTCTTTTTTTTTAATTTTATTTTTATTATGTGTGTGTGTGTGTGTGAGTGTACCGTCAAATCAGATCTGACGGGTACAGGAGGAGATTGTTCCTCCTTCCCCGGCAGAGCATCTGGTGGATTCGAACCGTGCGTAGCTCTTTTATTTCTAGAAGACTTGGCTGAAGATAGAGTCGTTGATGCAGTACAGGGAGCCCCGATGGCCCAGTCTGGAGGGAGTTGTGCTGTTGACCCAGAGGGAGCCCCACTCTGGAGTCTGAATCTTGCGCCACAAGAAAAGGATGGACAGTCTCCTCCTGTGGGATTTACAGCTTCAGAAAACCTGCTCGAAGAAGGTCAGCTATGACTCGGTTTCTGACTCAACGCCAATGAGTTTGAGTCTGTATTATTATTACTAAATATAATTTATATAATTTATCGTATGTTGTTTGTTGTCTTGTTGTTAAGTGCCTTTGAGTCGAGCACTACTC
>NW_006399761.1:5881226-5882832 GCF_000299155.1 Elephantulus edwardii
TTGTTCTTACAGCTGGAACACATATGTTTATATTTCAATGAATTTAGTATATCTTAAATGTGAGAAATAATATCTAATGTCATAATAATAAAAACTATTTGTGTATTTAAAAAAAAAAAAAGATCTGAACCTTGTTCCCTAACTATCATCGTTTCTCTAATGTTCATAGAGTTTCCGAAGGCATGTTGTTTAGGAAGTGGATGCTAATCCTGCTTATTTATCATCTATGCAGACCAAACCAAACTCACTGCTAGCAAGCTGATCCTGACTCATAGCAGCCCTTCAGGACAGGCAGGCACTGCACAGGTAGGGAGCTCTTGTGGCCTAGTGGCAAGAAGCTGCCCTGCAATCCTGAAGGAACGCGGTTCGAGGTACTCTATAGAACACAACAGGAATCTTGGGGAAACTCATCTTTCTCTCAAGGAGTGGCTGGTGGGTTTGAACCCCTAACATCTTGGAGCAGTTGTGCGCCAAGCACTGTGCCACGACAGCTTCTTACCTGTATGTTGTACCTTGTGTACCATTGAGTCGGAACTGACCCATAGCTGACCCCTCGGCATGTTTTCAGAGGTAGTTAGTCACAGAGGAAGAGACTGCCCATCCTTCTCCCAAAGAGCCACTGGTAGATTTGAACTGTGTGTCTCCAGGATTGCAGTGTGGCTTCTTATCACTAGGCTACCAGACAACTCCCTTCTTATCTAAACTGCATAAGCAATATTTTTCTATCTTAACTGCTGGATATCAAGACCACTGAGGAGAAAAATTGCTGTAATTTAAAATGGAATTCCACTAACAACTACTACTACATTTTCTTCCCTGCTTATTAATTTCAAATCATAGCATAAAGTGATTTTAATGATTCAGTGAAAGGGTACGGAAAAAACCCCACTTCCCCATGTGCTAAATCTATCAAATGTAATCGGAGATTAATATTATTTTGTACAGTGAAAATTGGCTTATTTTCATGAATGGGAGGCATATCAGCATTTCTCATGTTACATAGTCTGCTACTTAGAAAGAAGAATGCATTGGCTCACTGAAAAATCAAAATGTAGAAAATTTATTTACAAACCCAGGGTGAAACTGAAGGTACTAAAATAGAAATTTGTTCCCCCCCTTTGTCTTGAAGCCTACCTATCAGACAATCATGGTAAGTTTTATTGGTTACCTAACAAACACTGTCTTGGCGAGCTCTGGTGGCCTAGTGGGTGAGTAGTTGCACTGCCAACCCAATGATAGGCAGTTCAAACCCACAAGCTGCTCTCTGCAGAAAAGAGAGGCAATCTCCTCCTATGTAATTTACGTCCGCTGTAAACCCATTGGAGAGTTGGCTATGGGTCCATTCTGACTTGATGGCAATAAGTCACTGTGGCTGCTGTTGGTGGTGGTGTTAATGCTGTCATGGGGAACTTCGTCCTCAAATTGCTGAACTGTTAACCCAGACACCATGCCCCTCTGACAGTTGAAATCCACTAGCAGCCGTCTCCTCCCAAGCATTTACAGCCTTAGCAACCAAACAGTTACGAGTTGGTTCCAACTCAACAGCAGTAGGGGAGCTCTGGTGGCCTAGTGGCAAGGAGCTGCAACTACAATCCCAGAGGCGCAC
>NW_006399761.1:5883307-5885848 GCF_000299155.1 Elephantulus edwardii
AGATGCTCTGCTGAAGAAGGAGGAACAATCGCCTCCTGTACCAGTCAGATCCAATTTGACGGTACACACATTAAAAAAAAAAAATTTAAAAAAAAAAAAAGAAGCAACGATTGTGAGACTTTGTTTCACATACTTTGGGGCTTGTTGTCAAGAGAGGTCACCTTAGAAAGAAACACCAGACTTAGAAAGGTGGAGGTTCAACACATGATGGTTTAACATTAATGTTAACATTACCATTACTGATGGCAATACTGATGGCATAGCAGAGAATGTGAGGTTAGAGCAAGATCGGCCCTTCGTGTGTCTGTAGAAGAAGTGGAGTTGACTCGGTAACACCTAACAACAATGCTGTGCTCAGGAAGGCTCTTGCGGAGTCAGGACCATCTCATGGTGAATGCTGATCCTCACAGCAGCCAGGGCGTCCAGTTCCACAACTCTGTGTGTAGCAATCACTCACAGCTGCCAAGTTAGCCCTCCTGGCTAACAGCCCCCAAGCTCTGCACTCCGCCAGGCCCCTTCCCACTGCTTATCCTAACCCACGGCAGACAGGTGATGCCCCGAGGATTGCAAGCTCCATGCCAGAACCTAGGCAATAGCTGGGTCAGGCAGGGCAAGGGCGTGCATCTTCCTGCCAAATCAAACAAAACCAAACCCACTGCCATCAAGCTGATCCCAAGGCAGAGATTCTGGAAGACAGAGAAAAACTTCCTTGTGGGGGTTTCTAAGGCCCACTTTGGAAAAAAGACATTTTTCTCCCGTGGACTAAAATCACCGACCTTGCCATCAGCTGTACAAGATTTCACAACAGCACCGCAAGGATCTTTTGTTTCTGCCAAGATGCCCAAGCAGGGTGGTTTACCCGTTTGACAAGTTTGCTATATTAAATGGTTCATTACCGAACAGCAGCAGGGCCCCGCCCACCATGATTACCGGGAACTCTGTTCTGACCAGAGTCTGTACATTTGGAAGAAGGCTTGGACTCCGCAGGAAGGCGTGGCGGGTTTGGGAGAGAGACAGGCCTAGACACAGAATCTCTGAAGTGATGAGAAAAAATAAAATTGTTCACTATATATAAATGAGGCTCAACATCAAGAAGACAAAGATTTTCACCACTGGGCCAATTGGCAGCATCAGGATGGATGGTGAAGAGATTGAGATTGTTCACAGCTTTAGTCTACTTGGCTCCACAGTCAACACTCTTGGCACCAGCAGCCAGGAAATTAAAAGACGTATTGCCATAGGAAAGTCTGCTGTTAGGGACCTCTCCAAAGTACTGAAAAGCAACGGTGTCTCTCTGGAGACTAAGGTGCATCTGATACAGGCCATAGTCTTTGCGATCACTTGTTATGCATCAGAGTTGGACAATGACTAGGGAGGATAGAAGAATTGATGCCTTTGAGCTTTGGTGCTGAGGAAGAGTATTGAGGGTACCATGGACTGCTAGGAAAACAAACAGATTCATCCTGGAAAGGGTTAAACCAGGCAGCTCGTTGGAGGCAAGGATTCTGAGGCTCCGTCTAACATACTTTGGACATGTTGTGAGGAGAGACCAGTCCTTGGAGAGGGACATCATGCTTGGTAGGGTGGAGGGACAGCACAGGAGGGGAAGGCCCTCTATGAGGTGGATTGATTTAGTGACTGGGGTAATCGGGATGGGTGTATCAGAGACAGTGCGATTGGCACGGGACAGAGCAGAGTTTAGGGCTGTTTGTTGTACATAGGGTCGCTATGAGTCAGAAGCGACTTGATGGCACATATCAACAACAACAAGAAGTAACATGTTGTCAAGTAGGAACAGATTCAGGGCTGACCCTCTAGTGGTTTTTCAGGGGCTGTAAATCATATCGGAGGAGAAATTCAAGCATTTTTTTCTGCCATAGAGCAGGTAGTGGATTTGAACCACATGCCTTTGGGTTGGTAGAGTATAACTCCTTACACCTGAGGCCATCAGTGGGCCCTAGATTAGTAAGCAAACGTGTTGTTATTAGGTGTCATCAAGTCGAGTACGACTCACAGAGACCCTGTGAACAACATTCCTATTTTGTGCCATCCTCATCATTCCTAGCATTGCAGGAATCACTGACTATCCATCTCATTGCGCATCTTTCTTTTGCTGACCCTCTATTTTATAAAGCATCATGTCCTTCTCCAAGGAATAGCTTCTCTTAACACCATGCCCCAAGTGTCATCTTTGCCTCCAAGGAACACTCTGGCTACACTTTCTCCAAGACATATCTGTATGTTGTTTGTCAGATGTACCACTCACCAGGCCTCGCAATCCTTGTAACAGTTGTTACGTTTAAGTCCATTGCTGCAACCACTGTGTCAATCCATCACATTGAAGCTCTTCCTCTTTTTCATTGACTCTCTTCCAAGCAGATGTCCTTCTCCAGAGAATGGCTCCTTCTGACAACCTGTCCAAAGCTCATGACACACAATCTTCCTCTCCTTACTTCCCAGAAGGACTCAAGCTATATTTCTTCCAAGTTAGATTGGTTTTTCTGATAGTTCATGGTATCTTCAAGTTTCACCAGTTTGTTG
>NW_006399761.1:5886753-5891561 GCF_000299155.1 Elephantulus edwardii
TACAGGTTGAAAAGGTATGGAGACAGGACACATCCCTGACATACACCCTTCCCAATTTTGAACCATGCAGTGTTGCCCTGCTCTGTTCTGACTACTGCCTCTTGGTCCAAGTATAGGTTTCGCATTAGCATGATTAAATGTTCACCTATGTTCACCAGTACCATAATTTAAAGGCATCTTCTTTTATCTTCCTTATTCATTGTCCAGTAGTCACAATGAAAATTCCGTGACAGTTGGCTTCAGTGAGTCAAATTTTACTTCTTTTTTTCCTCAATGTTTTTATTATGAATTTTAATGAAAATGTACAGAGACTTTGGATTTCCATTAATTCTTTGTTGCACTTTTCTCCCTGACCACCTCTCCCCCCAAATTTTACTTCTAAGACACAAAGTCGAAGATAAAAAGAAGAATTTTAGAATAAGACTATAAAGTCCCCATAGGACCCCTTTTGATGCTAAGGCCCTAAGGGACTTTTCATGTAACAGTCCATAAAACTAACTCAGCACAACAAGAAGGTATAGTTATTTCCATAACTTGAAGTATGCCAGAAATGAAATCACAAATACCTGTGTGTATTTGTATGTACATGCTTGTCTGTGTTGAAAATTAAAAATAAACAACAACTACAACACAGAAGAATTATTGCTGGGAGGTTTCAAAACAAGCTATGGGGTCAAGAAGGCAAAATAATAAAGGTAGTTTCCTCCAAAACTTTACGCAATTCTGATATAGAAATGGAGAGGAAATTATTATGTACCAACCACTTTTAAGAATTTAGGAAATTTTAGCTACCATAGGAAAGAGAACAGATATCTACTTTTTCCAGCGTTTGGAGGCTAGAAAGGTTGAGAAGAAGTCAATTTCTTCTACTACTTGGGACAGTATTTCTTTTCTTCTCTTCTACGTTCATTTCATTTAGTAATCTTCATCAGTCTTCAATGTTCCATCAAATTCCTTCTTTTCCTTAAGCATCCTCAGACTATGCCAATGTTATCTTCAATTTTCTTATTTCTTATTTACCACTGTATGTATATTGTTCACTACAAAACAAGCCTTTATCAGGACAATGGTGGGCATAGTTCAATGTTGATTAAACATAATGTATGGGAATGATGGTATGAAACACAACGTGAATGAAGGAGTGTGTGAAACAATGTATACGAACTTTGTAAGCAGACCAATAGAATTTTTTTTTCCATTTATTAAAAAGAAAGCAGCAACCTTCATGGCATACTCTGTTAACCTTTTAGTTTTCTAACCAAAATGTCAACAGTTTGAATCTACAAGCTGCTTCTCAGGAAGAAGATGGGGTGGTTGTTCCTCATTAACAATAATGGGTGGCTTCTTCTCCTGAGGAATTACAGCCTCTGAAACCTGATGAAGGGTAGCCATGCACGGGAGTTGACTTGATGGCACGGGTTTGGTGTTCGAGTCTGATGTGGTTCACCAGGAATTAGAACTGGCTCTCAATCCCAGAGGTGCACAGTTCAAATCCACCAGATGCTTTGCTGGAGAAGGAGGAACAATCTCCTCCTGTACCAGTCAGATCTGATTTGACGGTACACACACACAAAATAATAAAAAACTAAAAAATAAAAAAAGAACTGGCTCAATGGTAGTGTGTTTCTGCTTTGCTTTTATTATTCTATACATTTTCGTGTTTATGTCTATTTGTTCTAAGCCAGAACTTTAAGAAGAGAATTATAATCCTCTAGTACTTTGTATTTTTTTTTCTAGAATCCGCTAGTATATTCGGAACTTTATATTTCTTTATCTTTCTACTAAGGCCTAGTATTTTATATTGTTTACCTTATATTGTACATATTCAGTCAACAAATATATGTATATTATGTATACATAATATTTATATATATAAAATAATATATAATGTATAATGTAATATATAATGTATATATAAATAATAGTGGGCATAGTCCAAAAGGTGATTAATTTTATAAAACATTGCATGAAACACAATTTGAATGAAGAATAGTGTGAAACACAACGTACGTGAATTTTGTAAGCAAACCAATATAAAATAATTATATAGTTGTTATGAGCTGCTGAGTTGCTTGTGATTTGTAGCTACCCTATGTACAATAGCTCTGAACCCTGTTCTATCTTGAGCCAACCTTACTGTCTCTGACACATTTCAACCCTCACTTTGACTTTCTTCTTCAATTCCTTCAGCTTAAGAAATGCTGACAAAATTTGGTCCTTTTGATTTTCTGACTCCAGTTTTTTGTACATTTCATTGTAATACTTTGCTTTATATATTTATTTACTTTATATCTATATATCTATCTCAGGGATCCAAGTTGTCATTGTTGTTAACAATCTATTTAAACAGAGCAAAATCTCACTGGAAATAAAAAGCTAGAAAGAGATGAAGCTATCAATAGACAAACAACCATAGACCAAGAATGAGAAAAAGCAGAAAAATTGATGTAATTAAATATCAGATAATACAATCTCTCTCACAAAGGATTAGAACCTTCAACTATACCCTTGTCCCACTGCCCAAGGCCCAGCATCTCTTAACCCTGTTGGCAAGTACCAAACATTTCTGGAACTCTTGTTCCATCTGAGTTATAAATGATTTATTCTTTACCTTTTGCTCTGATGGTTTTCTTCATGGTTTTTTACAGAAGGTAACTAACATCTACATGTTCAGAAAAGATGAGGTAAACCATACATATTTCTCCCCTCTTGGGCAACATTTAACTATTTAAATATGCGTCTATGTGAGAGAGATTCCTAGCCCAAAACAAGGACTCCAATTAAGGGCATTTGTCATATTGATAGTCCCACTCCCAAGGCTTCCCTTGGTTACTTGAATTGTTGATGTTGTTGTTGTTATGTGCTGTCAAGTCAACTATGATTCATAGCAAACCTGTGAACAACAGATCTGAACCTTGTCCTGTCTTTTACCAGCCTTATCACCTCTCATATATTTGAGCCCATTGTGATAGTCACAGTGTCAATTTATTTTTCAAGGTTTTTCCTCTCTTCTGGGACCCTCCACCTTTGCAATCATATGATGTCAAAGTTTTATTGTTCAAAATGTCTTTTCTGGCCATTGAATAACTGGGTTTTTTGCTGAAGTATTAATTTAAGGAGATAGGATTAGGGTGGGACACATGCCCCATCCTACTAGAAGCTTATAGAAAACTCATGGGAGCTCTTTTGTTTGGGATGTCTACTATCCTGGGACCCTGAGACACAGCATCTGGCTGTACTGCTCACCAGTCTCTGCAACACTGGCCGGCATCACCTACAATCGAGTCATTTCCCTGATGGGTCTGAGTCTCTGTAAGACCTTCCAGTGAACCCCTGAACCCAAGAGACATAAAGGAGTGGGCTGCTGATGTTAGAAATCACGGTGTTATACAGCAGATGAAACATCTGGGATACTGTTGACTCTGCATTTCTTGCAACTGGTCTACTATTAATCTTAGAAGAATGAATTATGACTACAAAGCATGATTATCTTTCCAGGGAATAGCCCCTTCCAGCAACATGCCCAAAGTATGAGCAATGAAGCTTCGCCAATCTGGCCTCCAAGGAGCACTCTGGCTGCACTTTCTCCAAGACATATCTGTTCGTTCTTTTGGAATTTCATGGGATATTCAGTACTCTTCCAACAACATCTCTCAAAGACATTTATTCTGCTTCAGTCACCTCGAATAGGTCATCTTCAGTGACTTGACTAGATCTTTCTTATTCCTTGGTAACTCTAAACTTTTCATGTGTCACATTTCCATAAGAAGCCTCCAATTTTCTTCCACACCAGTACTGAGGTAGGAATTAGAATGTCCGCAGATCCCTTCAAAGGAAAAGCCACCGTTCAGATATTTCTTTTTTTCTTTCATTCAGATATTTCTGAGCAATGTGGAATTGACTTGAGATTTTTTTTTTGTACAGGGCTTTAGGGGGAGTTTCATAACCTACACTCCATAGCATGTGCCTTTATTAATATCCCCTTCAACTTGTCTGCCCTCTCCTGTAATAGTAGAATGTAGAGAGAAGAGGGGAAGGAAGTTTAATATTTCCACACAGAGCGGTCAACTCCCACGCCCTTCTTTCTGCACTACTACCCCCTTTTGGTTCTTTCATTTCTGCAAGTCCCAGACTGAACGTCTGGCCTAAATATGAGTATCTCCAAGCCAATACAGTAGATGAGGCAGTCCTGACAACAACTGGTACTTAGATACAAGAGTTCTATGTAGTGCATAGTCAGGCCAGGACTGAGGACTAGAGAGGGAGTGGGAAACGGGCCAAGTCCCCACTAAACAATTTAGGTCTGTAGGGCATGGACTTGCAGGAGAGGAAATGTGTGTGTCCTCTTAGAGCAGAGTCAGAGTCAGGTTATTTGGTAGAATGAAGACAAAACTGAAAACATAGAGAAGTATGAAAAAAACGGAGACAGAAAGTCTCCACCTCATGCATTCTTTTTGGTTAAATGACTATCAGTTTGATTTGCTATTGTGTCTAGGGAGCTCTGGTAGCCTAGTCCATAGGGAGCTGTGCTGTGAGCTTAAAGATGGTGGTTCGAATCCTCCAGCTGCTTTGAGAGAGAAAAAAAAGATGGGCAATCTCTTCCAAAGTAATTGACAGCCTTGGAAACCCACTGAGGAGCATCTACAAGGCAGTTCCCACTTGATGGCAATGAAAGTGAGAGAGCCATCACAGAGAGCATGGAAGACAGAGCGCAGTCGCTCAGGGAGTTTCTAAGTCTGGAAAATCTGCACAGAAGCCGATGGCCACATTTGTCTCCTAAGGAGAAGCCAGAAGTTAAAACGCTATGG
>NW_006399761.1:5893166-5902406 GCF_000299155.1 Elephantulus edwardii
GGTGCAACCACTTTGGAAGGCATCGTATGGCACTTTCTCAAAAGGTTGCAAATAGAAATACAATTTGAGCCAGCAATTCCACTCCTGGGAATTTCCCCTAGAGAAATCATAACTGCTACCCAAGCAGATACATGCACACACATGTTTATTACCGCTTTGTTCACAATAGAAAAGAGCTGGAAACAACCCAAGTGCCCATCAACAAACGAATGGATAGAGAAGCTCTGGTATATTCACACAATGGAATACTATGTTGCATTGAAAAACAAGGAACTCACGAACCATGCAAAGTGGATGAACCTAGAGGACATTATGCTGAGTGAAATATCTCAGTCACAAAAGGACAAATATTGCACACGGCCACCATTGTAAAACAGAACTGACACTGGGGTTGAGGGAAGACAGAGAAGGGGTGGAATGATGCATACTGCATCATAACAGATGAGGGAGAGAACTGTTTAAAAGGGATATATGATTGGGTATTATTGTCGGGTCAGGAGTCCAGAATGAAGGCTGCACAGTGCAGTGGACTTGGGGGGAGGGATTGCATAGCAATAAAAGAATCTTTCTTTTACTTACTAAGGAGAAAATGGAATTGGGGGGAGGAGGGGGCAGGGAGAAAAATGTAACAATGAATGACTGGAAACCCTAAAAAAAATTGAGTGCTTATTATATGACAAAAATTGGTACAGATGCTTGGAACAAATCAGTGAGCAAGACCAAAATCTGTCACCCATGTGAAGCTTACATTCTAGTGGGAGGCAACAGACTGAAACAAAACATAATAAACAAGTTATTTACTGTAAAAGAAGAAGATAATTGCTATGAGAAAAATTATGTACTGTAGGGTAGGGGGACTGGGATTCTGGAGATGGGCTTGGCAGTCATCTGGAGTATTAAATAGGAGTTCAAGGCAAAGCTCATCTAGAAAGCAAAATCTGAGCTAAGATTTAAAGGAAGTAAGACAGTGAGCAAAGTTGAAATCTGGGGAGCATCATTTTAGGCAAAGAGCAAAGGTCAAGAGGTAGTGTGTGATGAAACACATGGCAAAGAAAGTAAGAAAACTCACAGAGTTGGAGGTTGTTACGTTACTCAGAACCGATATACTATTTTTATAGGAGCTTTAGCGTTGCTCTGTGTGAAATGGGAGCCACTGAGGGGCTTTGAGCTGAAGAGTGACATCAGTTAACAAACTGTGTATCATCACTCAAGGGTCTCTAAAGCCAACGTCCCTCGGTGTGGTAGGTCACCTCCCTTTAGCAGGACAGCCTGTGCCACCAGTCCCATGACTCTCTGCCCACCCCAGGCCAAACTGAATCCTTGCTGTTGTTGTTAAGTGTGAGTTCACAGTGACCCCATGAACGATGGATCTGAACCCTGCCCTGTCCTTCATCATCCTCACCACATTTGACACACTCCAGCCCGCTGTTACAGTCACTGTGTCAATCATCTTGTCAAGGGTCTCCCCCTCCATGACTGACCCTCCCCACCTTTCCAAGAATTATGTCCTTTATCTAGGATTGGCCCCTCCTGACAACATGCCTGAAGTATGTAAGATGAAACTTCACTGTCCTTGTCTCCATGGAGCACCCTCAGTGCACCTCTGCCAAGACATAACTTTACTTTGGGCAGTCCAGGTGCTATTCAGCACTCTTATCCAACACCACAGCTCAAAGGCAGTGATTCTTTTTTTTATTATTTAAAAGGGTCGCTATGAGTCGCAAGCGACTCGATGGCACATAACAACAATTATTAATTTTAATGAAAATTTACAGAGACTTTGGATTTCCATTCATTCATTGTTGCACTTTTCTCCCTGCCCACTCCACCCCTCCCAGTACACTCTTCTCTTTGAAAAGTAAAAGAAAAATTCTTTCAATGTTTTACAATCCCTCTCCCCAAGTCCACTCCACTATGCAGCCTTCGTTCTGGACTCCTGTCATGACAATAATACCTAGTCACATATTATCCCTTTTAAACAGTTTTCTCCCTCATCAGTTTCAACGCAGTATACATTATGTATCCCATCTTCCTCAGTCTCCCCCCAACCCTGAGGTCAGTCTTGTTTTACAACAGTGGCACCATGTAGAATTTGTCCTTTTGTGACTGAGATACTTCTCTCAGTGTAATGTCCTCCAGAGTCACCCATTTTGAATAATATTTCATGAGTTCCTTGTTCAATGCAACATAGTATTTCATTGTGTGACTATACCACAGCTTCTCTATCCATTCTTTGTTGATGGGCACTTAGGTTGTTTCCAACTCCTTGCTATTGTGAACAAAGCCATGACAAACATGGAATGCATATATCTGCTTGGATGTCAGTTGTGGTCTCTTTGGGGTATATTCCCAGTAGTGGAATTGCGGGTCAAACCGTTTTTGAGAAAGCGCCACATCACCTTCCACAGTGGTTGCACTATTTTACACTCCCACCAATAGTGAATAAGGATTTCAGTTTCTCCACAACTTCACCAGCATTTGTTGCTTGCTATTCTGTTAAATTTTGCTATTATACTGAGGTGAGATGATATCTCATAGTTGTTTTGATTTGCATCTCTCCTAGAACTAGGGATTTTGAACATTTCTTTATGTGCTTGTTGACCATCTGAATGTCTTCTTTGGTGAAGTATCTGTTCATATCCTGTGCCCATTTTTCAATTGGATTGTTTATCTTTATCTTGTTGTGGTGCTCAAGTATTTTATAAATTCTGGATATAAGTCCCTTATCTGATATGTCATTACCAAATATTTTTTCCCAGTCTGTGACTTCCCTTTTTACCCTGTTGGAGAGGTTTTTGGATGTGCATAGAGATTTGATTCTTAGAAGGTCCCATTCATCTATTTTATCTTCTCCTGGTTGTAAAGATTCTTGCTGATAGTACTTTGCACTCAGGTTGTTAATAAATATCTCTGTATTTATTAAAGGTTTCTCTGTATCACTGAATTTAATGGCAATAATAGTTAATATGAACAATGGAACAATTTAAATTACATCAAAAATAACAATACCATATTGCACAGGCTAAATATATTGGCTGTGTTTTTTTTTAGTGCTGGCACTGGATGGAAATGCTAATATCTTTCAGACCTTTCTTTGCCTTTAAGCATCTTCATTTTAACCTGAATGGGTTTACTTAGATCAGTTTTATAGATTTGGGTTTCATGTAAAAAAAATCACTAAAACAGTACATCTTTTCCCTTGTCCCAAAAAGTCTGAAAAGTACTGTCACGATTCTGTGATTCTCATAGTTTATGTGAATATGAATCATCTGTTGTTAGGTGTCATTGAGTCATGACAACCCTATGTATAAGCTCTGAACCTTGGTTGATTTCATTGTCTCTGACACACTAGCCCCCATTACACCACTCACTGAGTCAATCCATCTCATCCAGGGTCTTCCTCTCCAGCACTGAATCATCTAAGGAGTGGCTTTTTTGTTTGCTTTTCACTCTGATTCTTATTCAGAGGTGTGGGATGTGGTTTGAGATACTGTCTTTTTAGTAAACGCCCTGGTAACGCCCATACTGTTGACTCTCAGACCAAACTTGGAGTAGCAAGTAAGAGTACTGTATATCCCAGGACATGTCTTGGAGAAGGGATAGCCTGAGTGGTCCTTGGAGGCAAGGATGGTGATACCTCACCTTATAGACTTTGGACATGCTGAAAGGGGCTAGCAAAGGGAAATCATGCTTGGACAGGTGGAGAGTCAGTGAAAGAGAAGACTTGACAGAGTGACTCTGTGACAAAGGCGTGGAGCATATCAGAGATGATGAGACAGTGCAGGATAGGACAGTGTTCAGATAGTTCACAGGGTCATAGGAGTCATACTCAAATCAAGGACACCTAACAACAATTTAAGGGAGGTCTGGTAGGCTAGTGGCTAGGGAGTTGTGTGCTATTATTAACCCAAACGTGATACCCTGACAGTTCAAATCTACCAGCAGCTCCAAGGAGAAAGATAAGCAATATCTTGTGTGGTTTACAGCTTCAGAAAACCTGCTGGAGGGTCAGCTACCATTGGTACTGACTCCACAGCAATGAATCTGAATTTTTAGTATTTTTTCCACTCATCCAAAAAGACTCTATGAAAGACTTGACCTGCACAATGACCTTAAGTTCACCAAAATGATAAATGCTAAATATTCATTTCCTCGAAAGTCCCAGTCTGTCTCATTGTCTTTTTTACTCTCTCTTGAAAGGTGAATAATATTTCACCTCAGACACGCATTGAAAAGTGTTTGTACATCCCATCAACTCTTCGCCCTAGTCAGTTCATCTCAGCAAGAGTTAACCATGGAAGGTCTGGGAAATTTGCCACGAGAGTTATTTAAAGGTAGTTACTGTGACACTCTCTCCTAAATTTAGCATTTTAATGAACTTTTCCAGGTTAAAGAGGGACTATCTTGCGCTCTTCCATCCGTTGTGTTAAAACCATGGTGTGTACAGGAGAACAATGTTTTTCTTTCCTGTGTCAGTCTTCGAACAGTTTCTTCCCCATAATAACTCCTCAGTTGCTCTCTCGTCCTCTCTGAAGAGAAGCCCACTGCTTCCGGCGTGTGATGAAGCTCCACTCTATTTCAGAGGCAGGAGGAGAGTATCCACCTGTATCCGAGCAGAGGCCGGCGGGCTGGAACTGTCAACCTGATAGGGCTTCAAAGAGAAGGGGGGTTTGTTTGCTGTCACAGCTTTCTGAGGACTAGAGCTGTCTCCGTAAATCTTTACATGTTGTTATATGCTGGCCAGTGGGTACCGACTGGCTGACCCTCTAGCAGGTTTTCAGAAGCTGTAAATCTCATGGGAGGAGACTGCCCATCTTTCTCCCGTGGAGCAGCTGGTGTATTTGAAATGTATGTCTTGGGTTGAACCCCATTATCTCTCCACTCAAATGTCTAAAGCAAGGATCAGCAAACTTTATCTGCAAAGGGCGAGATGGGAGATAGTCTCGGCTTTGTAGGTTTTCTGTCACAATTACTTATCTTTGTCCTGATAGCACAAAAAGTAGCCATAGACATTATATAAATAACGGGTGTAGCTATGTTTTGTTAAATTTTTATTTATAAAGCCACATTTAGCTGTTGTGATGGTCAGGTTCTGTAAAAATATAGTTGTTGTTGTTGTTGTTATGTGTCATTTGTGACTCATAGCGACCTTATGTACAACAGCCCTAAACTCTGCTCTGTCCTGTGCCAATCACACTGTCTCCCATAACACCCATCCCGATTACCCTAGTCATTGAATTAAACCACTTCATAATATATAGCCTTGGAAATTCTATGAGGCAGTTCTGGGACCACCAGAGTCTCTGAAGGCAGTGCTAACTCATACCTATGAGTTTGGTTGGGCATAAATGGTTCAGTAGTTAAGTGCAGGTTAATTGCAGGGGTGAAGATGCAGGCCAGTCTGATTAAGAAAGGTATGGCAATCTGCTTTGTAAAGAGCTGTTGTTGTGTGTGACCCTGTAAACAGTGGAGCTGAACCCTGCTCTATTCTGTGCCCTCATTATCATCTAGGTCGTACTGGAGCCCACTGTTGCAGTCACTGTGCCAATCTATCTCGTGGACAGTCTTCCCCTCTTTCACTGACCCTCTGCTTTTCCAAGGAATAGCGCCTCCTAACAACATGCCCAAAGTATGCCCATCTTGCCTCCAATGAACTTGCTGTAAAAAGCAGTGCATGGGTGGTTCACTGGCAGAATCCTCGCTTGCCACATAGGCTGGCTGGGTTCAATTCCTAACCCATGCAGCGCAGTGTGCCCCCCTTTTCCAGAAGGAGTGTGGTTCAAATCCACCAGATGCTGTGCTGGAGAAGGAGGGGCAATCTCCTCCTGTGCCAGTCAGATCCCATTTGAAGGCACACTGAGCGCGCGTGTGTGGTGTGTGTGTGTGTGTGTGTGTGTGTGTGTGTGTGTGTGTGTAGAGCAGATTCAGCCTTGGAACCTGAAAGGGCAGTTTCTCTCTGCCCTATTAGGTCATTAAGACGAGATTGATAACAATGGGTTTGGTTTCAGGCTTGAGTGATGCAAACAGTTCAATTAATTCAACAACAAACAACTCATTGTGTTTAGAAGGAACCAACTTACAGGAGAAACTAGTTCCTTCTACAGAGGAACAGAAAATCCTCCAGAGGATTCTGAACCTATAACTCACATAGGAGATTGTCCATATTTCTCCCTTGAAGCAACAGGTGGATTCAAACCTCTTGCCTTTTGGCTGGCAGCACAACTAACTAGGGGGCAGCCCCAAGGCAGGCCTGCTTCTGTGAAGATTACAGTCAATAAAACCCTATGGAAGGAACCCAATTTCATCCTGTAACACATGGGGTCACCATGAGGTGGAATCAACTTGAAGGAAAGGAGCTTGGCTTTCTTGGGGCTGTAATTTTGCTGAACTCACCTGGCACATTGTCAGATTACAGCTCCTGGAAATGAGACCCTGAGATTGAGTCAGGTAATAACAATAGAAGGCTAAGCACGAAGGTAAAGTCTAGCTACACCAGTATACAGGGAGCAGGCAGAGGTGAAGAGCTAAGGATGTTATTTGGGGTCGTCATAATAGGTCACACGCAAGGGCACAGGGAAGCCAGTGTACAGAGAGAATAAAGCAGACACACAGAGAAAAGTGTAGAGATGAGGGAGAGTTCTTGTGAATTGTGGCTGTGCTTGCCACAGTTGTGACCCACATTATTCCAGCAGATGACACAACCCTGCTCACTGAAACTGAGGAGGACCTGAAGTGCTTGCTGCAGAAGGTCAAGGACTGCAGTCTTCAATACGGATTGAGGCTCAATGTCAGGAAGACAAAGATTCTCACCACTGGACCAATTGGCAGCATCAGTATGGACGGTGAAGAGATTGAGATCGTAAAAAGAAAAATAAAAAAAAATAAGGAAAAAAATAACAATAAAAAAAAAAAGAGATTGAGATCGTTAACAGTTTTAGTTTGCTTGGCTCCACAGTCAACACTCTTGGTAACAGGAGCCAGGAAATCAGGAGACAAATTGCATTGGGAAAGTCAGCTGTGAGGGACATCTCAAGAGTACTGAAGTGCAACGACGTCAGGCTGGAGACTAAGGTGCGCCTGATCCAGGCTATAGTCTTTGCAATTATGCGCTATGCATCAGAGAGTTAGACAGTGAATAGGGATGATAGAAAGAGAATGTATGCCTTTGAGTTGTGGTACTGGAGAAGAGTGTTGAATATACCATAGACTACTAGGAGAATAAACAGTTTGTCCTGGAGAGGGTGAAGTCAGAATGTTCCCTGGAGTCAAGGATTCTGAAGCTTAGTCTGACATACTTTGGGCATGTTGCAAGGAGAGACTGGTCCTTGGAGAGGGACATCATGTTTGGGAGAGTGGAGGGACGACGGCACAGGAGAGGAAGATCCTCGATGAGATGGATCGATTCTGTGAGTGGAGTGGTAGAAATGAATGTGTTTGAAACAGTGAGATTGGCACAGGATAGAATGGCGTTTAAAGCTCTTGTACATGGGGTCACTGTGAGTCACAACTGACTCGATGGCACATAACAACAACAACAACAACAACAATCTTAATAGTCAGTCCTCTACTTCATCAAGCTAGCAGGGTTTCCCTTCCTTTGCAACCTTCTATGTTCTAGACATCCTAATTGACTGGCAATTCTTTGAAGAAGACCCTCAATAAGATAGATGACCACAGTGGTTGCAGCACTGCACTCAGTGGACAGCATTGGACAGCAGTGATTGTGAGGACGGTACAGCCCCTGGCTGTGTTTTGTTCTGTTGCACATGGAGTTACTATTAGGGAGAAATGGTTCAATGTCACCTAACAACAACATAAACTAAAGTTGGCTTTTTTTTTAACATTATTGCAGGGTTCCCTTTTCCCCCTTCAACCTTTCTGCTTGTTGCTTTTGTTATTTTAGATATGTCTTTTGCACACATGTAGTCAGGCTTTTAGTTTCTATCTAGTGTGACAATGTGTGGGCAGTGACTGCCTGCGTTGCTCCAACCCATCCACCTCACATCCTTATGAAGCATATATTTACGCCCTTATGCAGTTCTTCTGACTCTGGGTTGAGCTGGATCCAACAGAATGTAATGGAAGTGACAGTGTGCTATTGCTAGTGATAAGAATCTGTGCTGTATCCAGCAGGCATGTGGTTCAAATCCTCCAGCTGCTCCATGGGATAAGCATGGGCAATCTCTTCCTGTGTGATTTGTTGCTATTGGTGCTGCTGAGTCTCTTGTGAACCTTAATGACCCTCTGTACAGCAGCCAGCCCTGTACTGAGCCAGTCTTGTTACTGAACACAAGGGGTTCTTTCCGTAGTCAGTTGCCAATAAGACAAAGGGTTTGTAATATCCATATGCATTTTATTACAGATCTGTGGAGGACAGCAGGTTGGCCTCAAAGACAACCTCCCCCGGAGATCACCAGGCTTTTATAGTACCTGAGACACCAACTTACTTAACAATAACCTTTTGTTAGTAAAATAAAAGAATTTATATATCTAAAATGGCAGATTAAATTACTATTTACATATGACTGGGAAAAATAGCTTTAAAGAGATAACAGCTAACCTAGGAGATGCAACTCCTCTTCTTTTTTTTTTATGTTTCTTTCTTTTTTTTTTGCAACTCCTCTTCTGATAAACATACAGATTAAAGAAAAGCCACTAAGAAGTCTAAGGTCAAGCAATTAGCCTTTCAGGCTGGAGAAAACTGATGTCAGTTTTATAATTATATAACTATAGTTCCATAACTAATACATAGAGATTTCTGAACTTACCAGGATCACCCCATCAGTCTCACTAATTCTAACACACCAGCCCTATTGCCCCAGTTACCATATCAATACCCATCTTTTCCAGGGTCTTCCACTCCTGCACTGTCCCTCCACCCTTCCACGCATGATGTCCTTCTCTGAGGACCAGTCTCTTGGGGCCACGTGCCCAAAGAATGTGAAACAGAGTTTCAAAATCCTAGCCTCCAAGGAGAGACTTGGTTTCACCTTCTCCAAGACAGAACTATTTGTTTTCTTTGCGTTCCATGGTATATTCAAGACTCTCTGAAAACCCACTGGAGGGTCAGCTATGGGTAGAGTCCAACTTGTTGGTATACCACTACCACCACCACAGCAACTACAATCTCTTGCTTGGGAGCCTAAATGTCAATATAAGATGATACCCATGAATACAAGATGTTGCTGTTGTTGTTGTTATGTGCTGTCGAGTTGCTTGCGACTCATAGTGACCCTATGT
>NW_006399761.1:5903685-5956308 GCF_000299155.1 Elephantulus edwardii
GGTTGTTCTCCAGATTTCTTGACACAACTTAGTGAGCACATACAAGATATCCTCTGGGAAATCTACACTTAGAAGCCATGCAAGGAGGAAGAGATTCTGGAACTAATTAGACAAAAACCCAAAGAACTCAGTCAACTATGGGAGCCGTGCCCTTCCAGGTAATCTCAAGTTGTTCTCACCAGCCACCAGGCATTGGAACCATCTCAGCTAACATGCCATATGTCAGTTACCTTACACTGACACTCTGAGTGGAGTGAGAAGACACCCAAATTCCTAACCCCCAAAAGAATGAACACAAAGAAAATTGGCAGGAAATCAAAACAAGTTTGCATTGGGAATATCTTCTTAAGAACCTCTGTCAAGTGTGAAAGAGCAAAGAAGTCACTTTAAACACTAAATTGCACCTAATCAAAGCCATGGTATTTTCAATTGCTTCATATGTTTGTGAAAGTTGGAATATGAATAAAGAATGCCGAGAAAGAACCGATGCCTTTTGAATTGTGGTGTTGGTTATTAATACAGAATATTTCATGGAGTGCCAAAAGAATAAACCCATTTATCCTGGAAGTAGTGCACCCAGAGTGGTTTCTTAGAGGCGAGGAGTAAGAGTTTGTCTCACACAATATTTCGGGCATTTTGTCAGGAAGGCTCAGTCCCTGGAAAGGTGGAGGTATCAGAGGAGAGAGGAAGATTCTCAAAGGAGGTGGATTAGGGAGCTCGGGTGGCCTAGTGGCAAGAAGCTGCACTGCAATCCCAGAGGTATGCGGTTTGAATCCACCAGATGCTTTGCTGGAGCTGGTCCGAGTGCAGTGGAGGCCACAACTAATTGATCACAGTCAGTTACAGATGCTTGGCTGGAGAAAGAGGGGTAATCTCCTCCTGTACCACAAACAGATACAATTTGATGGTACACACACACAAAATTAAAAAAAAGGAAAAAAAAAGGAGGTGGATTGACATGGTGAAAGCAATAGATTTAAGTACAGCAGAGATTGTAAGGACAGTGTGGGACAGGGCAAGGTTTTAATCTGCTGTACTTATGTTTCCTATGGGTTGGAGTTGATTAGATGGTACCCAACAAGAAGCAGTTTCATGCCACTAAGTTTTAGAGCTTTTGGTACATAGACAGAAGGAGACTTGGTGAGAAAGTGGCTAAATGCTAGGCTGTGGCTGCTCCGTGGGAGAAAGCTGTGATCTTCTACTTCTGTAACATAGAGAATTTTTTCTCTGTTCAACAGAATCACGATGAGGATGACGCAGAATCAGCCAACGGCAATGAGGGGTTTTGTTGTAGCTATTACACAGAAACAGGACACCAAAACCAATGTTGACCATGAATAAAGATGTGTTTTCCTAGAGTATAGTTAGTGGTAGATTTGACTCTACCATTTCATTAAATACTTTCTACTTCCCCTGATTATGAACTACGCTGTCAACTGAGAGGCATATGGTCTGAATCCACCAGTTGGTCCATGAAAGACAGATGGACAGTCTCCTCTTGTGTAATTTACAGCCCCTGAAAACCCTCTGCAGGGTCAACCGAGTCAATTCAGACTCAGTGGCAATGAACAACAAACAACATCATTTTGCATTTGGTTTTTTTTTTTTAATACTCTCCTCTCTTAGATTTGAAATGAAATAGTTTTTCATTATTCTCTCAGTGATTATTCTGGAGGATACAGTCTACTATTAATTGTAGTGCTTCTCATTCTTCCAGACAATATACGGATTTTAGAATTACAATGTACGATGCTGAGTGAAATATCCCAGTCACAAAAGGACAAATATTACATGATGCCACTGTTGTAGAATGGGACTGTCCTTGGGGTTGGGGAGAGACTGAGTAAGATGGGTTCAATAATGTATACTGCACTGAAACAGAGGAGGGAGAAAACCGTCTAAAAGAGAGATATAACTAGGTATTTCTGTCATCACAGGAGACTAGAGCGAGGGCTACATGGTGGAGGGGACCTGGGGGAGGGTTTGTAAAACAATGAAAGAATCTTTTCTTTTACTTTTCCATAATTTTTGGACTCATGTACTTATAACTTGTTAGTCAAATTTGTGTCTTCTAGGTTGCAACACCCCCATGATACATCTTCAAGGATATGAACATGTACGGCCAAGCACAATCAATAAGAGTGCATCTAAATTCCAAAATCAATCTCCATAATAGTCTATGTGTTTCCTACTGCCAAAGGGGCCCTTTAGAGTAGTGAGAGAAGATCTTCACCCTGAAACCCACAGCGTCCCTTTTCAGCAGGAAGTAGCTAAGAGAATACGCCATCCCCTTTTCCTTATGACTCAGGGTGAAGTCTCTCTCAGGGAGGAGTGATAGGGAATGGCAAAGGACACACTGACAAAGATTATTAATCGGAACTGGCTTTGACAAGCACTGTGGCATTTGGACAAGAACAAACTGGGAGGAGGGTAGAGAGAATAGTGCAACAATGAATGAGTGGAAGCCCAAAATCTCTGTAAATGTTTATGAAAATTAATAAAATATAATTATAGAAAAAAAAAGAATTACAATGTACGGATTTTAGAATTACAATGTACGGATTTTAGAATACTTGTTTCCATTTAACCTTCTGTGATGCATTCATTCAGGCACATTTTTATTTAAACACAGAAAACACTACTGTTTGAACATTTATTTCATTCTCTGAAGTTAGCATTTTCTTACTTTCTGGTTCCAGCCATTTTTGCTGGTTTAATTGTAGTTTCTTTGATGATAATAACCTGTCCTCTTTCTCTTGTTGCTTGTAACATTCTCCTCCTTGTCTTTGGATTTTAGCGATTTTCTTATGAGCCCTGGCGTTGTAATGTGTAACATACCTGGCTGAAATCTACAGATTGGCAGTTCAAATCCACCAGTTGCTTCTCAGGAGGAAGATGGTTGGTCTTTTACACAGGTAAGGATTAACAGCCTCAGAAAGTCAATGTATAGGGCTGCTATGAGTGGGACTCAACTTGATGGCAGTGGGGTGTAAAAGCCCTTTACTTCTATGGTGCAGCCATTTGGATTGTCTAAAACAATGGGATTGCAATAGGGTTCTCCCTCCTCCCTTTGTCATGCTGTGAACTTTAACCTCCATCCATCCTCCAGACCACATTCTCTCAGCAACTTTCTATGGAGTGGGAACCTGGTAGCTTGCCTCTCCAAGCCTCCTTCATTTCTCAGATTAGCTCTCTCATTGTCACCATGCTGATAAAGTTTCTATCTTGTGGAACTTTTCTGGTGTGTTCAGCAGGAGGACTGGCCCAAATTATCACCAAATTCCAGGGTTTATGAACGTATAAATAGAAATGAATACAGTACAGATAGGGGAAATGTACAGAAGGGGAAAAAATGAGACTTTAATTCCTATTTGTCATTTCTTTGGCAACAGACCAGTGTTTAGGACGAGGAAAGTGACTTCTTTATGGATGAATATTAAGATGAAAACGCAAAAAAAAAAAAAAAAAACAATGAAAACGCCATAGTCCTGAACCTCAAGGGGTTTGATGATGAGATACGGTTTTGGTAAATCTGTTATTTTGAATCATAACTTTATGATCTCAAAGTGACATACACATAGCATTGTGCAATGCTAAATGCATTTAAAACATTAGCATATAGATTTGAATGAATGAAGAGGGTGTTTTCAAAGTATATTTTCTGATGCAGTAAGGTTTATCAACTTTTTATCATCCAGTCAAGTTTATCAACTTTCAGAATACTATGGAGAAAGAAGAACACAGGCTTTCCAAGAGATCTCACACGCTAACATTCTCTCTCTTTTCCTAAGGAATTAAACTCTGGGTTCTTTGTCTTTCTAATCTTGTAAAAATGAAAAGAAAAACAAACAAACAAACAAACAAAAAAAACCCAACCAGAAATACTTCACTGTTATAGAATGAGTTTCACCTCTAAGTGACTTTGTTTCCTCCTGACTATAAATTGCAATGCCTATCTTTCTTCAGAGGAGCTGCTGGTGGATTTGAACCACTGGAGTCACACCCTTTAGGGTAGTAATTTAACTTGCTATGAACTGTTGGGGGCTGAGTGATAGCAACCCATGAATGAAAGAAAGGCAAGACTGTCTGGACCTCCACCATCCTCCCAGTCCTTGCTGTTCTTCAGCCTGTTGTAGTTATTATATCAACCCATTTCATTGAAGGTCTTTCTCCCCCCACCCCCCTGTATACTTTACCTTCTCCAGGGATTGGCCCCTCCAAATAACATGTCCAACATACAGAAGGCTACTCATTTTGAATCAGCATGATCTTCAACCTGAGTTTTTCTTTGGTAGATGATCAAAGTCCTCTAAAACAGCCTCTAAGTACACAAGCATGGCACCCCAGGCTTAATGTTTAAAATGCCTTGCACCACATGACTGAGGGGGGAGCTTGAAATAGGATGTGCACAAATAAATCATTATTGGTCAGTTTCCCCCATCCTGCCAAGTTTAAGTTGAACATGGGAGAATCTCCTACCAGCAAGGAAGAGGAAGCAGAGTGTCCTCCAAGGTCAGAGATTCTTGCTTCAGTCAGACCAGGACCTAATAGAGAAAAGCAGCAGCCTCAGTGGAGAACCTGGGACGGACATGAGACAGAGCTGGCTTGAGACTGCTGCCCCACGGAGCCAGAGCCACTATGCCTTATAGTCAAGGGCACCTAACAACACAACGGAAGAAAGGAGTGAGAATTTACTGGGCACCTACTACATACCAGTCTAGGTACACTGTCTAGGTCTTCCACACACCTTGTTTTTACATTCACTCAGAACCTTTATGAGCTACGTATCACTGCCCTGAGTTTTTGAATGAAAGCTGCACACTGGCATCTTAACCCTGACACTTATCACATACTTGACAAAGCTCTCCCCCTAAGTCTTCATTTTATCATCTGCAAAGTGGGAATTCATGAGAATGAGGATAAGGTGGGCAGTTTTAACAAAAATGGGGGGGGGGGAAATGGCAGGTAGTACATCTTCAATAGGATATTTTTATATTTAAAAGATATTGTTTTATCAGAAGTTGTCTTAACTGTTGGTAAGTGCTGTTGACTCAATTATTGAGTTGTTTTCACTGCTGTTGTTGTTAGATGTCCTGGAGTGGAGTACGAATCATAGTGACCCTGTGAACAACAGATCTGACCTCCTCCACCCCATCTTAACCTGCACCATCCTCATCATCTCTGACACACGGGAGCCCATTGCTGCAGTCACTGTGTCAAGCCATCTCACTGAGGGTCTTCCTCTCCTTTGCTGACCTTCCACCTTTCCAAGCATGATGCCCATTGCTAAGGAATAGCCTCTCCTAACATGTCCAAAGTAATGTGAGATAAAGCTTCACCATCCTTGCTTCCAAGGAGCATTCTGACTGCACTTTCCCCAAGACATATCTATTTGTTCTACTTTCAACTAGGTGTCCTGTATCTAGAGGCCCTGGTGGCTCAATCCACCAGCCACTTTACTAAAAATGACGATGCTGTCTCTTTGCATAGAGATTTACAACCTCTGACACCCACGGAGGAGGAATCAACTCTAGGGAAGTGAATTTGGTGTTGGGGTGCCCACCAGACACTTCCACGACAAGTTGTGACAATCTGCTTCTGTAAAGATTCACACAGCCTTAGAAACTCTGTATGACAGTTCTCCTCTGCACTATCCCAGATTCCACTCTGTGACCCTGGAGGACCCACCTACAGCTATCCTGCCGATGCATACTCTATCAAGTTCCTAAAGTTATCTTTACGAGAGTAAACTGCCTATTTTTTTCTCCTGCAGAGCGTCTGGTGAACTCGAACCTGCAACCTTTGGGTCCCGTATTTTAGCTGGTAAAAGCACATGGGGATTATTATGACAAAGTATGCAAGGAATTAAACGAAGACTTAAGCGCTTGGTGAGCACTCAGAAAATGCCTGGTTTAACACTTTTAGGATCGCAGTCTAAAATTCAATGCCCAGCCCCTCACCCTCTCCAACTCACAAGGAGTTCAGCTTTGGATTAAGACCTCAGTAAAAGAAGGGGACATTTTACATTTATATGAATATGCTCTGCTCCTGTTAAGTGCCAACGAATCTGAAGTGACCCTCAGCTGACCCTCCAGCAGGTTTTCAGGGACAGTGAACGCCTCGGGAGGAGGCTGTTCAACTTTCTTCAGAGGAGCAGCTAGTGGATTCGAACCGTCTGCCTTTAGGGTTGGCAGCGCCACCTCTTCCGCAGGAGGTCACCAGCGGCTCGCTAGGAGTGCTTTGGGGGAAACCCGAGGGACTTGGCGCTGAGGGGTGCAAAGGTGGTGCAGCTCGGGCACAGACGGAGCGCTCGGCGGCCCGCTCCCCACCCCGCGCCGCCCCGACCACTCAGCGGCCGCCGCGCGCCTCCGCCGCGCGCCCATAGGTCCACCCGGGACGGGCGAGGTCTTCGCATTTTTCCCGCCTTCCCGAGCCCGGCTTACCCCGAAACCCGCACCGGCCCACGAGCTCCCCGCCCTTCCGGACCCGCACCCCGCCCCGCGGTGCTGGCGGTCCGCCCGGCCGCCCTCCGCGAGGCGGTGGGAGGAGCCCAGGAGGGGGCGGGGCCGAGCGGCTGTGCCCCGGGGTCGCGGGGGCGGGGCCGCCCCTGGGGGCGGAGCTTAGCGCCCCGGCGCCGCGTTGCCATGGCGATGGGGAGGGCGGAGGGAGGGGGAGGAAGGGAGCGGGCGGGGGATGTGGTGCCGCCGCGGCCGCCACCGCAGCTGCCGCCGCCTGCTCGTGGCCGCGTCTTCTCGGAGGCGGCTGCTGGAAGCCGCAGGGAGCAGCTGCGGGGCTCTGCCATATTGTGTCTCCCCGCGCGGCGGCCGCAGCTGACGGTGAGCCCCGGGCCCCGAGGCGTCGCGTGCGGCCGGTGCCGGGTGTGGAGCGCGGAGGCGGCCGTCCCGTGACGCGCGCGCTCGGACATTTTTGTTGTGTGAGGAATTGGCGCCGGCGCGGGGGGCTGCCGTGCGCGGGGGGTCTGCGGGCTGTGTGTGTCGGGGGCTCGCGGGGACGGGGTGTTGAACCGAGGGTGGCGCGGCCCCTGCCGACTTGGGAGTTGGTCCCGAGCGATCGTGAGCAGCCGGAAGGGGGTGTCGCACGGCGGGGCCGCGGCCGAGGGTGCCGGCTCCGGGCAGGGTGAGGGCTGGAGTGGGGACGCGGCCGCGCCTAGAGGAAGTCCCCCGGCCAGTCCCCGGGTCTGCACCGCCACCTCCTCCGCGTGGAGCGGCGCGCGACGTGCCGGGCGTGGGGTCCGCGTCTTGCCCCGGGGGGTGGGGACCCGGCGGACAGGGTTGGGGGTGGACCCGGAGCGGGCAGGAGCGCGTCCCGACCCTGGCACCCCCACATCCCTCTCCCGGGAGGACAGCTGTCGTGTTGGGTCGGCAGTTAGTGCAATACGGGCACTTCCTGTGGGCCGTCTCCCTAGCCAGGTGAGGGCTCGGCGGTGGGGGAGAGAGGCGGGATGGGGCGTGTGTGGGGCTCGAACTGGCTGCGCCGCAGCAGTGGGTCGCCGGGGCGCGGCGGGAGTTGGAGGGAAGCGGCCGGAGTGCGGGGCTCCGGGCTGCACTCCTGGCTCCGCCCCTTTGCCTCCGCCGAGCGTGTCGCGCGGGGCTCGGCCGAATGCCGGCTCCACGTCTTCCTCGATCCTCAGTCCTACTTTCTAGTCTCTTTTAAAGCAACCCCCTGGAGTTCATCTTCCTCCTTTAGGGGGCGGGGGGGGGGGGATGAAAAATCATAACGTGTAGAGACTTCTTCCTCCGAGCCCGGATGGAGGAAGGCAGGCAGTTCTTCAGTTCCTGCTTGGTTCTGTGCTGGGTCCTGCCAGCCTGCGGCTTGTGACAGCCACGTGGTCGCGTGAGTGCAGCCTGGGCTTTGGCACCGAGATCGGGGCTTCCTCCTGGGGGCAGCCTGGGGCTTTGTCAGCCAGCTGTAGCCTTTGCCATCCTTATTTATTCTGGTGTTTCTGCGAAAGTGGAAAAAGCAGAGACGCGAATACACTGCCTCATCTTAATCTGAAAACTTGATACTGTTTCTTTGCTGATCTCAGAAGGTGTAGTAGTGTTGCTTTTCCTCCCTCTGCTGTTTTGATAGTTAATCTTTAAAAAAGAACCGCTGCTGCAACAATAAATGAATGGAAACCCTGAGTCTCTCTAAACTTTCATTAAAATTAGTAAAAAAAGAAATAGCTTTTTTTTTTTTTTTAAACTGCTGCTCTTAGGTAGTAGTATGCTTCGGTTGTAGGGTAGATTATATATTATGGAGTGTTCCCTAACTCTGGAAAACAAATTAAAGACATAAAGAGATGTTCAAATGTAACCAGAAATAATAACTTTCTAGAGGATGTCTTATTAACAGTTTTATAAAATTTCAATTGGTTTGGTTTTTTTTTACTTAAAATTTTGGCGCCCAATGAAATTTTTTTTAGAGACTTTATAAACACTTCCTTGATCTCTGTATAGGCTCTTCCTTAAGCTTTCCTTAGAAAAATAGTAATAGGAATGTTAACATGAGTACTTTTCTATAAAATTAATACCCTTTTCAGAAAAACATTTTACAATAAAAAGAAAAATAGTTGAAAAGAACATAAGAATTCAGAAACTTGGAGGGTTTGGAAAACTTTAGAATGTAAATACCATCTTTGGTTACTAATGCATCAGGTTTCATTTTGTGGCTGCTCTGGTGGATTTGAATTAGCTCTGTAATTACAGGCTTTTCTGTCAGGGTTTTCTCTTTTTGTTTTTAATGATAGCCATCAATTAGTTTTATTTGAGACAATGACACTACAGGGAACATTTAGAAAATGTAGAAGAATTAAAATAAACTTAAGTTACAGCAGTGCCATTTATTAGTATAGTGTTCAGTTGATAATAGCATTTTGGAGAGGTACCCTAGGCATCGGTACATAAAAGAGGAGGCAGTTAAGAAATTAGTGTGTTGACTACTGGGAGCAATACTTAGTTGAGAAGGACAATAAAGAAGGTGACGAAATACTTACATTAAACAAGAAGCACTAAAAATAAGCTGGAAGATATGATGGGACATTATTAGTTATGAAATGCAACTGTGAAAAGGAAACTTTAGAAAGTATTCCTTGTACTGAAAGGTTTGCTCCTGCCACTTAACTATTCCTTTGAGGGACAAAGTTTTAAAATTTCCTTTAGTTGCATTTGGCTGGTTGTTCTTCAGCACTCCTTTCTTTCCTAATTTCTTTGAGAAGAACCTTCAGATTGACTCTCGAGTCTTAGGTTGGTGAGACAAGATTAGCATACATAAAAAAGTTTACAGTATGAGAAGATGCGCTTAGGAGGTAAATTGTCTGCTGCAGGCAGACGCTGCGAGGATTGCAGTGGAAACTTTAGAGAGTACAAGTAGGTAGGAGAGACTCCAGAAAGTTAAGGCTCTTGCTTTCATGTTACTCCTGTTAAGAGTTCCTAAAGGTGATACTAGGGAACTTTGGTAGATTAGTGATAAGAGCTTTGCTGCCAAGTGAAGGCAGAACAGTTCAAATCCACCAGCTAGGAGAAAGATGGGCAGCCTCCTTTTGTGTGATTTACTACTTCTGAGAACCTATTGGAGGGTCAACAATGAGTCATTTCTAACTAACAAAAAAGAAGAGAGGTGATACCACTTTAATGACCCAAATCCCTTTTATCAAACAGAATACCAAACTTTTGACCTTTCAGACTTTGACCTCAGCCTTCTCCCATCTTATCTTCAACTAACCTATGGAAAATTGTTCACTGCCTCAACCTGATAGTGCAGTTTTGCTTCTATTTTGCTGCTGTAGCATTTTCTTTTGGACATGTACCTGTGGGCATACCTCCTTTTAACAAAACTGATGATGTTCCAGGCTTGAAAGCTGGCTGAAATTCCGATTGTCCTGAGAAGTCTTAGAGACATAGAATCTTCTAATTCTCTTCATCTCTGCAACAGAAAATTCTTTCACTGCTCTGATAGCATATGGTTCTCTAGGGTTGTAGGACCTTGTTTTCATGTCGTATATTAAAAATTTCTCCCATGTCCAGACATTGTTAGAGGAACTGAGGAGACAGTATTGAACAAGGCACATACTACTGTATTCTTTGTTAGTGATCTTTTTAGTTTTATCACTGTAACATAAGGTTGGTGATCACTCAGAAGTCTTACCTTCTCAGACGTGTGTCACATACTTAGTGAATGATTATTTTCTAATTAAAGGAAAGGCGGGAAGAACTGAAGAACTGAAAAGTCACTCTTCACAAGTGACTGGAACACTACAAATTATCCATTTATCAATGACTTTAAAATATTGCCTCTAAATTTACATGATTTGGTACAAAAAGATGATATTTGAACTGGACAGTAAGAAAATGAAGTCCTTATTTGGGAAAAGGGTCATTTGACCACAGTCTGCAGAACTGTAGATTATTAACTGTAGGAATGGAGAAGAAAGAAGAGATCTATTGAACGGGGAAAAAAATAAATTGAGAGAACATATTGGGAAGAGAACATCAAGAAAGATGAGTTTAGTTAGCCGAGCATAAAGGAGGTGGAAGATAAAGTGAATATCACTTGTGACTGGAAATGAAAATGTGGACTAATACATTCATACAGAAATAACTGGGTTGTGAATGTTTGTCCTAGAGGTAACACTTGAAGGGCTGAGGATTAGGAAGATGCAGGGATATCTGCTTTGTTTATGTATGACTTAATAAATAACGTTACAGACATAGATACTGCCTGTGCTATTGTTGTTGTTAGGTGCCATTGGGTCAAGTACAACTCATAGCAACCCTGTGAACAAGAGATAGGATTCCTGACCTATCCTGTGCCGTCCTCACCTTCTCTGACACACTTAAGCACATTGCTGCAGTCACTCTTATTCTTTCTTTCTTGCTGACCCTCCGCCTTCCCAAGCATGACATCCCTCTCCATGGAATAGCCTCTCCTAGCAACATGCCTGAAATATGTGGGATGAAATTTGATCATCTTTGCCTCCAGTGAGCACTTGAGCTGTATTTGTCCAAGACATACCTGTTTGTTCTGGCAGTCCATGGGATATTCAGCACTCTTCTCTAACACCACAGTTCAAAGGCATACATTTCTTCTGTCATCTTTATTCACTGTCCAAATCTCAGCAGCATAGCAAGTGATGAAAAGACCAGGGCCTCAAACTAACATCATTGCTCCTCAATAATTTGGAGCAATACCTGACTGCAGACTTGCCCAGTGCAAAACATCTACTGCTCTTCTGACTGCTGATACCAAGTGTATTGATTGTGGGTCCAAATGACAAGTATTAATTGTTTTATTAATAACTTTGTTTTCATTGAATGAGAATGCTATTTTTGTCTTACCATCGAGTGTAAAGAAAGCAAAATAATATTTATAATAATTTTTAAGATATTTTTGTTCATATATCCCTTATTTCTCAGAATCTCTAGGATAGTTTTGTATTTCTAGGAAAATTTCAGGATAGTATGTAGAATTTCCCTGTTCCTCTCATTCAGTTTCCTCTATTGTTAACACATTACTATGGTATGTTTGTCACGATTGAAGAAACAATACCACAGTATTGCTAATTTGTAAATCAGGTGTTTTATTCATATTTCACCAGGTTTTCTCTAATGTCAGTTTTCTGTTTCCAGATTCCAGTTTCTCAGGCTTTCCTTTGTGATGGCCATGATAGTGCTGGAGAGTTCTCAGGATTTTGTAGCGTGTTCCTCAACTTTTATTTAACTGGTGATTAGGATGGACGTGTGTTCGTTTAGGGAGGAAGACAACTGAGGTGAAGTATGTGTCTCTTCTCATCAGCTGAATGGCATATGCTAACAGCAAATGTACCATTCATGGTTGATGCTAGTTTCCATAGAGGTTCCTTTTGCTTCTGGTCTGTATAGTACATTTACTCATACTTACCCCCTTCTGCACACTATCTGAAAGCAAATTACTAAGCACAGCCCATGACCAAGGACTTTAATTTTGGTTTATGTTTTATTTTCCTCAACCTAATTTCCCCCATAAATCAACTTTTAACCTTGGACAGAAATTATTTGACACTATATTTAAATGCCAGGTTCTCACCAAGAGAGCCATCCTTCCTACTTCATTGCCTTTTGTTTGATTTAGTCTGTTCTTTCATCTTATAGACCATATCTCACTGATACTTGTAAATACAGGATTACCATAAATCCTAAAGGGAAAGAAAGCTCTTAAAATAGCCATACAGAAGATGTGTTATTATCATGAGTTAAGTGTGTGCAGCATAAAAATAGCCATTTTTCCTGTTTTCATATTATGAAAACTCACTTTGATTGTCCTCATATTACACTCTTAAGAGCACTGGGATGGCTTCATTCTCGTTCATTGTGCTTATGTTTTATAAAGTTTTACAGGTAATATAATGAAATTATTGGGAAATGTAGGTGTAAAGCTAAAAAAAGAGAAGTTTTTTGTAGCATTTTTGTAGGTTCTGGTACTTCTGTCACTTTGGAGCTATCTCCCACTCCCAAGTGGTTTGGAAGGTGTATCAGAGGGAAAAATAGGGACCCTCACCTCTCTTTATGAGAGGCTGTGATTATTTATGGGGAGAAAAAGGAGGTTAAAGGAAATAAAAAAATGTTAGTATTTCTGAAATTGATGATAAAACGTTTTGCAGGGTGGTGATGCCCAGGAGTCAACTGTGACTCAAGCGACCCTCTGAACAACCTGAGCTCTGACCTATCCACTGCCGTCTTCATTTCTTACATACTTAAGTCCAATTTCTTTTGTGTTTGTTTTAGGGAGGTCATTTAGTTACTGGAAGATGGATGACATTCTGACACTTGTACTGTTGTTAGTAAAATGAAATCATTTGTATTTGAGAGCAAGATTTGGTGTATAAAAAATCTTGTTGAATGAAGTTTGTCATTACTTTTCCTAGTTAACTGATTAACTACAAAACCATTTCTTTGAACTGTTGTTGAAAATTTTCTAAAATATATTATTACTCAGGGAGCTCTGGTGGCCTAGTGGCAAGAAGCTGCACTGCATTTCCAAAGGCACACAGTTTGACTCCACCAGATGCTCCGCTGGAGAAGGAGGAGCAATCTCCTTCTGTGCCAGTCAATCACATTCGATGGTATATAACAAGGAATTGAAAAAGGTAAAATATATTATTACTATATTTTATAGTGTCTAATAAATGGAACATAATTTAATATTTGCATTAGTGTTTTGCTGTGAGAGTGGGTTAGTGTTACTATAAATTTTATATATAACATTGGAGGTGTGAATTGAGGACATTAATACAGTTAGATCTTTGTGTTTTATTTCTTTACCAGAAATAAAGGGGAGAAAGGAAGAAATTTCTTTTTTTTTTAGAAAGGAAAAAATTTCTTATAAACAAGATTTTACTGTTCATTTTGTATATCTACACTTTTGATCAGCCAATTTGCCTTTAAAAGTTCTGTTTCAAGTGCTTTTTCCTCCTCTGGTGATTGAAAAATAATTTGCTTCCCAGAGGCGCACGGTTCGAATCCACCAGATGCTCTGCCGGGGAAGGAGGGACAATCTCCTCCTGTGCCAGTCAGATCTGATTTGACGGTACACTCACACAAAAATAATAAAATTTAAAAAAAACACAAAAAAAAGAAAAATAATTTGCTAGTGATTAAAGCAACAATTGCTGCTTTATTTCAGTGTCTACTGAGGGAACTCTGGTGGCCTAATGGTAAGAAGTTGCTCTGCCAACCCAAAGGTGGGTGGTTTGAATCCACTAGCTGCTCTGAGAGAGAAAGATGGTCACTTTCCTCTTTGTGATTTATATCCTCAAAATCCTACTGAAGGGTCAACTCTGAGTCATGTCAAGCTTGATGACAATGAAGTGTCCTTTCAAAAAGTGTATTACTTTCCAAATAATGTGACCATTGTTATTGTTGTGTGCCATCACTTGGTTCTAGAGTAGATTAATGTCTTTTAATATAACTTTATTCTGTTCACTGAATTTCATACCAAAATGTTCTGAACTAGTTTTGCCCTAATTGTTTTCTTCTTAGCAGAGAGCATTTTTTTAAATATTTTTAATGAACATTTACAGAGATTTTGGATTTCCATTCATTCATTGTTCCACTTTTCTCCCTGCCCAGCCCTCCCCCCACCCCCACACACCCCAGGTCTCTCCTCTCTTTGAAAAATAAAAGAAAAATTCTTTTTTTGGTATACAATCCCCCCACACCCCTCCCACTGCCCCAAGTACATCTTACTTCTGGACTCTTGTGATAACTATAATACCCTATCATATATCGCTTTTAAATTTTTCTCTCCCTCATCTGTTTTAATGCAGTATACATAATTTATCCAGTTTTTCTCAGTCTTACCCCAACCCTGATATCAGTCCTATTCTACAACAGTGGCACCATGCAGTATTTGTCCTTTGTGACTGAGATATTTCACTCAGCATAATGTCCTCCAGGGTCATCCATTTTGAATAATATTGCATGAGTTTCTTGTTTTTTAGTGCAGCGTAATATTTCATTGTGTGAATATACCACAGCTTCTCTATCCATTCATTTGTTGATGGGCACCTGGGTTGTTTCCAGCTCCTTGCTATTGTGAACAAAGCTGCAGTAAACATGGGTGTGCATATATCTGCTTGGACAGAGAGAGTATTTTAAGAATTTGGTAAAGGTCCTTTGGAAAACACTTGAAAGGATCGTGATATTTTCATTCTGTTACAAATACAGATGTGTCGTAGTGCCTTGAAATCCAATATTCTCTTTCCAATATTTAAAAGCTAATTTGTCATTGGAAAAGATATAAGCTGATCTGCAATTTTACATACACCTAGGACTGGACTCCTTAGAGGTAAGGATGGTGAAACATTGTCTATAAGGACCAAAACATCATGGGGAAAAAGACATTATGCTGGGAAAAATGGAAGGTCAGAGAAAGCGAAGGCTCCAAACAAGATGTGTAGGCACAGTGGTTTGTAATAGTGTGCTTGAAGACAGGAGAGCTTGTGGCACAGGATATGGCAGGGTTCAGGCCTGCTGTTCATAGGGTTGTTATGCGTTATAGTCAGTTCGGTGACACCTATCAACACCAACTGGACGATTCTTAAGTTATGGAGAATAAATTGTACTTTGTAGCTTAATATTGATTAGAATTTTAAGAACTTTTTTGTTGATATTCCTTTAATAAAGGGTAATCCAAAATATGAATGGAATAATCAGAAGCTCAGTGGCTGTCTTAGCAGTCAGCTTTCTTGCTGTGTTGTTTGTTGTTGTGTATCTTCGAGTTGTCACCAACCCACAGTTGACCCTCCAGCAGGTTTTCAGAGGCATTTAATCATACCCGAGCAGGTGGCACATCTTTCTCCCATGGAACAGCTGGTAGACTCAAACCACTTGCATTTGGAATTACAGCAAATACATTTTAATAGAAAATACTAATATAACTGTTAATGTAAATGCTTAGTATCTAGTAGGAAGTAGATGTAGCATGACATCCATCTTCCTAGATAGACTCAAGGTGCTATGAGAACACAACAGAAAACTTTTTCTGACAGGAGAAGATTGAGCCCATGGCTTTTGTGGTCGCAACAGAAGTTTGTATTCTGATTATATTAATGGTTTTCAACACTTGAAATAAGCTTACTGTCTTTAGTTTGATGAACCTTAACACAAGTGCCTCATAGTAATGGATTTACTGTGAACTTCATACAATTACCACTTTAAAGCAGTGAATTGTTTAGGTAAAAGTAAAAGAATTAGTATTTTTAATTTTAAAATGTGTTCTGCTATAATATTTCCCACTTTTGATGAAGTAACACAATTTTTGAGCACATTTTAATGTCCAGGCACCACACAAGGTTCTGTTGTTGTTGTTGTTGTTAGATGCCTTCAAGTACAACTCATAGTGACCCTATGAACAACAGTTCTGAACCCTGTCCTATCCTGTGCCATCTTCCCCCTTCCTAATACGCTAGAGCCCATTGTAGCAGTCACTGCATCAATTTACCTGGTCTAGGATCTTCCTCTCCTTTGCTGACCCTCCACCCTTCCAAGCATCATGTCTCCCTTCAAGAATAATCCTTCATAGCAACATGCCCAGAATATGTTAGGCGAAGCCTCAGCATTCTTGCATCCAAAGAACACTCCAGATACACCCTGTCCAAGACATAGTCATTCTTTTAGTAGTACATGGGATGTTCATTGCTTTTTTCCAGCATCACAGCTCAAAGGCATCAATTCTTCTCTGTCATCGTTACTCAATGTCCAGCTCTCAGATGCATAGCAAGTGATACCAGGTTCTAGGGATATAATCATGGTAAAGACATACCTTTGCCTTCAAGGAGCTTACAGTATAGTGGAGGAAGTGGCTAAGTAAGCAGGTGCTTAAATATAGTATAATAAATTCTGCACCTGAGGTATGAGCTAAAGATGACATGGAATTCATCATAGGTAGTAATTTAGTTTTGGAATGGTAAAGAAAAAGATTTTCTGGAAGATGTAAGTTCAAGTTGAGAACTAAGGGAGCACTCTTTGATTTCAAGTTGATTGAAGTTCATGGTGACCCCATGTATATCAAACTGTGTTCCATAGGGTTTTCAGTGACTAAATTTTGGGCAATAGTTGTTCAGCGTGAGACATTTAACAAGAACTTTTAAAAGTGTAGTAAAACCAGTGTTTACAGAGTGATTGTATGCCAATGTTTCTTTTAAGGTATCAACAGAAATAACAGCAGTAAGAAAAAGCATATGAATAGTATTGAAACATAGTAGCAGCAGCAAGAAAAAGCATATGAATAGTATTGAAACATAGTAGCAGCAGCAAGAAAAAGCATATGAATTGTATTGAAACATAGTAGCAGGGATGAAAACATTTTCAAAGGAATTAAAGAGGGTATTACTTGGAGAAAGATGTTACAATGTTAGAGGTTGTCAAATCTAATTCATAGCAGTCCTGTGAATGACAAATCAATTTGATCTTGTCCTGTTCCTGTTATCATCCTAAAGTTATCCATTATGCTCAAGCATGATATTTACATGTTTACAAAGTCTGTGTGTACAGGATAAGGCAGTGGTAGGAGAAAGGGGCAATCAGGAGAAGACTGGCACAACAAAACCTCCCCTACCCACTAGATGTTAGTATTTTCTGCTTCTGAGATGGAGAGAGCTTTTCCCAGCCTCACTTTTACTTCTTTTATTGTCCCCATTCAAGAACGTTTCCATCTGAGCCTCATCTTTGACCCCTTTGTATTCTGCCTGTTACCCCTTTCTTGACAAGAAAATGATGCTGTGTGTATTTTTGTGTAGAGTAGTAGATCACGTGGCAGGTCAAAAATCCATGACCAAGAGTCAGCTTTATCCCTAAGGGATCACAGAATTTGAGTTGTCTTGGATACATGGCATTGCATAACATTGTTTTATACATCTTTTTGCAATACTTCCTGGAATTTTACTCTTATAATCTTATATTTTATGGAATGAGCAGTATTTTTAGTGGAGAGACTCAATTCAAGAATGCATTGTAAAATCAGTAGGAAAAATTAGACGTGTCTTTTGTTTTTTTCTTCTCTCCTTACTTGAAGATTACCAGTGTTTTCAGATGACAGAATAGCTTCAAAGCACTTGTTTTCTTGAACAAGTTTTGGTATACAGTGCTTTGATTGACAAGTACTACCAACTATTAATGAAAAATTGACAGGAAATTGTTTTCCTTTTTTAAAATTAGGAATTCTTCAAATTTAGAAAACAAGTTGTCTCTTAAGGTGCTAAGTGTTTTTTTGTTTGGTTGTTTTTTGTGTTTGGGGTTGTTGTTGTTGTTTTTTGTGAGAAAAATTTGTATTTAGAATTAGCCAGCTGGACTCAGTTTAGATGATGTCAATTTTGTTGGCAACATCCAAAGCGTCATAGTTGAACATAGGCCCTCTTCGCTCCATCAGGCCTAATCAAAGTGTTGACCTCAGCCGCATCAGTGTTGTAGAGCTTCTTTACAGCTTGTTTAATTTGGTGCTCGTTGGCCTAAACATCCATAATAAGCACAAGTATGTTATCATCTATCTTTTTCTTCACAGCTGACTCAAGTGGTCAGGGAAACTTGATGATGGCATAGTGGCCAAGCTTGTTTCTCCTGGGGGCACTCTTCCAGGGATATTGCAGTTGCCTTCAGAGTCTCACTGTCTTAGGCCGCCGGAAGGTGGGTGATGTGCAGATCTTCTTTTTGGGGGGGCTGTGGATGCCCTTCAGGACTGCCTTCTTGGCCTTTAATGCCTTTTCTTTGGCTTCAGTTTTGGGAGGGGCTGGGACTTCCTTCTTTGCTTAGAAAGTGGTGCTAAAGTATTCTATGTCAAGTTTATGATAATTGTATTATACTCTTTAATAACTCTAGGAGGTATAATGATGTGCCTTCCATTCTTTTTTTTTTTAAACAGTTAATTGTAATTTATCTACATTGCAGTTCTTAACTTCATCACATGTTGATTCATCAACAGTGGAGAAACTCAAGTTGATCCCAACTCGTCGTCATCGTCTTTTGCCTTTCATGGTCATTGGTGCAGTCCGGGGTTCTCGGCTAGTTCAGCAGGTTGATGTAGCCAGGGTCCATAGATGTGGGCAGAATCCTCCACTGTCTCGGTAGCTCATGTCCATCAGTGTAGGCTAGAGTTCTTGTTTCTGAAAGGAGTCTTTGGGTCTTCAGCTCTGAGAAGAGCCATTAAGTCTTCGGCTCTGAAAAGAGCCTTTAGGTCTTCAGTGTTCAGCTCAGTGTTCCCGGTTGAACAGTCTATTCTTAAGATAATAGTACCTTATGAATAAATTTAGCTCATTCCCAAAGGAAATTGAATGGACATTTCATTATATCAGCTCAACTCAAGGTCATTAAGTTGATTCTGACTTGTAGCACCCTCCACTGTGTTTTCAGAGGCAGTAAATCTCACAGGAGGAGACTGCCCATCCTTTTTCTGTGTCAGTTAGTGGATTTGACCCACTTGCCTTTGGGATTAAAGCACAGCTTCTTACACTAGGCCACCAGAGCTTCCATGTTAAAAGCAATATGAAAAGAAGAAATTTTATCATTCTCAGCCATTTTCAGTAAAATTCACAAATATTTGGATTTCTGTGCAGTGCCTTGGTTCTTTTGTTGTTATATGCTTTCCACTCAACTACAACTCACAGCAACCCTCCAGACAACAGAGCTGAACCTTGCCCTTTCATGCTGTGCCATCTTCATGTGCAGGCACCCATTTATTTATCGGATCTGACTAGTACAGGAGGAGATTGCCCCTCCTCCTCCTGCAGAGCATCTGGTGGATTCGAACCGTGTACCTCTAGGATTGCAGTGCAGCTTCTTGCCACTAGGCCAACAGTGCATCTTGCTGAGGATCTTCCTCTCGCTCTCAGCCTTCACCTTTCCCAGCACGATGCCTTTTCCAAGGACTGGTCCCTCCTGGTGATGTGCCAAAAGTAAGTGAGACAAAAGTTTCACCACCCTTGCCTCTAAAGAGCAACCTACATGCATTCCCTGCAAGACCACGAAGTTTGTTTTTTTTGGCAGGCTATAGGGTATCTGATAATTTGTTCCATACCACATTTCCAAGGCATTGATTGTTTTCTTGTTTTTAGATGCATAGGAAACAATTCATTGTACCATGGCTTGGATCAGTTATACATTAGTCTTTCTAAACTGACATCATTGCTCGTTGGCACTTTGGAAAGTTTCTTGATAGCAGATTTTCTTTGTAAGAGTCCATCTTCTCAAATGATTTGCTCAGGATACATATTGAATAAGTATGGAGAAAGGATACAGCCTTTTCTGATTTTAAACCATGTATTGTTCCTTTGTTCTGTTTAGACAACTTCTTACCTTAGGAATAGGTTTTACATGAGCACTATCCTGGGATTTCTATTTTTCTCAATATTATCCATAATTTATTTGTTTGGGGTTTTTATATACAGCATTGTTTAATGACTAGAATTAAATGAAATAAGTTATTTCCAATTATATTGTTAAATGACTCCCTACTCTTTGATAGTGTTATCTTAGTCCAAATGGGGAGCTTTTGAGTTTTTATTTATGTAACTTGATGGCTTCAGAGTGATTGTATGAGAAAAATCACCAATTTGGTATGAGACCTGATTGCTCTTTTCACATTTGAAATATCACTTGATTTGGCTTGGTGAATGGTGGTATAAAGACTAAAACAGGCAGAAATTAAAAATTGTGAACACATTTAATTAATCTTTTTGGAAAAGTCCCATTTATTTGTCATTTGTTTCCAGGATTCAGATGTTTCAAATACGTGCTCAATAATATGGATTTTTAAGTTGTTGATGTTGTTAGGTGCCATTGAGTCTCGTATGACTCAGTGACCCAACAAACAAAAGATCTGAACCCTGTTCTGTCCTGCACCATTCTCACACTTTCTGACACACAAGAGCGAGCCCACTGCAGCACTGTGTTAATCTACCTGGTTAAGGGTCTTCCTCTTCTTTGCCAACCCTCCATCCTTCCCAGCATCATGTTCCTTCCCAAGGAATAGCCCCTCCTAGCGACATGCCCAAAGTTTATGAGGCGAACCCTCATCATTCTTACCTCCAAAAGGCACTCCAGCTGCACCCTCTCCAAGACTTATCTGTTTGTTCTCTTGGCTGTCCATGGGATGTGCAGTGCTCTTCTCCAGCAAAAGGTGTCAATTCTTCTTGTCATACTTGTTCATTATCTAACTCTCATATGCATAGCAAATAACTGGAAATACTATGACCTGAATCAGACATACCTTAGTCCTCAAACTGACATAATTACTCCCGAATAATTTTGGAGAGGTCTCCAACTGTAGATTTACCCCGTACAATATGTCTCCCTTATTTCCTGATTGCTGGTACCAAGGGTGTTAATTTTGGATCCGAACAAGATGAAGCTGTTGACAGTTTCAGTCTCTTCTCCATCTTTCATGATACTGCCTACTGGTCCAGTGCTAAGAATCTTTGTTTTCTTGACATTAAGATGCAGTCCATACCGAAAGCTGCTTCCCTTGATCTTCTGCAACAGGTGCTTCAGATCTGCCTCACTTTCAGCAAGCAAGGCTGTATCATCTGTATATTGCAGGTTATTGAGGAATCTCCCTCCAATCCTGATGCCATGCTCTTTTTCATAGAGTCCAGCTCCTCAAATAATTTGCTCAGTATACAGATTGAATAGATATGTAGAGATAATACAACCCTGGCACATTCCCTTCTCTATTTTAAACCATGCAGTGTTCCCCTCTTGTGTTCACGCAGTAGCTTCCTGGTCCACATATAAGTTTCACATGAGTACTGGGATTCCCATTCTTTTCGATGTCAGCACAACTTGTTATGATTCACACAGCCAAATACCTTTGCATAGTCAATAAAGCACAAATAGACATTCTTCTGCTATTCTTTACTTTCAGCCAGGTTCCATCTGACATTAGGAATGCCCAGGTGCCACAGCCTCTTCTAAGTCCTGCTTGAACTTCTGGCAGTTCACAAAAGGATTTTTAAGTAGAAAGCTATAATAATAGGATAAAAGAGATGTGAAACATCTTTTTGTCTGTTTAGTCCAGAGCCTATTGATTGAGGTAATCATCCGTTAAACACAGCCCTGGGCTGCAAGATTTGGTTAACAGCATAACTTTCTTCGCAGTACCAGTAGAATGAAACATAGCAAATAGCCTGGTTCTTTTTCACTTTACTATAGCAAAAGTTATAAACAACAAAAAATATAGTTTCTTCTTTACCTTCTCTTAGTAGTGAGGAGAGATCTAATGACAAGTTAAGACATATATCTGCTTGCTATAGGATATCAGGGTTTGGGTATCATGTTTTTTATTTTGTTGGTTTGGTTTGGTTTTTTAAAAAATAAAGAACATGTTTTATTTTGGATCTGAGTCTTTGTGGTGCTGAATTTTACTTTCTGTTAAGAATTGCCTCTGAATTTTGTGGTGTTGATAAAGAATGTTGAATATACCATGGACTGTCCAAGAACACACACATTTGCATTAGAACACCTGAAATAGTTCACAGATGCATGGATGGTGTGACTTTTTCTCATAAATTTTGTGCATGTTATCAAGAGGGGCCAGTCCTTGGAAAAGAAGAGGTCATGGTTAGAAAAGTAGAGGGTCAACAGAGGAGAAGATGCCACTCAGCAAGATGGCTGACACAGTGACTGTGACAGTGGGCTTTAACCCCAGTGGAAACTGGGAGGATGGAACAGGATTAGGCAGTTTCTGTTGAGTTAGAACTGACTTGATCACATCTAACAAGTATTAATGGATTACATATAAACTTTTAAAAAATGTTTAAATTTTATTTTATTTTACTGGTTTTTGTGTGTGTATCATCAAATTGGATCTGACTGGTACAGGAGGAGATTGTCCCTCGTCCAGCAGGACATCTGGTGGATTTGAACCACGTGCCTCTGGAATTGCTGTGTAGCTTCTTGCCAGTAGGCCTCCAGAGCTCCCTTAAATAGAAATTTTTAACAGTTGAAAATTATTTGCTAATAACAGACTTAGAGTTCTAAGAACTAAGGTAAGCCTTGTATAAACATTGAAACTGTGCTTTAAAAAGATCCAGTAGTTTAATTTTAAAAAAATACTTTAAGGTATTAAATATATCAATAAGATAGTTGGTTTCAATTATTACTTATGTACTAAGGATATAAGTTACTTACTGAAGCATGCATTTAAAAACTTACATTCTTATAAGTGCTGAAGTGAGAGCCTGAATTTTTTGTTTTAAATAATTTTTATATTTGTGAAGCTGTATTTTAAAAGTAATAGAAATGAGCTAAAATTCCTAATCTTAAGTAATATGAAAGTATTTACTACTTAAACTTGATAATAATTTTGTAACAGTATTTATTGTAGACTCAATTACTTGCATACAAATGAATGGAGCTGTATGTAGATGTTTCCATTTCTGTGCTATTTTGAATATAACATATTTGTTACTTTTTTTAATTATTGAGGATAGCATTGTTAGTGAAATCCAACATTTTTCATCTCAGAAATGGTGTATTTTCTTTATTCTTTTTTGACATCAAGAATGAAACTTTGAGTAGTGGAACTTAGATCCTGTTGTTTTGGGGGCTTATTTTGGTTTAGAATTTAATTCTCTTTAAACTACAAAGATTTGAAATAGGGCAAAATATCACCACATTAGAAACAAAGCACATTAGAACAAGGAAGTGAAAGCCTCGTCATAGAGAAAATGATGAAACTGTTCCTGTGTTGCTCTTCTGAGAAGTCTCCATTTCACAGAGCGGGCTGGCCAGCGCATGTCAGTGGTCACAGGCAGACGCAGGCTCATCATCTGTACTGGAGGACCTTTTATTTCCTTTTAAATTTCAAAACCTCAAAATAAATAGTTAATGCATTTGTACTATAATTGTTTGTTGGATTTAAAAAAATATTTTAAAGATCTAACATTTATAAATTCATTACTTCAGGCAGAAAGTGGATTTAAAAAAATTAGTGACAATAATAATTATAATCATCATCATCATCATCATTAACCCCACAGCCAGTGTTCATTGTGTATTTACTCCCTACTTCTGATTTAAGTGTTTTGGTTTTCTTTTATTTGGACCAATAATATTATTAAAAATTCTAAATTGATAGTTCTTACAGCTAGTGAGTGACATGTTTGTTATTTGAACCTAAGCAATCACTTTTAATATTTTGTGCTCTTAAGATTTTATTTTCACTGACTCTAGATGTGATTAGAAAATCTTGAGGAATAACAGATTTTTACCTTTGTGGTGTGTGGTTGTTTTTTTAAAAAATAAACAAGATTACTTGTTCTTTACAACTTACATTTCGGATATATTGTCCCATCACCAAGTTTTGGGTACTAATTTCCTAGTATTATGTATTTTATTTCCTTTCTCAAGGAAGAAGGCTTTTTTCTATAGCTGTACTATATTACTGTAAAATAGAATGGTTATGATAACAGCCTCGCTAATAGTAGAAGCAGGAAGTTTCTTTTTGAGACTTCTTAGAAAATGACCAGGAGGAGAGGCAATTCTGAATAGTCTTTTGCTATGCTTCTCATTTTTCCTTCTGTTTATTCACTTTGCCAGATGTACAGATACTGTAATCATCACTCAAATTAGCCAATTTAATTTTGAAATGTATTTTAAATTCTTATGTAAGTTTATGCAGTTTTGACTTTTGGTAGTTAATAATACATACCAGCTTGTCAGAAGGTGGTGGTGGTTATATGTGGTCAAGTCAGAACTGACTGATCCTCCAGCTGGTTTTCAAAGACAGTAAACTTAAAAAAAAAAAATTAACTGATTTTAATGGAAGTTTACAAAAATATTAAATTTGCATTCATTCACTGTTGCACATTTTCCTCCCTCCTTATCTCTTCCCCCTCCCCAGTGCACTTTTTTTAAAACTTACTCATTCATTGTTGCACAATTTTCTCCATCCCACTATTCCTTTCCTTCCCCTCCCCATTTCCCCAGTCCTCTTTGCATTGTACCTCTTATTCTGGACTGTTGTCTTACATAGAATGCCTAATCATATATTTATTTTAAACAGTTCTCTCCCTCATCTGTTACAATATATTGTTTACTATTTGTGCACTTTTTTCCACACACACCTTCCGTGTCAATCCTGCTTCACAACAGTGGTGTTATGCAATATTTGTCCTTCTGAGACTGAGACATTTCACTCAGGATAATGTCCTCCAGGGTCACCCATGTTGTGCAATGTTTTACCAGTTCATTATTTTTTCAGTGCTATTCCATTGTGTAATTAGACCATAGTTTTTCGTAAACATTCATTTGTTGATGGGCATTTGGGTTATTTGCTTCTCTTTGCTGTTGTAAACAATGCAGCTATAAATGTGGATATGCACACATCAGTTTGGGTAGTGGTTCTGGTTTCTTTAGGGTATATTCCACAAAGTACAATTGCTGGGTCAAATGGTATTTCTAGTTCCAACTTTTTGAGAATGTGCCAAACCACCTTCCATAGTGGTTGAACCATTCCCACCAACAGTGAATAAGGATTCCAATATCTCCACAATCTCCCCAGCAATTGTTATTTGCAGCTCTGTTGAACTTTGCTCTTGTTGCTGGGGGTGAGATGATATCTTGTAGTGAGACAGTAAATCTTGTGAGAGTGAATTGCCTATCTCCCTTGGAGCACCTGGTGGATTTGAACCATGTGCCTTTGGGTTGGCAGCACAGCTCCTTATCACTAGGTTACTAGAAAATTTCCTTATCAGAAAGTTATTTCATCTTTAACCTCAATAATTATGAATAGATAAAAAAGGATTTCTGAGCAGATAGGGACAAAAATCACAAAATTTATGCATTAAACTATGCCCTTTCAGGCAAGCTAATCCTTCATTCAGATCTTAGTTACTACCCTATAACTTTTTCCCCACTTTCTAATCTGTGACCTCTAATACATAGATCTACAATTACAATTCCACAATTTAGAAGTCCAAAACTACTTTAAAAACCAAAAATGCTTTCTATTTTCTCCTCCTTCCACAGTTTTCTCTTAACTCATTTTCTAGGCAAAACATGAACTAAAATTAGATGAGGCTCTCGATGGACTTACTTTATTCTTGTTTGTATGCTGCATGAAAGTAGTAATGTGATTGAAGGTGTGACTTCAGATTTCACTGTATTTACTGGGTGTGTATTGTCTTTCTAAAATCTAAAGGATTCTGAGGTTTAAAATATATCAACATGTAATAATTTTGAGTAAGGAATTTTAGACTATAGTATAAGTGAGAAATAGGGTCTAGAGCTAAGATAAATCCAGCAACCTCAAGTATAGGAATATAAGGATTTATAATGTGAAAGATGTTTTTCAAAACTCTAATAATGTGTGAATCCTTTTTTAAAGGGGAAAAAGTATAGGACTTAGTACTTTAGTTAATGAATCAATTTTCTTTAAAAATGACCCACAGCCTACATGACTTCAAGACCAGAAGAAGTTGGTGGTGCCTATCTACCACTACTGAATACTCTGACTAGAATTATAACAGAATCTTGGACATAGCAAAAAATATAGAGCAGAGACCAGCTTCACAAAATCAGGCTTACTGATCTGACAGAAACTAGAGAAACGCCTGGAACCATAGCTCTAAATGCCTTTCTGACTTGAGCTGAAGCCCTTCCCAGAGACCACCCTTCCATAGTACAGTAGACAAGACCCATCCGAGAGGAATGTGTTCCTGGAACAAACAAAATTATATGAGATGAAAAGCAAATAAAAGAAAACAGAAATATGTCCCAGAGACACATGGTTCAAATCCACCAGATGCTCTTCCGGGAAAGGAGGGACAATCTCCTCCTGTACCAGTCAGATCTGATCTGACGGTACACAGACACACATACACAAAATAATTAAAAACAAAACAAAGCAAAAAAACCAGAAATATGGCTAATAGGAAGTGGAGATGAAGGTCAAAGTAGAGATGAAGGTTAGAGATGGAGAGTGCTAACTTATTGGGGGAAATGCAGAATATTAGGTGGCACTCTGACTCTTTGTATAAACTATCAAATGGGAAACCAGTGTGCTCTGTAAACGTTAATAAAATATAGGGAAAGAAATGTCAACATGTTTCTCACCTTTTCTTTGATAATAACAAAGCACATTTTTAAGCTTTTTGGCAAACTATGATGACCCAGTGGTAAAGAGTTGCACTGCCTTTCCAAGGCAGGCAGTTCTCCTCTAATAGCGTCACAGGAGAGAGCTGGGCAGTATCCCATGTAAATTACAGCCCCTGAAAGCCTGCTGGAGGGTCACTGAGGAGTTGATTATGATTCGACAGTACGCAACAACAGTGAACTCGGTGTGCACAATGAAAAGGAGAAAAATCTGTCTATGTCCTCTCCTCTCCCCAATATAACTGTAATAACTCAGATTTGAGAAATGCTGATAGAGTATCGGATAGCCCTATTTACTTGAGCATTCTTCATAAGCAGTAGTAATTTGAATTCCTAATTAGAATTTTTTTTTTCAGTTGTAGTTTGGGGTTTTTTTTAAAGTGGTTTTAAAAATTTTATTGTGTTTCATTAATATACATTGCTTTCCCCCCACCCCACCCCCAAGCTCTGCAATTTTGTGTTTTCCCTGCTCCCCACCTTCAGCTCTCCCTCTCCTTTTCCCTCTTGGATATTCATACACATCTTCTTGGTTATCTTCTGGTTTTATGATAGTAATCTTATACAGTATTTGTCCTTCTGCATCTTGAGTAAGTTCACTCAGTATAATGCTCTCTGTCCTCTCCCACTTATATAGTATTTTTCAAAATCATTGCTCCTTAAATTCCCAATTTGATAAGCCCAAATCATAAACAAGGTGATATATTTTCTATCATGAGAGAGTATTATATTTGTAAAGAAAATTAAAAGACAACCCTCTTTTTTCAAAAGTTCAGAGCATTTAATATGTTTTTAATTTTTTATTTTGAGTGGAAGTTTACAGAGCTAATTGGTTTTCTATTCGATAATTAATATACATTTTGTCTTACAATATTGATTATAATCTCCACAGTATCAGTAGCATGCTGTGTTTCTAATTTCTTTTTGTTCTTATCCTATTCATTCTTACCTTCTCTGCTTTACCTTTGGGTAAATAGTGGGATTTTGTAAAACTATCCCAAGGAGTTAGTACCTCTCTAGTGTTATTTGCTCATCCCATACACCTGTCTGTTGTTTGACTAACGTTGACTTAACCATGGGGTTAAGTTGAAGGGTGATAAAGGTCATTCTTTTTCTTTCTTTCTTTTTTTTTTTTAAAGTGTGCTACTTTTACATTTTAATTGAGATTTTTACGGAAGTGTATAGAGAACTTGGGTTTTCATTCATTCATTGTTGAATGTTTTCTTCCCTACCCACCACTCCCAGTTCACTTTTCTCTTTGAAAACAAAAAAACCTTCATTGTTGCACAGTTTCCCCCACTTCCCAGACCACTTTGCGATTCAGCTCTTCTTCTGGACTAGTGCCATGCAGGTAATACCTAATCATATATTCCTTTTAAATAGTTCTTGCTCTCATCTCTTTCAATGCAGTGTACATTATTTATCCCCTCTTTTCTTAGTTTCCCCCAACTCCCATGTCAGTCTATATTATAACAGTGGCACTATGCAGTATTTTTCCTTTTGTGATTGAGATATTTCACTCATCCTAATGCCCTCCAGGGTCACCCATTTTGTATAATATTTTATTAATTCCTTGTTTTTTCAATGCTGCATAGTATTCCATTGTGTGACTATACCACAGCTTTTCTAGCCACTCATTTGTTGATGGGCACTTAGGTTGTTTCCATCTTTGCTATTGTGAACAATGCAGGAATAAACATAAGTGTGCATATATCTGTTTGGGTGGCAGTTCTGATCTCGCTAGGGTATATTTACAGTAGTGGAATTGCTGGGTCAAATGGTATTTCTATTTCCAATTTTTTAAAATTATTTTTTAATTGATATTTTAACAAAAGTTTATAGAAAAGTTGGATTTCCATTTATTCATTCTTGCACATTTACCTCCCTACCCACCCATCCCCAGTTTTCTTTTCTCTTTAAAAAGATCTATTCATTGTTGCAGTTTCCTCCCTAACCTTCACCCTCCCACCCCCATCCACTTTGCTATGCACCTCTTATTTTGGACTGTTGTCATGCAAATAATACCTAATCATATATTTCTTTTAGACAGTTCTTTCCCTCATCTATTTCAATGCAGTTTTCATTATTTATCCCCTTTTTTATTATAGTCCCCCCAACCCCAATGTCAGTCCTGTATTATAACAGTGGCATTATGCAGTGTTTGTCCTTTTGTGACAGATATTTCACTCAGCATAATGTCTTCTATTTCCAACTTTCTGAGAAAGTACCATGCTGCCTTCCATAGTGGTTGCACCATTTTATACTCCCACCAACAGTGAATAAGGATTACAGTTTCTCTTACTTTGCCAGCATTTGTTGTCTGCTGTTCTGTTGAATTTTGCTATTGTTACTGGGGTGAGAGGATATCTCATAGTTGTTTTCATTTGCATCCCTCTTAGAGCTAGAGATTTTGAACATTTCTTCATGTGTCTGTTCACCATCTGAATGTCTATTTTGATGATGTCTGTTCTGTTCATATCCTGTGCCCATTTTGCGATTGGGTTATTTATCTTGTGGTGGTGCTGAAGTATTCTATAAATTCTAGATATAAGTCCCTTACCAGACATGTCATTACCAAATATTTTTCCCAGTCAGTGGCTTTACTTTTTACCCTGTTGGAGAAGTTTTTGGATGTGCATGTGGATTTGATTCTGAGGAGGTCCCATTCATCTATTTGGTCCTCTCCTGGCTGTAGGTGATAAAGGTCATTCTTGGGGCTTACCCAGCTCTTTCACACCAGTAAGCCTGGTCTGTTTGATAATTTAGAATTTTGTTCTACATTTTCCTTCCCACTCTGTTGTGGCCTTCTGTTATGGTCCCTTGTAGAGAGATGGCCGTGACAAGTGAGTACCATCTAGTTCTTGTCATCTTGGTCGTGGAGACTGGAGACAGAGGTCACTTGGTCCACCAATACCTTGGACTAGTTGTTCCTGTGTACCTTTGATTCACTTCATGCTTTCTTTGCTCTAGATGGGGGACAAATCAATAGTTGTACTCTAGATGACCTCCCTAAAGCTTTCAAAATGCCATTCACTGTTCACTGAGGAAGATAGAGTATACTTTGTAGACTATGCTAGTGCATGTTGGTGGTGGTGCTTGAGTCAGAACCGACCCATTGCTGACCCTGCAGTGAGTTTTTATAGGCAGTAAAATTGTACAAGAGGAGATGGCCATTCTTTCTCCTGCAGAGCAGCTAGTGGATTTGAACCATGTGCCTTTGTATTGACACAATTCCTTACCAGTAAGACACCAGCACTAACAGCCAGCATTATGATAAATGGAGAAATAAGTGAAGCTGTCGAAGACTTAGTTTTGCTTGGATCAATAATCAACACTCTTGGTACCAGCATTCAAGAAATCAGGAAATGTATTGCATTGGTTAAGTCCACTGTCAGGAACCTCTCCAAAATGCTGAAGAGAAATTATTTCAGATTGAAGACTAAGATGCACCTGATAGAGGCTAGGGTCTTCTCAATCATCTGTGTATCAGAGAGCTGCACAGTGAATAAAGATTACAGAAGAATTGATACCTTTGAGTTGTGGTGTGGTGTTAGAGAGAAGTTCTATGAATATTCCATAGACTGCCAAAAGAATAAACAGATATGTCTGGGAAAAAGTAAAGCCGGCAAAGGTGTTCATAGTTTGGACGTATAGCTAGGTGAGGCTATTCCTTTGAAAAGGACATCGTGCATGGGAAGATGGAGGGTTGTCAGAGGAGAGGAAGACCCCTGACAAGATGGATTGTTAAACTGCTAAACATTAAATGTGTTTTTTTAACCTCCAAATAATAGTCTCTTGGCTTTAAGAGTGTGCGTGACATTTATTATATATAACAATTATGCATTGTTTATTGAAGTATTATTAAAAGTTAGTAAAAGGAAGCATTACATCACAGGCCTAGAGTTCCTTTTATTTCTTTGCATATTTGGCTTTAAGAAGAATCTCTTGTACATATCACTAGTCTTCTGCTTCAGAATGGTTTCAGTTCATTTAAGAGAGCCATTTCTCAATAACTGTAGAAATTTCAGAAGAAATAAAACTTTAAAGTCTTCTTGATTTTATTGTGAAATAATGGAAACTATTCTGTTTGGAATGTTACATAGCATATATTCCTGAAACCCTTGAAATTGTGTACAGCTGATGGGTCAGCATACCCAAAATATTTGCAACTTTATAACCAGAATAACAACTCCTAATAAAACACTAGAATATCATAAAAGGGATATTCATTTGTTACAAGTTAAGAAATACTATACTAGTCAGTTTCGGACAAAGATGAACATGACATGATGGAAGGATACATGCGGAGGGGTTGAAGCCGTGAGGTTACAGAGACAAGTGTAAAATGCATAAAGATTGAAAGAGCATGTGACCAAGCTGTGCCAAGAGGAAGAACATGGGTTGAATGAGAATTGTACATAGTACTGTATTTTCAGCAGCTTGCTGCTTTCCACTGTGCTAACCTATTTTGAGTTCAGCTGTTGTTACTTGATAGTGCAAAACTATAGGCTGGGAAAATGTACAAACCAGTGTGATTTCCACATTAAGCTAAACCTTTCCTGTATTTACCAGTGAGCTAATAATTGCTACTGCAGAGAAAGTTTGTAGCAGAGTAAGTTGTACTGAGAATTCAAGAGGTGGCTTCTCTTAGGGTTCATTTAAGTCGTTTGTGTGTAAGCTGATGACCTTTTTTGTGGAGTGGGGTTTTTTTGTGTGTGTGAGAAATGAAAATAATCTAGTATAAGCTTTTAATCTCTTAAAGTTTATTTTTGTAGTTTAAGACTCTAAAAATAACACACTTTCTTGGGAAAAACCCCTGGAGAACAGGACAAAGGGGAAAATATCCATGGTAATGATAAAACCGCTATTAGTTTTTGTGTATTTTCTTTTTTACCAGTGTTTTTGGTAATCCATGGAATAGTCAGTGCTCTTCTCCAACACCACAGCTCAAAGGCATCAGTTCTCCTGTCTTCCTTATTGATTGTCCAGTTCTCAGACGCATAGCAACTGATTGAAAAGTCTGTGACCTGAATGAGGTGCACCTTATCTTTTGACTGACATCATTGCTCTTCACTATTTTAGAGAGGTCACTGACTGCAGACTTGCCTAGAGGAATGCATCTCCTGATTTCCTGACGGCTGGTTACCAAGGGTGTTGATTGTAGATTCAAGTAAAATGAAATCATTGACAATTGCAGTCATTTTTGCATTTATCATGATGCTATACCTATTCGCCCAGGGGTAAGGATTTTTGTTTCCTTGATGTTGAGATACAATCCATCTTGAAGGTCATATGTAATCTTTGATCTTTTACAGTAAATGTTTCATTTTTGGCTTACAGGTTAGTGAGTATTTTAAAAAACAACGTATTAACAAGTCTTCCTTGTATCCATATGGATCTTATCTTATCAGTCATGGCATTGTACCTGAGGATAGATCTTGAAATGTTCTTTTTGATGATGATGAAAGCAAGGCCATTCCTCTTCAATTTGCCATTCCCTACATAGTATATCATCATTGATTCAAAATGGTCTATACCAGTCCACCTCAGCTCACTAATGGTTGTAGCAGCACAACAACATGCAAGGTACCGCAGTACAGCAAATTGACAGACAAGTGATGGTTCCATTTATTGTCGTAATGTACAAGTCATTTACTTACTTGGTTAAATTTATACCTTGGTATGTTGTTAATTTTCTTTTCAGTTTATTCATTGTTGATATGTAAAAAGTTGTTACATACCTTCAAATCAGAACCAACTCATAGCTGATTTGCTTGAGTTTTCAGAGCCTATAAATTGTATGGGAGGAAATTTTTTATCTTTCTCCCTTGGAGCAGCTAGTGGATTCAAACCAGGTGCATTTGGGTTGGAAACACAACTCCTTTACTCTCTAGGCTCCCAGAGCTCCCTTTTTGTTTTTGAGCATATATTTTGTTAAAGTTCATACTAATAAATACTCTAAGAAGTAATTTTATATGACAGCCTCTTTTGATATTTAAATTATCTGATACAAGAAGTTTATATTTTAAAAAAACCCAACAAAAACAAACCACCATTCAATAGACCTTACTGGATAACAACAGAAAAAGGCAACATGTAATTTTCCTTGTAAGTGGTCATAGAAGTAGACCTAAAAAATCTCCAAAAGCAAATGTAGTTTAAAACAAATTTTAGGGTAGTTTACTGGTGTCTTACACCATTTTTTTTTTTAATTTGGTGGTGTAGTGGTTTATGGTGCTAGCTAACCTAAAGGGTTAGTGGTTCAAATCCACTAGCTGCTCTTTGATAGACAATCTGATAGTCTTTTCCTATAATGATTTATAGCCTTAGAAACCTAGTTGGGGCCTACAGTGAGTCTGAATCAACTCAGTGGTGGTGGGTTTGATATTAATCCATGTCTCTGCTTTTCATGCCTTCCTTTTTTTACTGGATCGTTTTAATCACACCATTACTAGCAATTTTGTTTTGCTGCCGTCAAGCTGTACGTACTTCTTACTACTCCCCTCCCCCTGCACCATGGCCTTGACAACTTTATTTCCCTTTCATTTAATTTTTAATGTTTTGACTTCCATTTGTTTAAGGATTCTTGATCTTCTGTTATCTTTTGATTGCTGCTTTCCCCACCGTTCCTCTTGACACTCCCTGTGTTCCTTAGTTGTGGGTCACCCTTATTTGCGTCTTTGGCTTCTCATACATCTTTAGCTTTTTCTTTTATTTCCCCAACAAAGTCTTATCTATGTTCTTTCTTCATGACTTGAGAGAAGAGTGGAGAGATTTTTCCCCCACAAGTGTTACCATCTCCCACACCTGAAAACAGATCTCAAGAAACGGCCCTTTTCCCCCCCTAGATGTTTGTATTCAGCTGCTTCTACTAATTTGTTTTCCTTCCAGCTCTTGTTTAGCTCATATTTAGCATCTACTTAATTATACTTTTCTTCGTCATTCTTTTTTGGAAAGTAATCTTCCTTGAAAAGTACTAGCAAGTGCTTGAGTTCAAACCCAGGAGGATAAGTCCCTCAGTTTAAGTGTTCACAGAACAACAGCACTGCCTCTATCCAGAGGTGGCCATCTGGATTCCACAGGGGCCAGCAGAGAGGGTGGTCATCCAGCTAGAGTACATGCCTTCAGGCTCATCCTAGCTGGGTAATAATCAAACCCTATGACAAAGGCTCCCCATACCATAAGAATACCCTTTATGGTAGTTAATGGAAAACAGAGATAACCATCTCACCTAGTTTAGCTCTGATTTCATTTGGCTTAGAATTAGCCATTTTTTAAGAGTGTTTACAACAATTCCATATAGGAGGTACCTGTATTTCTTCTGGCCAGGAATTTCTACAAACTTACCAGATTTGGTGTTGTCAGGAAATACAGATTTCGTAGAGTGACTTTATGTAGTGTTTTTCTCCTCTTAATATTTCATACTTGACCTTTGTCCTTTAACTATTCTTTTACCTCATCAAGGGTTGCATCTGTTGGGAAACTTCTGATAGAAGCATATTGGGTTTTTAAAACATACTGGTCACTTTAGGGAGGAATTTGCTTTGGAAATCTGATTGTCATTTTAGCCTTGTTTCCAATACCTTTGATTCTCCTGGTGCTTCTAGCTTTACATCAAAGTCTGTTTGATGCTTTAACCCCTTGAATTTTATCATTATCTCCAGAGGTACCTAGCCTATTTTGCATTTGATCTATTTAAAAATTTGTTCTTTGACAAATTGAAGTCACCAAATTAGTACTCAGTTTGATGACAGTCATTTTTTAACTGTCAGCATTTTTGGCTGTGGTGACTATCTGGTAATTCTATGGTTCTGGACCTGCAGAGGTGCTCACCAGGATCACAGTGTATGGAAGCCAAGCTTTGCTGGCTGTTCCGATGCACTTCATGACAAACACAACTTTGTGTATGGACTTGTTCCTTGCATTTTGTAAAACGTGTTTATGACATCTTTGAGGTTTTCTATATGTAGAATCATGTCTTCTGTATTGAGTGGTAGTTTTACTACATGTTCACTTTGGATGTCTGTTACTTCTCTTATTTTCTGATGAGAACTTCCTGTACAGTCTTACAGATGTGTAGGTAGGTAACAGGGATAGGGACTGGGTAGGGAGAGAACAGTAACATTTTAGTGTTGTTGTTTTTTTTTTTTATTTTATTTTGATTGTGTGTGTGTACTGTCAAATCAGATCTGACTGGTACAGGAGGAGATTGTTCCTCCTTCTCCAGCAGAGCATCTGGTGGATTTGAACCACTCACCTCTGGGATTGCAGTGCAGTTTCTTGCCAACAGTAACATTTTAAACAGATTAGTCTTGTGTTCCTTACATGTAGGTGAAGTGCATACGCTGTTAACCTGGGTATAGTAGTGGCTACTTTGGGTTCTGAAGTCAGTTTGCTTGAGTTTTAATTTTAGCTTTTCTATTTACTAGCCAAGTAACTGAAGAAAACTGCTTAGTCTCTAGAAGTTATTTTCCTCTTCTGTAAAATTAGGTTGATGATAATGGTTAGTTTATGGGGTTAAATTGATGCTTGATTTAATTCTAATTTACCAATTGTTTAGAACAGTTAGTGACCTCCAAAATATTAGCCAGTGCTATTGAAAATTAAATATTTTGAGATTATATCTAGTAGAATATTAGCTTACCATCTATGCTCTAAGTAAAATAACTAGAGATGATCTACCTTTTTTTCAGTTATTTAAGCATTAGGTAGATTGAATAGGACAATGGAAACTTAGAAGGTTTGCCATTGAATTAAAAAATGAAGTATGTCAATGAACCTTTAAAAAGGAATTAAATAGCACTAGTTCTATCATTTACTCTCTGGTTAGTTTTTCTCATGACAGTTTTTTAATTGAAATATGTTTAAAAAGCAAAGCAAAAGTAATTAGTTAGAGTTAGAATAAAAAGGATGATTTAGAATTTGTTTATCTTCTTGAAAATACATTCATAGTTCAAATCTTACTAAGATACTACTTAAAATACTTAAAATGCTACTCTTCCTATGCTAGTATTTCCCGAGATGCTACTTAGAATGGAGAGTTGAGAATACTTGAATATACAAAAGAAGTAAGAAATTTATAGCAATTGAATGTAGTAATCAGTATATTTATGGAAAAAAGAAATGTAGTAAGGTTTTTTAGTATTGTTGTTGTCGACCCTGTGAACAAAAGACCTGAACCCTGCTCTATCCTACACCATCCTCGCAATTCCTAACACACTACAGTTAATTATATTAAAGTTAGAAATAATTGGTCTTTTGTGTAAATATTTCAGATTTGAGGAGAATTTTATTTGCAATTATTGTTTGAAATTGTTTCAAATTTAGTTTATTAGCATTGAGCTATACATTTAACTATAGTAGTAAAATCATAGATGATGTTATGTACTGTCAACTCAGAATTCATTGAGAATATAAAACTTGATAGTCCAAAAAAATAATGCATTTTTCAGTAGTAGCAGAGTGATTACTGTGACTAGATAAGAATTCTGGAAGTATAGTGGCTGCACCATCTCTAGATTGTTCATGGAAAGGTCACCCATTTGACCCTACCAACCTCTGGAGGAGAAAGATGAGGCCCTTTGCTCTGTAAAGAGATGGAGCCTTGAGAATTCCAGGAGGATACTTGAGGGTCTCTTTGAATCAGAATCAACATCAAAGATAGTGGTTTTGGTTTGGTAAGCTAGATTCTTTACTAAATATACAAAATACACTAATTAATTTTATTCATATCATCCATTTATTTAGGGCTATAATAAGGCAGGTTATTTATAATAAATTTAAAGAATACAAAATAAGTTCTATTGTATTATGGTTGTTGTTACATACCATTGAGTTAGAAACAACTCATAACTGATCCTGTCATGGGTCTTCAGGGACTATAAATTGCACAGGAGAAGATTGCCCATCTTTCTCTCTTGTAGCTACTGGTGAATTCAAACCATAAGCCTTTAGTCTTGCAAAACATTTCTTACCACTAAGCCATCAGAACTCCCTAACAGTGTTTTTATTATAAAAATATTGTATGTTAAGTATTATGTAGGACAATTGATTACATAATCGCTCTGATTTGGGGATATTTCAGTATATATTTTCTTTTCCCTATAGGTCAAGAATCTTTCTTTATTTATTTTTTAAGTTGAATCACTTATTGGCCCAGATCTGGCTCTCAGACATGGGGGTGGGCGTCTGAGGAACTATTGGAGGGGATACAAGTCCTTAGCTATTGGTCAAGAGCTTTAAGGAGTAAATTGACTGATAGTTGTTTCCTTTGTTGCAGCATCCTAGGAGTAAATGGGTCCAATAATTGGAATGACTCCAGACAAGAGAGCTGAAACCCCGGGAGCTGAAAAGGTCGCAGGATTAAGCCAGATTTACAAAATGGGAAGCCTGCCCGAAGCTGTTGATGCTGCCAGGCCAAAGGCCACTCTGGTGGACAGTGAGTCAGCAGATGATGAACTCACAAACTTGAACTGGCTCCACGAAAGTACTAATCTGCTCACCAACTTCAGCCTCGGCAGTGAGGGTCTGCCCATTGTCAGTCCACTGTATGACATAGAGGGAGACGATGGGCCATCTTTCGGGCCGGCTTGCTACCAGGACCCAGAAAAGAAATCAGCAACTTCAAAGCCCCCTTACTCCTTTAGTCTTCTCATTTATATGGCGATTGAACACTCTCCAAGTAAATGCTTGCCTGTCAAGGAAATTTATAGCTGGATTTTGGACCGGTTCCCGTATTTTGCTACTGCGCCAACCGGCTGGAAGAATTCTGTTCGCCATAATCTGTCCCTGAATAAATGTTTTCAGAAAGTGGAAAGAAGCCATGGCAAGGTCAGTGGTTTTGAGTGTTGCTGTGTTTTGGTGAGGTGGGGTGCATATAGCTCTGGAGATCTGAAAATATGGGGAAATTAAAGATGTTAACTCAAGTTTGATTACTGCATTTTGAGCTTAATTCTATTCTAATTTGGTTTCATTTCATGTTTCCAAGTTTCTTAAGTGTTGCCATAAATCAAACAGAATTATGTTGTCTGCTGTAGGTTCATAAATTAGTCTTTTCAATGTTCCAAATTTCTATTCTTCATTTCTGTAATCTTTTTTAAAAATTTATTATTAATTTCAATGAAAATTTACAGAGACTTTGAATTTTCATTCATTCATTGTTGCACTTTTCGCCCCTCCCAGTCCTCCCCACTAGTACACTACCCTCTTGGAAAATTAAAAGAAAAATTCTTTCATTGTTTTACAGTCCCTCCCCCAGGTCTACTCCACTATACAGCCTTCGCTCTGGACTCCTGTCATGACAAAAATACCTAGTAATTTTTACCTCTTAAACAGTTTTGTCCCTCATCTGTTTCAGTGCAGTATACAGTATTGCACCCATCCTTCTCAGTCTCCTCCCAACCCCAAGGTCAGTCCTGTTTTACAACAGGGACACCATGACGTATTTGTCCTTTTGTGACTGGGATACTTCACTCAGCATAATGTCCTCCAGGGTCACCCATTTTGAGTAATGTTTCTGTAATATTCTTAAGGCTTTTCAATATATTATTATTTACTCATTCTGATATATAATTGGAGTATCCCCTATTTAATATAATTGATAGTATTGGGCTTACATCTGTCATTTTGTTACCCCTACTCCTCACTTATTGAATATCCTGCTATTCAAGAGTTTGCTTTATGACAGCTTTGCAAAAATTCTCAGTAGTTGTGCTTTCTTTAGTCCAGGCCCCACATGGGGCCATGGCTGCACTGGGGAACCCTTCATGGGCCACCCTGGATGTGTATCAGCGGCCCTTTTGAGGACCAGGCCATATGAGGAACAATAGTTATCTGGCCACAGGACTCCATCTCCCATTTGTTTGTCTGAGACATAACAGTTCAGCCACAGAGGGCACAGGGTGGCAGCAAGATGACTTGCGGTCACAGGTGGCAAAGGGAGGCTTTGTGAGGATGCAGAGGTGCCAGGGAACTCAGTGGATGGAGGAGGAGAGAGAATAGGGACAGTGTAGGGCTGCAGGAGACAGAAGAGGAGGAGCAGCCTTTCCTAGGGTGGCTACCAGGCAGTAATCAGCCCACACCTCTTCCAGCCTTTCTGGCTCCTTTGTGGTGAGGAAAGGGTCCTGCTGCAGCACACATGTCCAGGACACTCCAGGGACACTTGACAGGCAGGTAGCGGGCCTGGCACCAGTTTGGTGCTGCATTAGGCCAACCCCCTAGAACAACCTTGTCTCTGAAGCCTAACAATGTGAATACATTAGGAGTGGATGTGTTGTGTTCTGTTTGCTCTCTTGTTCTCCCTCCCACCCTTGTTTTTAATTGTGTGTGTTCTCTACAACAACAAAATAATTAAAATTTAGAAGAAAAAATAGTTTTATCTGTTATTAGGCAAATGTAGTTTAAAACAATACTTAATTTCCAAAACTCTTATTATTTGTGTTGTGTCATCTAAGTCCAGTACTAAAGAGGCAAGGTTTTTTAATTAGTATCTATTACAAATAGACATCTTTTTGTTAGACTCCAAAATACAGATTTCTGAGTACAGTTTTGTTCCTTGTTACTGATAGTTCATGAACAGACCCAGGGAGAGGAAGTGCTGCCATAGAAACATACACCAGCCTGTTATTTGAGACCATCTTCAAGGTAGATAAGTAATCTAAAATGGCAAATTTTCACTACCCCTTCTTCCAGTTTGCTATTTCAAGGAAATAACATTTCTGCTGTGATCAAAACAATTTGCAATCTTCTCTCAGTACAGTTTGAAAAGTAGACATGAACTAGATAAGTTCTAGGAATATAATCTCGAGAATACCAAGATAGGACATGGCTAGGTTTACTGATAATGTTTTCTGGGTAGATATGTGAAAAATAATCCCTGCGTATCTTTTTTATATGTAAGTGAGTGGTCTTTGGGACAGAGGATATTGTGGGTACAGACATTTTAAAGGTCTATTTCTCTATAAAAACACATTTGTCAGTAAGACTTAGTGACTGTGTTTCTGTAGTTTTATCACTTGATCAGATATATTTGTAAAACTTCTCTTTTTTAAAAAATTGGACTATTGAATATGTGATTTTAGCATAGTTCATACTAGAATCTTGCTGGTAAAGGCTAGAAAAAAGTTTCTTTGACAGTATGATATGAAGATCTGTGGTTTTCCTTTCCCTCTGTGTTTAGGTTGTTAGGAAGCTACGCACTGCCTTGCACTTACTTGCTCCATCTTTACCAATCATGACGTGCTTTCTTCCCTTTCTCAATTTAGTTTGCTTCTTGTTCTTTACCAGTGTTTTTAGGATGTGGGGATTAATCAATAGATTCTCTTTTTTTCACAATTTTTTATAGAAGCTGTGTGTTTACTACCCAGTTTTTGTCATTTATTCAACATTAATAACTTTTATTTCTTATTGTCAAAAAGGGGAAATGGGGAAAAACCCAAAATAACCACCCCTCATTATTGTCAAGTTGGAACCAACTAACTCATAGCTGACCTTTCAGTGCATTTTTCAGAGACTGTAAATTGTATGGGAGTGCCCTTTGGAGCAGCTGGTGAATTTGAACCACCAGGGAAACACCACCTTTGAGCCACCGCACAACTCCCTACCCACTAGGCTACTTGCTGTTGTTATGTACTATTGAGTTGGAACTGACTCATGAAGTTTTCAGAGACTAATTTACACAGGAGTTGGTTGCCCTTTTTCCCCCTTTTGAAGCAGTAGATTTGAACCACCTTCCTTTAGGTTGACAGCGCAACTCCTTACCACTAGGCCATCAGAGCTCTCCCATTGCTCTACCAGAGCGCCCTTTCAGAAAATCCTCTGTCTCTGGGAAGTAAAGGAATAGAAATAGAATGTTACTTAACCAACATTCAGTAAATCCCTACTATTATCACCTCAAGGGAACTCTGCTGGCCTAGTGGCAAAAAGTTACGCTGCATTCCCCAAGGCCCTAGGTTCAAGTCCACCTGCTGCTCCATGGGAGAAAGATGGGCAGCCTCCTCCTTCCATTTGATTAACTGCCTCTGAAAACTTGCTGGATGGTCAGCTATAGGTCGGTTCAGACTTGATGGTACACAACAGTATCACTTTATATATTCTAATTCTGTCACTAACATGTGATTTCTTTGACTTTCATCACATATTGAAATGGAGTGGGTTGGTTGAGGTTTTTTTGGGGGGAGGTAAAATGGGTAAATGATCTGGCTCTCAAAGTTAAGTGAGTTGTTTGGTCTCACATAATCATAGATGAGCAATGCTTAAAAAATCAGTTTTAAACCTGTGAAAATGCCATTCTGCTCTAAGAATTATGACTTGATAGGAGTTTTAGCTTGAGATAAAAGGCTTCCAGTAATGGAGTAATATTATCTTAAAAATGATTTTGGAAATGAAAATGTTGTTTGGATATCATTACATTAAATCTTCAGTTAAATACCAGTGTCACAGAATTTTATTTAAGTGAGAAGAAACACATACTCTTAAATTTATCTATCCGTTCATTATGTTCCTGACTTATCAGTTTATTGGTGTCATTCATTTACATTGTATAATTTTAGATATCGTTTTCTCACATGTACACACACATTTAGATGCAATAAAAACATTTTTTAGGTAGTACAGATTTTGTTTGGATACTTGAGAATATACTTGCTTGCCTGTAAGTAGAGCTTTTGGCCATACTTCTAAATTTTGAGTCATACCCATTAAACTTTTACTTCCTCCCATCTCTGTGCTCTAAAGTATGATCTTTAAAGTTTCTATATTAGAGAATTACGTTTCCTCTGACTTAAACGCTATAATCTTCCCATTAGTATTGGAAAGGTCCTTTTAATCTATATGATGTATACAGTTTTTTAATTGTTTTAAATTCCTTAGTTACATAAGTATTTCCTGTAGGTTCCACCGAACACTGCTTCTTTTAAGTGCTACATGGAAGAAAAGTGTTTGTATCAAATGACTTTGTGAAACTACATAAAATAGATTTAATTACAGCAAGACTGTTTAGATTCCTGTGAGTCAGAATCAACTCCTAGATGATGGGTTAATTTGTTAGTCTGTATATTGTGTGACCAAAGACAGTTCCTCTCTTGGTATGGAAAGCTGATGACTAGTGTTCCACTAAATAGTCATTTAAAAATGGCTCAAGTCCTTTTATTTTATTCATGCTGTTGTAGGTGTCATCGAGTTGACATCAACTCAGAGTGACCCTGTGTACAGCAGATCCAGCTTACATTCTTGGTCCAGTGTTCACATGCCTCTGAAGACACTGAAAGTACCTTGGCTCAAGTCAGGCACACTTTTTAGTCTTTAAACTGGCATCATTTCTCTTTAGAATTTTAAAGGAGTTCTTGACAGTGTATTAATATGTCCAAAGCAATATATTTTCTGATTTCTTTACTACTGCTTCCATGACTGTTTATTGCAGATCCAAATAAAATTGAGTCAGTGATGTCTTTTCTCCATTTGCCATGATGTTGTCTATTGGTCCAGTTGTGATGAATTTTGTTTCTTGATGTTGAGATGTAATTGATCCCTACTGAAGGTTGTGGCCTTTGAATTACTTCAGTAAGTGCTTCAGAGCCTCTTCACTTTCCACATGTGAGGTTATGACTCAATGGCACCTCACCAACAACATTCTGTCATGTCAGCATGGGTTGTTTCAAAGAAATAAACATTTACATATATATATATATATACATATATATACACACACACATACATACATACATATACACTCTCTCTTGCCATGCATGGTAATACACACTATTCTGATCTCTTCATGGTACTTGAAAAAGAAAAGATTCGATTTTGCCAGCAGAAATAGGGAGAGAGGCAAAGGTCATGTTTACTTTCTGTGAGACATTTCTTTACATTTGTTTAGAAGTCAAAAAAGTTCTTTGAAGCAGTGGCTGGTACAGTAATTTTCTCTCAGAACCAGCTATAGAGGTGGCCTTACTGCTTGACTAGTTTAGCTGCCTGGTCGTCTTAAATTGATATTAACGGCCACATGCACTACTTTTAGCTGTGAATTTTTGGCAACATTATTTTCCAGAATTGCTATTAAAATTTTCCAAGAATTGTATGCCATATATTGAGTAATAGAACAATGACAGAACAAGATATTATATGACTATGATTCATTCTTCATGGCAGTAGTACCAGTTCTTCTATGTGGAAGTGAAGAGTTTGTGGCAAGTTTGTTGGTCTTCCTCAGCTGCCTAAAATCTCATTTGGGTGAAACTGTGATCTGGGCTATAGGCCAAAATACACTATAGTCTTAACAAGGGTGTAGCCAAAAAATCCAAAACTCACATTCACCACCTTGGGTCGGCTCTGACTTCTAGCAGGTCTGCGTGGTGTCCTCAGGCTGTAACGCTAGGAGACTGACTGCCCGTCTGTCTGCTGAGGACCGCTAGTACAGCAGCACAGCAAGCTTCAGACCACAGCACCAGAACCCCTAAATGGGCACAGCTTCGTCACCTTCAGGCCCCCCGCTTTTAGCCTGGGTCAGGCTTGCGGGTGAGCTGTTTTGGTGAGGATTGTTCCCTGGTAGCAGTTGGCACTTTTAGTTGATCCAGACTCTGAAGTGAGTTTAAAAACTCCACAAATACACCTCAGTCTGCAGACTCAGACTCACTGCCACCGCGTCAGACCCCACGCATAGCTTACCTTCCCGCCCATTTGCGGAGACTGTAAATCCATGAGAGGAGATTTCCCATCTTCCCTCGGAGCTGCTGGTGGATTCAAACTGCCAGGGAGGCGCAGCATAACCTTGGAGTTACCAGCACAGCTCCCACAGCCATGCCGCCAGAGCTCCCCTTGCTGTGTGGAGTTTGTCCCTAAGGAAGATGTCTGAAGAACGCTCCTGCGTCAGACACCTACAGTAAGTCACAAGGGCTTGTGTGGAACCCCTTGATACAGTTCATCTAGACCCTATTTTATATATTTATTAGGCTGCTGAGCCTGAGAAGCAGACACCACAATGTGAGTAGACATTTGAGAGATATACTGGGATACACGTTTGTGAAGGGTAAAGAGAAGAGGGACAGGCGGAGGCAGGAAAAATTCTCAACCACCTGTGAAAGGAAAGACACTCGGGAAACTTAGTGCTGTCTCTTATGTGGTTCTAAGGAAATCTTGGCCCAACCAGTAGGGAGTCTTTATGCAAAGGTTGCCAGTTAGTAACCCTTCTGGACTCAGTCACTGCTTGGGAGTAGCTCAGGAGGAGTGTGGCCTCTACAGTGCCTCCATAGGTGTGTTAACTGGGGCTTTATCGCCTGTGCTTGGGGAGCGCGTTCTTTTGAGGATACATGTAAGTGGTGTCCTGTGGTTGCCTTAGATAGATGGCATCTTTCTTTTCAAGACTTTGTAGACCTGTGTACTTGTTTCAGAATTGTCTGTCGTCCTTCATGCCACAGAGTGGAAATGAAATGTCCATAAGATGTATAGTCATAGGCACATAGACAGTGGGATGAACAGTAACACTGGCGGAAGCACTAACAATATGCTCTAATTTAATTCTGATTTCACATTACCAGTTTGGCTTCAACTAATGATTCCTAAATGGGAAAGAACTTTTATTTACCCTGATGGATGTTCCTCAACCAGTCATCCCACATTGCAGCCTTTTCCCTTGCAAGCTAGATCATGTTGGTGAAATTGTCTTCTTTCCTGGTAAATTGTTTCCTCATCTTAGAGAATTCATGGACTAGGCAAGCTCTTCTTTCAGACACTTCTGAAGTTTAGTGGAAAATCTCTGTTTCTGATTTCTCTTGTTTGCAGCAGTAATGGGTTGTTCTACAAGAGGAAGATGTGGCTGTATTCTTCTTAGGGCTATAAACTTGGGAACCCTCTGAGGCAATTCTGCTTTGTTCTGTGAGGTTGTTATGATTCAGAAGAAGTTCTCTGACAGTGCATGTGAGTTTGGGATGTTGTTTTCCTTTTGAATCTAGACGTTTATGCTCATTGCTATCATCCCTCAAAAGTAATTGTAAATTAATTGTGTGAGGGAAGGAATGATGCTTCATCTTTTTTTAAATCTTTTATGAGAGTGCTTCCTTGATTATTTGCAGTTTTAGCCTTTAAGATTTTTGCTATGCTTTCAATTAAGTGCTGGTTTAAAAACCTTTGTTTTCTAGAGAGAGAGAGAGAGTTGTCTTAAGTAACTATAAAAATTATGCTTTGATGCAATACCTAATATATTATCATTTTGAGAGGAGATATTGTTATAGAGTTATTTTTTCCATTCTGGCTTTCCATAATGAAAATGACTAGCTTTAAAAATAAAGCTAGAGTAAGTTTTTGGTGAAAATAGACACAACCTGTTGGATTACTGCAACAGTTTTACTCATTGTTTATGGTGCATATTTGTCACAACATACAGTCTTTAAATGCATGAACAGTCTCATTCTTTCTACCCTGTTTGGTCCTTTATTTGGTGAACCAATCTGTTATTTATTTAGCTTTAAGCAATGGCTTCAGGAACAATGTCAGCTCCAAGGTCTAAAGAGTATTTCTGGGAGGCCCCCTGTCTCAATGGACCCATTAAATCTGGATTTTTAAAAAAAGGTTTTCAAGTTCTTTTCAACATTTTCCGCCCATTCTATCTGGCCTGCCTGTTGTGGCTTTTATGTGGCTGTAGTTTATTATAGAGTATTTGTCCTGTAAACACGTTTCTTTTCTGAGCATTAGATTTTTATTATTTCTTTCTCTTTTGCTCTAGATGATTAGAGACCAACAGTCATGCTTAGGCGGCTGCTCACAGCTATTAGGAGCAACATAAAACAGAACTCACCGGACTAAGATGTAGGGCATGAGCTTTTCGAATGATATTGTGCCGTTTGACCAAGCTTTCTAAAGGCTACCCAGCAGAACATGAAAATTATTTGAGCGATATGTCACACAAACAAAATATTGCTGCACATCATCCACAAATGGTTAGAACAGAGTAGTGGAACTGCCAGGAGTTCAAGCTATATTTAGAAAAGGCCATGGCACCCGAGAGATAACATTATTGATGCCAGTTGGATCCTGGCTGAAAGCAGAGAATATAGAAGAATGTCTGTTTTTGTTTCATTGACTATGCAAATGCATTTGACTGTATGGATCATAATAAATTATACCTAACATTGAGAGGAATGAGAATTCTAAACACTTTATTAATGCTTTAGACAAAACCTATACCTAGACGGGGAAACTCGTGTCCAAAAAGAGCAAGGGAGCACTGTAGGGTTTAGAATCAGGAAAGATAGAGATCAGGGATATATTCTTTCTCTATACCTATTCAATCTGTATGTTGAGCAAATAATTTGAAAAGTTGAACTTTATGAAGAAGAATACAGTGTCAAGATTGAAGGAATACTTACCAACAGCCTACATTATATAGATGGCACATCCTTCCTTGCTGAAAGCGAGGAGAACTTGAGACACTCAGGTATGTACTTAGGGATTACAGCCTTCAATATAGATTATATCTCAACATCCAGAAAAGAAAAATCCTCACCAATGGGAAATTTCATGATAGATGCAGACAAGATTGAAATTGTCAGCAGTTTCATCTTGCTTGGATCAGCAATCATCCCTTGGTATCAGCAAGCAAGAGATCTAGAGATATAGATACCATTGGGAAAATCGGCTGTCAGTGACCTCTCCAGAGTCCTGAAGAGTCAGTCTAAAAGCTAAGGCATATCTGTGCTCTCTTTGGCAGCACATAACAAAAATTGGAACAATACAGAGAAGATTAGCATGGCCCCGTGCAAGGATGACATGCAAATTCGTGAAGCTTTTCACATTTTTTTAATAAAGGCCTTGAAGCCCTAAATACATACCTACCTACCTACCTATATACTAAGGCATACCTCATTCAAGCCATAGTCTTTCTAGTCACCTACTATGCATCTGAGAGCTAGACAGTAAATAAAGATGACAGAGGAATTGATGCCTTTGAGTTTTGGTGTTGGAGAACTGTCACTATCCCATGGATTGCCAAAAGAACAAACTGATATGTCTTAGAAAAGGTGTAGTCAGAGTGTTCCTCAGGAGGCAAGGATGATGAAGCTTTGTCTTACATGCTTTGGACATATTGTTAGGAAAGGCTATTCCTTGGAAAGGAACATGGTGCTTGTTAGCAAAAGAGAGAAAGACTCAACAAAATATATTGATATAGTGACTGCAGCAGTGGGTTCAAGCATGTCATAGACAATGAGGATGGCACAGAATAGGAAAGGGTTCAGATCTTTTGTTCACTATGAATTGTACTTGACTGCACTTAATAACAATAACATGGTCCTGAGCCTTCAAACTAGAAAAGCCACCCAGTAACGTAATGGGTTATTCTAAGAAGTATTCATAAGGCTGTCCCCTATGTGCTTTATTATATATATATATGAATGTATGTGTGTACACTGATACATACGTTGATACATATATGTTTGCATATATACATATCATCTTCTGGTATCCAGCTCTCAAATACATAGCGAGTGATCAGAAAAAAAAACATGGCCTGAATCCAACACATCTGAGTCTTTAAACTGACATCATTGCTTCTAAATAATTTGGGGAAGTCTCTGACTTCAGACTCTCCTGGTAAAATATATCCCCTGATTTCCTGACTGCTGTTACCCAGGGTATTAATTGTGGATCCAAGTTGATTAATGAATAGGATGACAGAAGAATTGATGCCTTTGAACTGTATTGTGGAGAGAGTATTAGGTGTCCCATGGACTTCCAAAAGAACAAACAAATATGTCTTGGACAAAGTGCAGCATCCTTCCTTGGAGGCAAAGATGATAAAGCTTCATCTGTTTCAGGCATGTTTCTATGAGAGGCTGTTCCTTGGAGAGGGACATCATTCTTGGAAAGGTGGCGGATCAGCAAAAAGAGAGGAAAACTCAAGCAGATGGATTGACACAGTTACTGCCACAGTGGGTTCTAGTGTGTCAGAAAGTGTGAGGGTGGCACAGGATAGGACAGGATTCACATCTGTTGTTTGTAGGGTTGCTATGGGTTGTACTCAACTCTACACCTAACAACAACATACGTGCATACAATGTGCTGTTATTGTGTGCCATTGAGTCAGAACCAAGTAATAGCTGCCACACAATGGGTTTTCAGAGGCAGTAAATCACACAGGAGGAGATTGCCCATCTTTCTCCTACAGAGCAGTTGGTAAGTTCAAACCACGTGTCTTAGGGTTGGTAGGACAAATACTTATCTACTAGGCCACCAGAGCTTACTATATACCCATATGTCAATCTTTTACTTTTCTTGAAAAATTTCATATAACAGTTACCAGAAGACCTTTTTTTCCTCTGTGTAGCCAAGGTGGATATAAGAACTTGGGCAGTATGGCTCCTGGGCTTTTAATACTCCAGTGTATGCATACCAGGCTCATGTCAATTTTTTATGTTATATAAATGCAAAAAATCTTAGTGGATTTCTCCCCCCCCCACCATGTTTTATTAACAGCATTTAAACATTGATTATGCATTTCTAAAATTTCCAGGTCTTAATTCTTATATTTTTTACTGTAGGTTAATGGAAAATGTTCTTTGTGGTGTGTTGACCCAGAATATAAACCCAATCTTATGCAGGCACTGAAGAAGCAGCCTTCTTCATCGGCATTTTACACCCCTCCTGCCTCTCCACAAAGGTAAGAGATCATGATTTGTAAGAATTATCGTATGAAATGGAGAATCTTAAAGTTAGAGGGATTGTGTTTTTGTTTTGTATTTTACAGACAAGTGTTTATCAATAAGTCATTAGCCTTAGGTGTTTTTATTGGTCTACCTAGTGTTTCTAGAAAACAGGAAATCAAGTGGGTGAGAAAGTACATTCTAAAAGAATCTAATCATTATCAAACATATGATATAATCCAAATGTAAGGGAAGTTAGAATAAAATATTAAAGTTATTTTAATTATCTGCAGTATTAATGTGGACCTAAAGATATGGAGAGTTAAAAGAAAGTGTAAACATTTTTAATATGATGATTAATAACATGTCTGTAACATTTCTGTGGGTGTGGGTGCATGCACACACCAGGTGTATCTGTCTCATCACCATGGAGTTACTTCCAATTCAGGACAACCTTCCATTAGGTTTCTGAGATTGTAAATCGTTGACAGGAAACTGCCCATTTTGTGGAGCAGTTGTGCTTGCACTGCTGACTTTTTGGTTAGCACTCCCGTACATTGTATACTACACTTCTACATCTCTGTTTGTGTTTCTTTTCCTATTTTAAGTTGTAAAAAGAGCAAGGGCCATGTAAGGACAGCCATATCTGACCCTTATCAGCTTCACAAATGGAAACTGTCCCTGTCCACAGCATCACAAAACCAGTTCCCATGATATCACACATGCTCCCATGCCTCTTTCTACTCATCTCAACACCAGTCTTAGTATTTTCTGGGTCCAAAATTTGATGTGAATGCTCACAGAAACATGTTAGGGAAGTCAAAAGGTTATAATCCAAGTTAATAACAGAATACAGTCAAGACAGCTCTCAAAGTATGCATGCAGGCACCTCAGCCTTGAGTCTTGCAGCTTTCTCGCCAGGGTTTCCAAGTTCTTAGTCCTGCCAGTATTAGCTGTACCACACACCACACCACACCACACCCCCTACACACACGGTCCCATCTCACATCATGTCTCCAGTTTGGCCACAGGTGTAGCTGGAGCCAGAAAGATGTACTACATTGCCTTTTTTCTCTTCAGTGGCAGCAGAAGATCTGTCTGTGCAGCTAAAGCTGTTAATTTTATTGGTGAGACTGACCAATCCCCTTGCAGATTGTTGAGAGTGGGCAGTCCCCCCGTGGATAGGCCAACATGCCCTATTCACATTTTCCTGCCCATGCACATGGTCAAATCAGATTCACATTGCTATGGAAGCCATACTGAAAGATAAAAAAAAAACCCACAAAAGTTTTCCCCCCCTTTCATAGCACTTTTTATATTTTAAAAATTCTGTCTGTGCCTCATTCTAAAATGTTTTATAAGTGAATTAACACTTAAATTTTTTTTTTGCTTTAAATGTAATTATAATTCATTTGCCTGTACTTTTTCTTGCCTTTTCAAATTTTGTGACTCCTACTGATTTTACAGTTTTCTCATTCTTAGTCAAATCTGAAAATCATATGAACTTCTTAAATCTGATTTGTTTCCTTTTTTCTAAAAAAGTTTCCAGAATCTTTTACATTCTGGTATTTATATTCCTTTGAGTTAAAAGCACTAGATGTTATTAAGAAACTTTTCTGAGTAGTCTGTAATGGTTGCTTTTTGAAGAATTTTTTTTTTTTTTTCATAATTATGGAGTTTATTTGGGAAGTGAGAGTTACAGATCGGTTTGGAAATACTTAGGACACAGTACTTTAATCAGCATAGCCTCTTTCTCAGGCTTGCCTTTCAGTAGGCCTCCCTCTGATCCTTGGTCTCATGGCTTTGGGTTTTGCCACCTGCTTGGGCAAGTGTTACAGAGCTCTTTTCCTTCTGCCAATGATGTGCCGCCCTCACTCCACCAGTAAGCTTAGGCCCAAAGGCTCTGTGGGTCAGCTAACCTAGTTGAGCTGTCTCACACCAGTCTCTGATTCTCTGCCACCGAGTTGTCACTGCTGCCACCACAGTGTCTGATTGTTGGTGTTAGGTGCCGTTGAGTCAAGTAAGACTCATAGTGACTCTATGAACAACAGGTCTGAACCTTGCTATCATCCTCATCTCTGATAAACTTGAGCTAATTGTTACAATTTCTGTGTCAATCCATCTCCTTGAGGGTCTTGCTGCCTTTCACTGACCCTTCACCTTTCCAAGCATGATTGAAGAATTTTCTAAAACTCAGTAAAGTCTAAATTTTTGTTATCTTGTGAAGGTGTCCTTATAGCAGGCATATAGTAAAAACTAGTAAATTTAAATGTCAATAAGATAGATAGATAGAAAGACAGACGTGAAGAAGTTAGTGTAATGTATTTGAACATTAGAAAGTTCATTATAACTTAATTGCTGAGTAGTTTATATTCTTATAAAATTAAACCCAGAAGTTGTGAAAGTTTAAGTCTTTTTTTGGTAGTTGATCCCATCTTTATTAGTTAGTGGGGTGCTTGTGAGGTATTCTCATAAAAAATGATGAATTAGAAATTAAAAGTTTTGTTAATAGTTACAGTATTTTTTTAACTATGCTGTTTTATTAATAAAGGTTAAATGAAAGATTTGTTACTAATTTTTGTAAACTATCACAAATATGCGTTTGATATTTTGCATTTTCATTGTGTTCTTTACCATGTGTAGATGGTAAGTAAATTTGTGTCATGAAAAGGAAAAAAGACAAAGGAATAATATTGAAATAAAAGATCTTTGAGTTTAAAACATCTCAGTGTGAAATGAAACATTTTTTCCTCTTTGTTCTTTGGCAAAATAACAGTGTCCTCTGTACCTCTGTGTAGCCTTTTCATGTTCTAATTTTTTTAAGGATGATTGAGCTAATGGTGTGTGTTAATTTGGTTTTAACCGAATAGGAAATAGATTTAATTAAAGAAACGGGGTTTTTAAAATATATAATCACAGATTCCAGAGAAAATAAATTTCCTAGAGAGGGTTTTTGTTGGGTTTTGTGGGTTTTTTTAGTGATTTTTTTGTTAATTTTAATGAGAGTTTGCAGAGACTTAGGGTTTCCATCCATTCATCGTTGCACTTTTCTCCCTGCCCCTGCCCTCCCCCCTAATTCACTCTTCTCTTTGAAAAGTAAAAGAAAAACTCTTTCATTGTTATATAATCCCTACCCCCAAGTCCACTCCACTTTGCAGCCTTCATTCTGGATTCCTGTCAGGTGGGGTTTTTTTAAGTTTACTAAAATGCAGGTTTCCTTTCATAGACACAGCAAATATAATTTTCTGTTTGACATTGTTACCGTTCTTTAGACATTTGTTTAGATAAACTCTCATTTCTATTGTAATACTTATACTAATAGATCATCCTTAAGCACTGAATACAAAACTACATGTCTATTATGTATTATAATTGAATTTAATTTTCACAACTCTGTGTGAAAGTTTCCATTATTCTTACTTTACACCTGAGGGGAACTTTGTGGTATAGTGTTGGGCTAATGCTAAACTTGGCATTTCAAATCCATGAGAGAAAGATGACCAGTTTCTAGATAGCTGGATAGCCTCAAGAAACCAAGGGAGGGTCCCTGCAGTCAGACTTGACTCAGTGACAATGGGTTTAGTTGTTTGGTTTTTTTAACAAATGAAGAGAGTATGAGATTATTTTTTTTTATCTGTGTCACCTGACTAGCTGTGATTCTGTCAGGGATCTTTTGGACTGTAAATCCCATACATGTTTTCCTGTTTGTAGGTCCTTCCTAAACTGAGCAAAGAAAGCAAAGCACATAGTGTTTCCTTTCTCCTGTATAAAATAGCTATCTTTGCTACAAATTTTGCAAAAAGCACCATTAAGGTTTTGATAAATACGTTGTCTTTTCTCTGTATTTTTCAGTGGTTCCTTATCACCTCACTACTTGAACTCTGTGCTAAAGCAGAACCAAGTGCGAACTCTCAAAGGTATGTGTAAACATCAGTATTTTAATCCTGAAAACTCAAGACAGAGGTTGATACTTGTCTAGTTTTTGCAATTATAAGAGCATTATACATTCATTATAGAAAATATGACCAATTAAACTGTAAAAAAAAGGTAACCCACAGTATACATTAATAAAATACAATATAAATGAAAGATTCTAGAAAACACAGTGTGCATGCATGAAACACAGTGTATAGGAATGATAAAATATTTTAAAAGTTTTAAAAAAGATAAAGGTCATTCTTTATGTTAAAGTATATAATTTATAGGGAGCTCTGGTGGCCTAGTGGCAAGGAGCTGCAACTACAATCCCAGAGGCGCATGGTTCGAATCCACCAGGTGCTCTGCCGGAGAAGGAGGGACAATCTCCTCCTGTACCAGTCAGATCTGATTTGACGGTACACTCACACAAAAATAATAAAATTTAAATTTTTTTTTTA
>NW_006399761.1:5956408-5963467 GCF_000299155.1 Elephantulus edwardii
TTATAATATAAAATAGGTTATAATTTGCCCTTTATTAGGCTCTGTGTGCAGAAAGTTGCTGTGAGTCTGGGACAGCCTGGACAACAGCTAACATCAGCACCTGAGTAGATCACAGCCCTTGTGTACGTTTGTCACCCTGTGTTGCCTTTGCTGTATGCACAATGCTGGAAGCTTTGCCACCAGTATTTCTCATACCTTCAAGGGTTAGCCCTGGTGGACAGGTTTCAGTGGAGTTTCCAGACTAAGACTAGAAATAGAGAACCTGGTGATCTACTTCTAAAATTTAGTAAGGAAAATATTTGGATTGTAACAGATTATTATCCAGGATAGTTCTGGAAGACAAGACCCCTGTGTTGGAAAGCACCACACAGTCTGTTGGGATGTCTTAGAGATCATAAAGGTAATAATGGACTGGGCGGTGCTGCTTTCTGTTACACGAAGGGTCACCACGGGGCAGAGAGCATTCAAGGCGTCTCAGAACAGCAGTAACAGATGAATTGATGTTTCTGCAGACTTGCACACCTATAGATGTTTATTTCTTCAGGGATTAGGCTCATTGTGTGCACAGTTTTCTATCGTTTCCCCTTTGCTTTTATGTGTATTTTCCTTGCAAGTAGGCTTTCATTTCTTACTAAGTAATATCAGTACATTTATCTCTTCAAAGCTGTTTCACACGAGTGTGAAGGCAATTTGGTCCACAGGTCATAATAAATCACCTTGTTTTTTAGAATTGTAGTGATTCTGTGCAATGTGTGTGTACAGTGAAAACAGACTTTGCACAGGCCATCTCCACACAGCATCATGCCACTGATTACATTCTTCAGGTCATGAAACTACTATCCTTGTTCTCCTTTCCAGTTCATTCCACCATCATCTACTTAAACTGTTCTGGAAGCAAAAACTGACACTATCCCTGGTGAACAGTCTTTGTTTTCTGTATAGTATTTCATATATGTGACAGCATATTTGTCCTTTCACAGCTAATTTCTGTCCTCAGAATGATATTTCCGGGGCCAACCCCTGTGGTGGCAGGCATTAGGACTTCCGTTTTTCTTTGTGGCTGAGTGGCCATCCTGTGTGTGTATGTACCACGTCTTGTTTATCCATGGACATTACTAAGAACTCCCCCCGCCCCTTCCACCTTTGGCTGTCATGGGAAGTACTGAAATAAATATTGTGTACAGGTTTCTGTTGGCACACTGCCTTCTGATGTACAAGGATTGGCACTGTAGGGTCTGGCGATAGTTCTATTTTCAGCTTTTTGAGGAACTGCCAAGCTGTGTTCCACAGTGACTGTACCATTCTCTATTCCCTCCAGAAATGGACAAGGGTTTGTTACCCCACAAGCTTAATACTTCTGGTTTCCTGTATTTTTAATCATTGCTCAACTACTAACCTAAAGATTTGCTGCTTCATCTCAACTCTCAATATTACAAAAGAAAGTCCTGATTATCTACTTCCATAAAAGTACAGCCTAGGAAACCCATTGGCCAGTTCTTTCCAGAAAACCCAACACTTTGGGTTCCCAGGAGTCAGAATCAGCGCTGTAGAAGTGGGTTTTCTTTCAGCTATTTGGTTTTGGTTTAATATAATGAACATCTTTTCATATGCTCGCTGGTCCTTTGCCCGTTTATTGATTATTGTGGGATTTTTTTTTTAATTTTTAAATTTTATTATTTCGTGTGAGTGTTTGTGTGTGTGTGTACCATCAAATCAGACTGGTACATGAGGAGATTGTTCCTCCTTCTCCAGCAGAGCATCTGGTGGATTTGAACTTTGCACCTCTGGGATGATTATTGTTGTTTTTAAGTGCCTTCAAGTTGGATTCATAGCTGGTCACCTAGCTTTTAAAATACATTTTGAAAATACATTTTCAGATGTATTAAATGACATGGGAGGAGATTGCCCATCTTTTTGCTACAGCAGCAGGTGGATCTGAACCACCTGACTTTGGGTTGGCAGCACAACTATTTACTTACCTGTAGGCCACCACAGCTCCTTTTTATTTGTATATTGGATACTAGAGTTTTAGCAGGAGAAGGATGAACAATCTCCTCCTGTGAAATTACTGCCTCTGAAAACCTGCAGGAGGGGTCAGCTGTGGGTCGGTTCCCACTCGATGGTATACACACCACCACCAGCACTAGAATTTTATGTGGTACAGCATAAATCTTTTCATGAACAAAAATAGTTCATTTTTATGAAATCCCATTTAACTGTTTTATCATTTTTCTATTTATGCTTTTGCTGCCACATTTTATAATCTTTCATAAAAAGATAGATCTCCAGCAAACAACAAATGCTGGTGAGGTCGTGGACAAACTGGAACCCTTACTCACTGTTGAGTGTATAAAATGGTGCCAACACTGTGGAAGGTGGTGTGGCGCTTTCTCAAAAAGTTGCAAATAGAAATACTATTTGATCCAGCAATTCCACTACTGGGAATATACCCCAAGGAAAACCATAATCACCACCCAAGCAGATATATGCACACCCATGTTTATCGCGGCTTTGTTCACAATAGCAAGGAATTAGAAGCAACCTAAGGGCCCATTAGCAAACAAATGTATAGAGAAGCACTGCATTCAAAAACAAGGAATTCATGAAATATTATTCAAAATGGATGACCCTGGAAGACATTATGCTGAATGAAATATCTCAGTCACAAAAGGACAAAGGCCACTGTTGTAAAACGGGACTGACATAGGGGTTGGGGAAGAAAGATGGGATAAATTACATACACTACATTGAAACAGATGAGAGAGAACTGTTTAAAAGGTATATATGATTAGGTATTATTGTCATGGCATGAGTCCAGAATGAAGGCTGCATAGTGGAGTGGACTTGGGGAGGGATTGTATAACAATGAAAGAATTTTTCTTTTACTTTTCAAAGAAAAGAACAAACTGGAAGGGAGGGGTGGGCAGGGAGAAAAGGTGCAACGATGAATGAATGGAAATTCAAAATCTCTGTAAATTTTCATTAAAATTAGTAATAAATTTAAAAAATAGATCTCCTAGGCAGAAACATATATATATATATATATATATATATATACACACACACACATATTTTAATTTCTTTTTATTTTTCTCCTGAGAATTTATGATTTTAGTTTCCACAGTTAGGTGACCAATTCCTGTTGGATTGATTTTTGTGTCTGGATCCTGATTCACTCTTCTGTATGTAGAAATTCTGTGTTGTCAGAACCATTTTTTTGAAAAGCCTTTTTTTCTGTTGAATGTTACTGTGGCACCTTTATGAGCCATCAGTTGACCGAAGATGTATATATTAACTTCTAAACTTTTCATTCTATTCTGTGTGTCTGGACGTCAGGCAGCGTGAGGGATCAGCCCGCTGCCTTTTCAAGATTGCTTTACCCCCTCAGGGTCCTTTGTCCTCCCTTTGAGATTGCCTTTTAACTTCTTTTTAAAAACATTAGATTTTTGAATCTTAGTGTTCTCCTATTCATAAATTATTTTGTGTAATAAATAGTGATATGTTAAAATAACATTTTTCTAGATTACTGCTTGGAGTCTAGATACAGTTACATGAATTTTATTTTAAAATAGACATTCTCAGACTAGCAGAGTGTCTGTCTATCAGAGACATTTTGGCTCTTTGGAGCCTAGAAGTAGTCTGTTGATATCTGAAAATAAGGGTAATAATAACAAGTGTGAAGACGCTTTAGAGAGCTCCGCAAAGAAATTAAGTAGACAGGATGTCTGTTTCAGATAGCAAATGGTTCAGCATAGGGCAAGTATCCATTCTTCTGATACCAACATAGGTGAGTATGTTTTCTTTGCATTTGTTTTGCTGGAGTTTTCTTTATATTACCTTGAAGAGTTCTGATTCTTGATCTTTAACTTTGTCCCCGTGTGTTTTTTGAGAATGCTGTGATGAAAGTATACTCAACCTTTATCCTCTTTGGACATAGGACATTTTCTTTAAGAATTCCAAGATTTGTTTAGAACCTCTTGCAACTCTGATTCCAACCTATATTTTGTACTGCAACTTTGGAGGAGCAGACATTTTTCTAAGGTTTTTATTACTTTTCTTTCACTTAATAACTTACTATATGCCAAAGCTGTTAACATCCCTTTATATACTGGGGTTTCTTAGGCCTTGTTCTCCCAGCAGTCATTTAACTTGATGGAGAAGGGTCTTTGACACTCTGGAGGTACTCAGCTGATCTGTCCTGCAAGAGAATGTAAAATTCTCAGCAATTTTTTTTAAAGGATAAAAGATTTTACATGAACAGGAAAATTTCTGTTTGAATGAGGTGGTTTTAGGACATATTTGTAGATATTTGGGGATTATTTTTCCTCTTCTTTGTAGTTTTGTTATTTCTAGGGAGAAATTTGAAGAATACCAAATGGCTTAAGCATGCGTCTGTTTAATTTACAAATAATTGTTCTTCCATTGTACCAGGCATGTAGTAAATGCTTTGTAATATGCAGAGCTTGACTAGAATTATGCAGTGCACTCTGGTGAAAAACAAGTTAGGAGCTGACAAATTATCTTTTTTAAAATCTTGTACACTATTTTGTAACTTTTGAGGACACAGGAGACTGACTGTAAGAGTGGATAATATTTTAGCAAAGACAAAAGTCATCTGGCAGTTGCTGGCATCTGTAGGTTGATGGGTGTGGCTAAAACTTCAGGGATGTGGGGGGGGGGGGGAAGTCCTGGACAGTAGGTATGTTTAGTTAACAAGGAAAGGTGAATGAAGCAGAAGGGTGAAAGACGGTGGTGACTAAGTCACAAAGGGCTTATCTAGCATAATCATGAGTTAGGTCTTTTTCTCTTTGTCATCTAGAAGAGTTACCTAGCAAGTGCTTACTGTCCTCTAGGTACTATGTTAAATATTTTACAAATGTTCACTAACTCTTTTCATCAACTCTCTTAAGATACTAAACTGTGAGTACTCAAGACTTAGTGGTAAGTGCCAATGCAGAGATATGCGGTTCAATTCCACCAGCTAGTCTGTGGAGAAAAATGGGCAGTCTCCTCTTGTGTGCTTTATAGCCTCTGAAAACAACTGGAGGGTCACCTGTGGGTCACTTCTGACTAGATGGTACACAACAACAACATAAGGAAAGGTGGCGTAACCTGTAGGATTTGAACTGTTAACTCGAAGACTATACATTTCCAGTGGTTTGTGTCCACCAGCTAATCTGAGGAAGTATGAGCACTCTCCTTCTGTTAGGATTTACAGTCTAAGAAACTGATTGAGACTTGTGATGAGTTTGCATAGCACAGAGTGGTAAGGAGGCAGAAAAGATCAAAGAGCAAAACAGTATTTTCTTGTCAACAGCCAGGGTTAGTGTGGATCTGGAAAAATTATTCCTTTAAAAAGAATTGTTGGCAGCAACAGGAATCTATCAGTGAGCAAAGTCAACAAAAATGGAATTTATGTTCTACTCAATGAATTTTAGTATTTCTACTACAACACTATTATTCATACTATAAACAAATATAATGCTTAGACAGTTAATCATACTAGATACTAAATTCAAGTTACAATTTAAATTATAAATTAGCACAATTTGTCTTAACAGAAAATGAGAGTTAAACAGCTATAGAAATGGCAGTACAAGACAAGTTTTCATTGAATTATCCACGGATGTGTTAGTTACTTCAGACTTAGGCAGTGAATCTTTCTATAGTTGTTACTGACTTTATAAGCATTTAAGTTCTGCCTGTACATTTCTTCTATTATTCCTTAGGCAAATAGACTGAGAATCGGCTAACCTTAACTTGTTAACCTGGCTCACAGTCTTTCCTTTCCAGGCACATAGAAATGGATTGATTACTCATGTTTTGTTTTTCCTCTCATGTAATTCAAGATCATTTCAATTTTTAAGATAATTTATTTTGTTGTTATTCAAAATGTAGATACACACAAAGTGCACACAAAGTCAGCACTTTCCTCATGCACACTTCACTAATATGAATTACGTTCTTCAAGTTCAGCAACCATTGTCACCCTCATTTTTTGAGTTGTTCATCCCCTGCTAACATAAGTTCACAGCCCCCTAAGGTTTCTCGCTAATATTTAGAGGTGCTGTTAAACCAACCAGCTTGGCCATTTAACACTGACATTTTCCAGTTAATTGGCAAGACTTTGCAGAAGCTGCATGCATATATGTATATGTTCTATAAATGTTCTAAATCAGACAGATCAGAGTAAGTAAAAATCCTTTGCAGAGAAGTCTGGGTTCACAAAGTTAATTTCAAATTGATTTTGTTCAGATTAATTTTACTGTAATAATTTCTCTTAAAGAATGGAGTTCTTTTCTACCATTTTCATAAAATCAGGACCTAAGTCTCTTATCAGTGTACTTTTGTATTTAGGTATTTTACTTAAAAAATAAGATGGTTTAAAATGGTATTGAACTTTTGTACAAGAAGTTATGCTACATTTTTTAAAAAAATAAGATTCTATAGGTACTTCAGCAATAAGATGATAAATTTCCATAACTAGTTATCCATAATAGACTTTTTTGTAGGGTTCATTTCCCCTCTCCCACTTGCTTTTTAAAATGCAAAATTGGAGCTTGGGTTTGGAGTGTTTGATGCTGCCAGATGCCTGGTGAGCTAAGAGGGGCACCATGAAATCAGTTCAGCTCTTTTGAAACCTTGGACCCCGCAAGAACCACAAATACCACGTGTTCCCTTGAATATATGCAGTGAGATCATGTCCTCCCTTCTTTCTAAGGAGCTATGGCAGATGCACAGTGTCTGCTCTGCCCATCTACCAGGACAGCAAGGTCCAGGGGCTTGCAGGACACTGAGCTGCACAAATCAGCATATTGGCAAGACAGTCCAGGTGTACAGAAAGAAGTACGTCATCAACACTAAAAGAGTGCAACTGTCCATGTGGACATTCACCCAAGCAAGCTGGTTATCACCAGGCTGAAATTGGACAAAGATAAGAAAGAATTCTTGAACACAAAGCCAAATCTCACCAAGCTGGAGCAGAGAAAGGCAAATATAAGGAATAACTTACTGAGAAAATGCAGGAGCAAATAGAATCTCATATATTCATATATATAT
>NW_006399761.1:5963567-5988136 GCF_000299155.1 Elephantulus edwardii
TATAAAATAACACAGTTTAACTATTTCTCGCTGAGTATGTGTTCTTGTGAACTTTTCCAAATTTCCCTTTTGTTGTTCAGAAGTGGCTCTGTAAATCAGCCCTTCAATTTGGATTAATAATTTTAAGAATAAAAATTGCAAACAAGGTAGACTTTGAGAAGGGGTAGGAGGAGGTGCCATCATAGAGTGCCCCTGGTAGGGCCTTGCTTGAAGCTGTGCACGCTGTGCCTGGCGCGGCCACCTGGCTGAGGCGGGGGCAGAACTGAAAAGCCACCCACTCATCTTTCTCCAAATTGTGTGCCCTGTGAGGAGTAGTTGGCCTTTGTTCCAGTTCACACAGAGATACCATATGGGTTAGCCCTCGTACCTTTTTTCTTCAAAGACATGTTAGAATTCTGAACTCTGTAACATTTTAGACAGTAATTAGGTTTTTGTTTTGTTGTCCCCTGCAATTACATATCATTGATTCATATCCTTTGAACTTGCTCTTTATTCCTCCTGAAATCCTTTCCCTCATATGACTCTCTTCTCAGGTCTTTGCTCAGATATTGCCTTCCACAGGCTTTTTCTGACATCAGTACTTAAAATTGCCACCACCTCCCTGTACTGTTGTCCCTTCCGTAACTCATTTTCTCCCCATACTTATTACTAACTTAATAGGTTGTATTAAATCTGCCCTTGTGTTCTGAGCAGAAGGAGGTTTTCCTGGTTTATTTTCTGCTATAACCTCACAGCCTGGAATAATGGGCGACTCATAGTAGCATACTAAATTTATTGAATGAGTAACAGGCTATAGAATTAAGTATTAAAGGATGGATTAAAGGAATAATTAAAAACCTGTGTTCTAGTAGTTAAATCCCACCTCTGCTATTCCTTGATACTGTTTTCTCATTTTTAAAACACAAATATTAATAGTATCCACATGGAATGTTGTGAGGATTTGATGAATTAACACTAGTGCAGGTGCATAGCCAAGGGTTGCTCAAGGAGTGTTCATTCATGCAGTGGCCAACAGTGTGCTTCCCTGTGGGCCCATCAGATGATAGATTTTTAAAGAGAAAACAGCCCCCTTTTTGTAATTATTTACTTACCTTTTTTTTTTAAAAAAAAAAAATATATATATATATATAGAAGAAGATGTACCAACAACTTAACATTGATTACCTTTGGACACATACAAATACTTTTAATAATTTTTTTTGCAAACATTAATATTGCTACTCTTTTCCCTTTTCAGAATCTGATATTGATGCTGCCACTGCAATGATGCTTTTAAAGACTTCTATAGAACAAGGAATTTTACAATGTAAGCAATTATGCTTTTCTTTTTAAAATACATTTTTTCTGAGTACCTTTTCAAATATAATACAAAAAATGAAAGTATTACAGTCCTCCTTTCTCACTAAATTGTGGTTTCATATGAGAACAATTGAGAGATTGAAGTTAGTTCTGTGATAGAACTTCTCTCATTAAATAAGAAGTAGAGCCAAACAAAGCCTACGGTTGTCATTCACTCCGACTCATCACAGCTTCCACTGCGTTTCCAAGGCTTAAATCTGAGTAGAGGAAGCTGCCCATCTTTCTGCTGTAGGCTGGCTGGTGGATTCAAACTGCAGACCTTTTTGTTAGCACAACACCCTATGCATTATACCACCAGAAATACTAAAACAAAATTAGTAGTAAAGTAGTAGATTTAGAAAATGACCTTAAAGATCTAAAATTAAAAGTCAGCAATGAAGGAATGAAAACCCAAAATCCTTGTAAATGTTCATTAATACTAATAAAATTTAATAAAAACAAACAAACACACAAACAAAATAAAATTAAAAGTCAGAGAATCTAAGACAGGAAATATATTTGTAACTTTGGACAGTCTTTTCTAAGATACAGAATATCTCATCCAAGAAGGAAAAGATTGATGAATTTAATGAAATATCAACATTTTAGAGTTCTCAATGACAAAAGATGTCTTTAACAAACATATGCAGCATACTGGAAATATTATTTTTACTGGTGAAAAAGTTGGATCAACATAACCTTAACTATTTTCTGTTTCTATTCATTTATTGAGGCATCTTGTGTATCAAATAATGACATTTAAAAAAAATGACATTATCCATGGAAAGGATAAATTATGTATATTGCTAAGTGGTTTAAGGAGCTTTCAGATTATGTATGAGAAAAAAAGTCACCCACTAACTGAGGCATGTGCTAATCAAGAGTAGTCAGTCGCATATTTTATTTTCTTTGCCTATTGTTCAGTTTGTTCTCAATCACATATGAAGTTTGTATTCTGAAGTCTCTGATGATTTCATAAATCTTCTTTGCAATTTATTTCTTCACATCAAAGTCCAAATAAATTCCAAGTATTGAAACTGATTGAAGTCTCATACTTCTTTAATACTGTAGTTTTTAATGGCTTCTCTTTGCAACCAAATGCCTTTCACCTATTGATGAAATGTTCCTTTCCACAGGTGAGAAACCTCTTCCTCTTAAAACATCATTGCAAAAAAAGAGGAGCTATGGCAATGCATTTAACCCTCCTGGTGCTGTGTGCTTACAAGAGAGCGATTCTTTAGCCACCAGCATTGACCCCAAGGAGGACCACAATTACAGTGCCAGTAGTGTGGTGGCTCAGCGCTGTGCGTCCAGGTCCAGTGTGTCTTCCCTGTCTTCTGTGGATGAGGTATTTGAATTTATCCCAAAGAGCAGCCATGCAGGGAGTGATGGCAGTGAAGGATTTCACAGCGAAGAGGATACAGACGTTGACTATGAAGATGATCCACTTGCAGACAGTGGCTTTGCATCCCGGCCTTGTGCCGACACCGCTGAACAAGGACAGCCAGCCAAAAAGATGCGGAAGCAGTCATGTCAAGAGATTGATGAGGAGCTCAAAGAAGCGGCTGGGTCTCTGCTCCACCTTGCAGGCGTTCGTACGTGTGTGGGGTCCCTAATAAGTACTGTGAAGACGCAAAAGCAGCGGAAAAAATAGAAATCCTTATTAGTGTGAAATTATTTTTAAGTGTGGCAATACTCTTCTACTTTATTCTTTACAAGGGATGTCAAAGCCATAATGGACTTACTTAGTTTTAGGGTGGGGAGGTGGGGATACTAATTATTTCTTTCAAAATGTTTGAGGGTTTGTTTGTTTTTTTTAAAAAAGATTTTATTATTAAATAATTGCTGTTAAGATCATGCCCAATCAGAAATATATAACGTGCAGTCCTAAAAGGATCATTTTTGTGATAAGTGTTTCCAAGATGTGGAGATTCAGCATCTGTCTTAAAATTATAGGAAAAAAAAAAATCTTTCCTTTTGTTAATATGTCAGTGTAAGAATTTGCAACTCAACTCTGTAAGAGTTTTTTTTCTTTCTCCTTTTCTGTCTGTAACTATAATTACTGATCCAGCTTAAAATTTTACTGATGTGTTTCTCTTTAATATTCTTCCTATGACACAATCCAGATTTTAAAGTTTTATCTTAATTTTTAGGGTTTTTTGTTGTGGGGTTTTTTGTGGCATGAAGAAGGCTAAAGATAAATTGGAAGAGATTCTAGAGTATATTAAGTTCTTTTCTTTACATAGGTAGAGAATACAACAAAGAGTGCAGAAATTGAGAAAAAGCAATTTTGTGGTGAAATTTCCTTCAGAAAATACTCCCAATTCCTAATACAGTGTTATCTTTGAATTTTTTTTTCACTTCAGAAATATTACATAGCACTTACTGACCCCTTTTATTCTTTCTCAAAATGCTCTGTGACCATTGTTTAAAATTTTACTCATTCTCTGTCTTGTTTAGTTGAAACTGTCCAGTGAAAGGATACAGCCATGAAGTGGGTCTTGGAGTAGCACCCATTTTGACTTACCACTGCTGCCATAAGAGAGTCTTTCATTTGTTTGTTAAATGTTCTGAATTCTGAGAGTCTTGTAAAAGGAATGGAGTATAATCTAAAATAATTGTTTAAATGCTCACTACTTTGTTATCGTTAAGGTCTACCATTTTGGGGGGAACCCTTCAGTCCAAGCTTTGAAATAATTTTGTTATGCAAATCTAAATACACACAATTTAGCAAAACAGGAGAGTGAAATACCCCCTTATGGGTTTTCAAATTTGTCGAAAATATCACCGGTGACAGTACACAGGTTGTGGGAGGCAATGTAATACTCAAAACCAAACTAAACCTACCTGCCACCAAGTGGATTCCAACTCAGCTCGTCTGGTGGGTGGAGAGGAACTGCCCTGGAGAATGTCTGAGGCCGCCAGTCTCCTCTTAAGCAAGCTGCCACGTCTTTCTCCCTCAGAGCTGCTGGTGGCTTCGTACTGCCAACTTTTGGTTTGCATTTGAGCCATTTGACCTGAAAATGCAGGACTCCGGAAAATGCCTCTCTGTGCCATTAATCCTTGCTGTTCTTAAAGTGTTTTGACTTAATGTTTTAAGTATTTGAAGAAATCTGCTTATAGGAATTTTTTTTCATAATGTGATTTGCGTAGTTTAACTGTATTGTTCAGAAGGAAGAAGGGATGGTCATAAAACTAAATTTTATTTTTCCTTTATTAGAAAACCATTTTAAAAGTTCAGTCTTAAATTCATGCTCTACTCTTTCATAGGCAGTGGCTTTGCTTTAATTTTTCTGTTTCAGTAAATACATAGACAGCGTTCAGGTTCAAGATGTGCATTCCTAGCTTTCACCTGTTTATAATATAGAGTATGCTCTTGCATGTTTTTAATGGGAACAATTATTCCTATGTCAATGCAGATTTTATTTTGGAGAAAATAAGATTCAGAAACTATTTTTTTCAGTCGGCAGTACTTTTAGCCAGTGATGATTTCCACTCCCCATGTTAATTGTAATTGAGCCTGAATAATAACATTGATCAATGCTATGGAAAAATAGTAATATTTTAATTCACTGATAGTGAGAAGTAGTCCCATCTATTACAGAAAATGGCTAGGCTAGATTTACTACCTTTTACTGCAGTCAGGGAATAAACCAACAAAAAAGTGCTTTAACTGTAGTATAACTAGTAAGCATAAAAACCACCTTCACATTTATAAGCTATTTACCCCAGCCCTTAGAAATAGTATTTCAGTGATCTGATTCCAGTTTATTTTCCTTGAAATTCTGACCACCAGTGTGCTCCCTAGTTCCCGTCTATTACATAATTATTCTAAGAAAAGGAAAATGAGATAAAGAGCAGAGATTGGGGGGAAAAAAATCAGGATTATTTTGTATTAATGTAAATTTCTTCATTTTCTCTCCCTCTTTATGAAAATATGTTAACGTTCCTAACTTGCAAGGAAAAAAATGCTTGTACACTAAAAATGATAATAGGAATAAGTTCCATGATATTTCACATGTCCATTTGTACAGAATTCAGTGCATGATTTTTCATTTGCTAGTATCTCAAGGTAGTTATTTTCAAGGAGGGGGAATACCCTTTTTTTTTTTTTAACTACGCAATTATCATTTCCTTTATATTCCATGAGAATTATGATCCCATTCTTCAGGTCTGTTTAACAGAGACAGCTATTGTTGTTGTTGTGTACTGTTGATTAATAGTTGACCTGCCAGTGGGTTTTCAGAGGCTGTAAATCACACACACAGGAGGAAGTTGCCAGTCTTTCTCCCACAGAGCAGCTAGTGGATTCAAACCACGTGCTGTTGGTTGGGAGTGCAACTTCTTGCCCACTAACCCACCAGAGCTCCCTCATGCAACACAATTCTCATCTCCCTACTACTACTTCCATGGGAATTACCATCCCATTTCTTTGTTCTGTTGACATAGAAACATAGCTGTTAACCACCCAATTAAAGAAAGCCATTTCATATCATAGAGACTGGAAATGGAGTTTTCAATACTGTAATAGCAACAGATACTATCATAACAAAAAAGAGCTTTGAAACTCTGGAGGAAGTTATGTGCCTGGGAGCTTTCCAACAATTATTTTTGTTTGTTTGTTTTTTTAAAAAGACATATAATTTTGTCTTCGGCTAAAATGTTGAATTGTGTCCCAATTGATTCCAGTTCATAAATGATCCTGGTAAAAGTTTGGCTTAGCTAATTGTCATTTTTCATACCCCAGATAGAATCAAGGATTGTCTTAGGGTTTGTGGGTTTGTTTGGTTTTTTTTCTTTTAAATTTTGACATTTTTATTTCTTCATTATACTACTAAATTAGTTAATACTTTTCTTTTTAAAATTTAAAGAAAGCCAACAGATTACTCAGGGGAGTGGGCCATCTCCTTCCCCCACCCCAACTTTGGCCTTTGTTGCCCTCTTCATAGCTGCATGACTTCCCTTCTCCTAGGCTTCTCTGTTGGAAAGTTTGGGATCTATAAATATTTATTCCCCCCCCCCTTTTGCTACTTTCTGCAGCATTCTGTAAAGGGTTCATACTTGATGGCCAATTAAATATATTTAGCATGAATTTCAAGCTAGAAAGAGTTAGGGAGGTAATGCCCATATCTCAGTAAACCAGGAGGCCTCTCCCAACAGTTTAAGCCACAGATGTTGAGTACTTTGCAGAACCGTGGAGGCAGTCTTAAACACTCCAGTAATTTAACAGCATTTTGTGAAGTCCACAGCATTTTATGATGAAACTTTGAGGCTTTCAGATTTACTTTCATATTATAGTTTTTCATTAGTTTGAAATGTGTAAGCTTTGATTAAAACAAAGTTTACATCAGTATATTAATGATGTAGTCAAAGTATTTATTGAAAGGCAAAGTATTTTAATATCACAACTACCATTTTTCCTTAAAGCATATGGTTTGCGTCTGACTGCCAGTGCCATTGTCAAACTTTGTTTTAAGTTGTACATTTTTTTCAACTAAGTGCTTCCTTTTAAAGTATTATGTTGCCACCATACAGTATATAAAGATGTCTAGTTGCCAATTCATTGTAACTATTTATTTTTAAATGGAATTGTAAGAATGCTTTCTGATGCAAGAAATTTGAGATATTAAACTGTTTCCTTGTCTTTTTAACTGATGCAGCATAAACTTTTTTCTGAGTTTGGGTTTTAACTGCCAATCGATGACCATTCACATGTGAGCCACTTCTCAGTTGCCAATCTTTTGCTCATATTAAAAACAACTTACAAATGTTTAGTTTTTTTATCTAATCTGGTTATTAAAATGTTTATAAAGTTTATTTTTACCAAAGAGATGCAATTCATTATGACAAAGTATTACAGAATAAACATTTTTTGTAACATTTCTGTGCTGTTTGGTTTTTTTTAAATTTTATTAATTTTAATGAAAGTTTACAGAGACTTCGGGTTTCCAGTCATTCGTTGTTGCACTTATCTCTCTACCCACCCCCTCTCCCCAATTCACTCTTCTCCTTAAAAAGAAAAAGAAAAACTCTTTCATTGTTATGCAATCCCTCTCCCCAAGTCCACTCCACTATGCAGCCTTCACTCTGGACTTCTGGACAAGAATACCCATTCATATATCCCTTTTAAACAGTTCTCTTCCTCATCTGTTTCAATGCAATATACCTCATTCCTCCCCTCCTTTTCTGTCTTCCCTCAACCGTTATGTCAGTACTGTTTTACAACAGTGGCCCTATGCAATATTTGTCCTTTTGTGACTGAGATATTTCATTCAGCATAATGTCCTCCAAGGTCATCCATTTTGCTTAATATTTCATGAGTTCCTTATTTTTCAATGCTGGATAGTATTCCATTGTGTGAGTATACCAGAGCTTCTCTATCCATTCATTTGTTGATGGGCATTTGGGTTGTTTCCAGCTCTTTGCCATTGTGAACAAAGCTGCAATAACCATGAGTGTGCATATATCTGCTTGGGTGGCAGTTATGGTTTCTTTAGGGAAAATTCCCAGTAGTGGAATTGCTGGGTTAAATGGTATTTCTATTTGCAACTTTTTGAGAAAGCACCATACAGCCTTCCATAGTGGTTGTACCATTTTACACTCCCACCAATAGTGAATAAAAATTCCAGTTTCTCCACAGTCTCAGCAGCATTTGATGTTTGCTGTTCTGTTAAATTTTGCTATTCTTACTGGGGTAAGATGATATCTCATAGTTGTTTTGATTTGCATCTCTCTTAGAGCTAGGGATTTTGAACATTTCTTCATGTGTTTGCCATCTGAATGTCTTCTTCGGTGAAGTGGCTGTTCATATCCTGTGCCCATTTTTCAATTGGGTTAGTTACCTTTATCTTCTTGTGGTGCTTGAGTATAAGTTCTAGATATAAGTCCTTTGTCAGGCATATCATTACCAAATATTTTCCCCAATCTGTGACTTCCCTTTTCACCCTGTTGGAGAAGTTTTTGGATGTCCATAGGGATTTAAGTCTTAGAAGGTCCCATTCATCTATTTCATCCTCTCCTGGTTATAGATGTGCTGTTTGTTTTGTGGGAAAGGGTTGAATCGACATAGTTGACTCACACCCATTGCCTGTTCACTCACTTGCACACACACAACTGCCGTTGCTATTTTATGGAGTTTGAATCCCGCTGATGAAGAACCATGTTTCCATTTCAGAGTTTAAACAAAAAATTCCTTTTGAAAGTATTGTTTTTCCTGGTTTTTACATGTCTTATTCACTGAAAGTTAAAATAGTGTTAATTATTCACTTCTTCCGTTCCCCCCATTCTTGTATCTAAAGCTCAAGCCCATTACTATTGAGTGGGAAATGTCGCATAGCTGACCCTCCTGTGGATTTTCAGAGGCTATAACTCACACAGGAATGCGTTGTCCATATTTTCTGCCACACAGCATCTGGTGGATTCAAACTGTCAACCTTTGGGTTGGCAGCGCCACTCAGTACAAGCAACAAGCAAAATTGGATAGGATAAAAAATGATTTTTTTCTAAATGCACTGTTACTAAAAAAATACCAGCAATATCACTCCAGAAACCGGGGCCTTGGATGAAGAATCACCTATAACCAACATCTAGAATTTGTTAGCCCCCTCAGGGTTCTGTGCTGATAATTATATTTCCTGTATACTGTTCTTTATTGGAAATGAGTCAAGTGAGACTATCATACTGATGGTAAACTACTACTGCCCTCTCAATGCCTCTTTTTTCCCCCTCCAATTTTTAATAGAGATTACAGCCTTTCTTTATGCCTCTTTAAGGCTTCTGTTTGAAGTACAGTAGTTTTTTAAAAATAACCGTTTTGGGAGCCATGTATCTGTCCCTTAAAATAATTTTATTTTCATGTTTGCATTTTACTGCTTCCTTGCTTGTATGAGTTTTGAAAGAAAGAAAAACTCTAGAATAATAACTAAGGTAAATATAAAGAATGCATGCAGTCTTCTGAAGAATTTCAGCATATACTTACTTGAATAGCTTTTTGCTTGTGAAAATTATAAAAAAATGTAGATTAAATGTATCACTAGTTTTTATGCATACAAAATTTATACAAAAAAATTTAGCATTTGTCTATGTTTTTTTTAAAAAAAAAAACAAACCCCATACACTCATATATTGAAGTGTAGTTTGTGTTCCAAAAGTTTGTTTACAAATATGTTATTTGGAAGGTAGGCACATTTCCAGTGAATTTCAAGGCAGGCTATATAAAAGCTTATTTAGTTCATAATGTCGATTTTTTTTTTCATAATGTAGGTTTTTTAAAAAACTGATTCTTGCCCATGATTTTTTGTACTAAGTTGATTTAGTTTTTCTCCACCTGAGTTGCTCTTGGGAAAGTTTAATAAAAGAGGAACCCAAAAGTTAGAGAGAAAAGAGATTGCAGAAAGTATTATTAATTTAGGGGAGATTTCTTTTAAATGGAAAGAGTTTTTATATGCCAGGAGAGTTGGAAGTTCTCAAAAAGCAACCAGGTTGTGCTGATGTCATTCATGTTTGTGTGAGAACCTTGTATAGTCAAAGAGAGGCTGAGAAAAATTCTTGATGACCTGAGTTTCTAGCTAGGCAAATATTTTAGTGCTTATACCTGAGTACAAAAATAAATCCTCTCTTGAAAATGCAATTATGAATTGTAATAGCTTCCCTGAAAGAAGAAAAAAGACCATGCAATCATATAATAAGAGGCATGCTGGTTTGAGCCGGAAGAGCAGCTTATGATCTGCGAAGAATAAAGTTTAAGGTCCTGGTAGGCAGTTCTATTCTTGGAGTCACAGAGTGGAAAATCAACTTGGTTAGCAGCAAAAACAGGGAACTCTGGTGGCCTCACCTTTAGGGACAGTGCTTCTAACCCAGAGACCATCCTCTCGTGGTCTGAATCCACCAGCACCTTCTTAGGAGAAAGATTGACCGTCTCCTCCCTTTACAGCCTTGGAAACTCAGGCGAGAATCGCCTCACAGCCCTACCTCTAAAGCGTTGCTGTTAATTTGGGAATAAAAGCATGGAAAATTGTTCTGTATACTCTAATCTCTATGAAAGGAAAAAAAAATGAGACTTTCCATAAACTAGGCCAGTGTGGTCATAAAGCAAAAGGGCTAGCTAGAGTCAAGCCCTGCAAAACCATATTGTGTACCTGTCCAGTTGGAACCTACTCACAGCTGACCTGCCATCGAGTTTTCAGAGGCACATAATCCCACAGTAAGAGATAGCCCATCTTTCTCCTATGGAACAGCTGGTGGATTAGAACCATGCTCTTTCAGGGTTGGCTGCACAACTCCTTATCATTGGACCACCAACCTTTGCAGAACCATGAGTCAAGTTAAAAAAAAAAACACAAACTTTCATCTTCAGAACTTGGAGAAGTCATTGAAGATTTATGCGCTTTACTAGATCACCCTGGTACAGTGAGGTGCATCTGTGGACAAACTGTTAGGTGTCACCAAGTCCAGTATGACTCAGCAACCGTATGGACAATAGATAGGAACCCTGTCCTATCCTGTGCCATCCTCGCACGTCCCGGCACATAAGAGCCCTTTGTGGCAGTCACTGTGTCAGTCCACTTAGTTGAGAGTCTTTCTCTACTTTGTCAACCCCCTCTGCCTTCTGTGTATTATGTCCCTTTCCAAGGAATAACTTCTCCTAGCAACATGCCTGAAGTAGGTAAAGCCTCATCACCTTTGCCTCCAAAGAGCACTCTGGCTGCACTTTCTCCAAGAAATATTTGTTTTGTCCTTTTAGCAGCCCATGGGTGTTCAGTGATCTCCAACACCACAGCTCAAAGGCATCACTTTTTTCTTCTGTCATTCTTACTCATTGTCCAGCTCTCATTTGCCTAACAAGTGAGTAGAAAGAACTTAGCCCTCAAACTGACATCTTTACTCAATAATTTGGAGAGGTTCCTGACTATTGGTGCCAAGGGTGTTGATTGTGGATCCAAGTAAGATGAAATTTTTAACGGTTCCAATCTTTTCTTCTATCATGACGTCTGTAGGTCCAGTGGAAAGAATTTTTGTTTTCTTGATGTTGAGGTGCAATCCATTTTTTAAAAATATATTTTTCCTTGTGTATCTTCGAATCAGATCTGATTGGCACAGGAGATTGCCACTCCCTCTCCAGCGGAGTTTCTGGTGGATTCAAACCATGTGCCTTCAGGATTACGGCGCAGCTTCTTGCCACTAGGCCACCAGAGCTCCCTTGCAATCCATATTAAAGGCTATATTCTTTTAACTTCTGCAAACAAGTGCTTCAAGTTCTGTAATATAGATGCCACATTCCTCCTCATCGAGTCTAGATTCTCAAATAATTTGCTCAGCGTACAAATTGAATAGGTATGGAGAGAGACTACAGCCCTGATGTACTCCCTTTTTCATTTTAAACCATGTAATGTTCTCTTGCTCTGTTTGCCCCACAACTTCTTAGTCTATATATAGGTTGCACATCCACACAAGATTTTCTGTTGACAAGAATAAATTTAAATCCCTCCATAAATAACTAAAAAATTGACAAATATATTAAATGACTTTTTAAAAAAGATCTGTGAGTAGTCCTATTGAATTCATGATTACTGATTAAAAGCATTCAATCGATTAGTATGTTGCAACTCCAAGCGCTCCCAATGCCCAAAACTGGAACAATTTGAGCAAAATAATGTGTTAGAGTCCTCTTCATCTGTGAGACGGTGAAGTCTAGACAATAGCAGAAGAGACCTCAGGTAGGCATTTCCATTACAGATGGGAGGAATCGCAGGGAGGGGGGGATGACAACCACCAAGCGAGTCCAAAACTCAGCAGAAAACAATGACAGTGCTTCTCATGCTTGAAAACCAACCTCTCTTCTGAAATCTGGTTGCTGATATGGCTTTCTTGGTGCAGCTTTGTTTTTTACATCAGGAATTCCAAGATAATCCAGTCCTTTTCTTGGAGAACAGCATATAGCTCCTTTGACCTGTCTTTGACGCATAGAATTCCAAGAGGCACTATTCTTTCTGCCTCCTGCACTCTAATGTGATAGTTGGTCCCCCCACCCCCTTGTTGTGTACCATCAAATCAGATCTGACTGGCATAGAACGAGATTGCCCCTCTTCTCCAGCGGAGCATCTGGTGGATTCGAACCGCACACCTTGGGGATTGCAGCGCAGCTTCTTGCCACTAGGCCACCCGAGCTCCTGTGATAGTTGATTTGATGTATATCAGTCACAGATTTACTCTCTCTAACAAAATACTGCTGCACCAAGTTCTTGATAAACATTGCAAAAGATACATATAATTTGTAATGTAATTTGTACAACACAATTTTCCTAATCTTTATGATCTGGGGTGTTTTTGTTTTTTTATTATTATTTTTTGTGTGTACCGTCAAATCAGATCTGACTGATACAGGAGGAGATGGTTCCTCCTTCTCCAGCAGAGCATCTGGTGGATTTGAACCATGCACCTCCGAGATTGCAGTGCAGCTTCTTTATGATCTGTTTTAATTCCCTCTCTGTCCTCTCACATTTTTCTTTAAAGCAGCCAGGAGAAATCATGCTTCCCCTTTAACATTTTGCTTAGAAATACTGTTGGCCAGAAATCCAAGTTCATCACTTGAATGAAACATTTGGACACAATTCAGACAAGTTCTCTGCTATCGTGGGCATCACCTGTCCTCCACTAAAGCATATTTAATGTCTTCATTTTCACCAGTACTCTCTTGCTGGTGCTATATGAATTCTCTAAAATGATGGAGACTTTAGTTTTTTGTTGTTGTTGTTGTTTTGAGGCTTTTTCTTTTAGCTCACTTCACTTGCAAGTCCTTCTGTCAGTTTCGTTTCACATCTGTAATTCTACTAACTGTCTCTTCAAGACAATCTCGACTTTTACTTCAACTCTTCCAGCCTGTACCCATTTCCAATCCCAAAATTATGTCCACATTTTAGGAATCTGTGAGAGAAATACTTCAAGCTTCTGATACCAAAATGTGCTATGGTTATACAGTGCTGCTGTAGCAGAAATAATTCAAGTTGTTAATAAACAGAAATTCATTTTCTCTTTTTACAGACTGAATAGATTTGGAGAAGGGTTATAACCCTGATACACACCTTTCTTAACCTTAAACCATGTAGTGTTTCCCTGCTCTTGTTTGCACAACAGCTTCTTGGTCTAGGTAGAAGTTTCACGGAAGAACATGAGATTTCTATTTTTCTCTGTGTAGGTAACAATTTTTTATGATCCACATAGTCAATAAAGTACAAACAGACATTCTGATATTTTCTGCTTGCAGCAAAGATTCATCTGACATCAGCAATGATATCCCTAGTGCCACAAACGTTTCTAAACTCAGCTTGAATTTCTGGCAGTTCTCCATGTACTGTTCTACCGATTTTGAAGGATCTTCAGCAATTATTTTGCTTGCATGTGTTATTAATGGTATTGTCTGATAGTTTCCACATCCTGTTGGATCACCTTTCTTGGAAATTGGACCAAACGTTGATCTCTTCCAGTCAGTCAGGCAAGCACCTGTCCTCCAAATTTCCTGGCATAGACTGGTGAGCACATTCAGGGCTGCATCTGTTGGATGAAACATGCCAAATGATATCCTATAGATTCCTGGGGCCTTATTTTTTACAGTGACTCCCATGCACCTTGAATTTCCTCCTCCTTCATCACCTTCCTTGATCATATGGTACTGCCTGAAATATTTCAGTGTCAGCCAATTCTTCTTGGGACAATGTTTCTGTGTATTCCCTTCATCTTCATTTGATGCTTCCTGAACCATTCAAGCTTTTGCCCCTGACATCTCTAAGCTTGAGTATAAAAGATAGATCCATTATTCTCATTGTTGGCTTCTAAATTCTTACATTGACACCAACAAATTTCCATATTACATGGTCTTGCAAGCTGTATACTCCTTAAGACTCATAGCCTACCAGTGTTTCCTTTGCACAACCGGCTTCAGGTATAATAGTACCTTTCTTGCTTTTCCTATAAAGCCTCTCACTTTGCCTTTGCTGGTCCCAATGTAGAATGCTCTTCTTCCAGGTATCTGTCTCTCTTCTTCCCAGTCCTCAGTCAAGTAGTCCTCCTGGTCCTCCTTACCTAAATTAGCAACTGTGTCCTGAGCCTGCTTTTCTTACCCAACTCTATTTTTCTTCATAGAATATGCCACTTTTAAATGACTTAGTTCCATTTTAAATATTGTCACCTTCTAAGCAATCGGGTGTAAGCTCCAAAAAGGCACAGCATTTTGGATGTTTTGATCACAACCAGACCATAGGGGTGATTGGCATTTAGTAAATACTGGCTTGCGATGGGTTGTCACAGCGATTGCCATAATGAGCTCAGCAGAGGTCGTGAGGATGAGGAGGATCAGGTGGACTTTCATGCTGTTGTGCAATGTGTCACTCTTGCCTTGGAGCTGACTTGACAGAACTTAACAGAGTTGAGGTTTAAGTAAATGAGTTAATGACCAAATATTCTTCTTGTATACAGATATTCCTATAACTGAGAGGCTGCAATGTTGATGTTGTGTCATCAAACCAACTATGGCTCGTAAGTGGCAAGAAGCTGCGCTGCAATCCCAAAGCTGTGCAATTTGAATCCGCTAGATGCTCTGTGGAGAAGGAGGGCGGGCAGTTCTCCTCCTTTGCCAGCTGGGTCCTATTTGACAGTACACAACAAGAAAAGAAGAAAAAAAACCCCAAAAACCAGAGATATCAGTCCATAAAGACAACTGCAGTGCAAAAGAGGGAAAAAACTTTAGTTACAGAGTTTCTTTCTTTCTTTCTTTTTTTTTAATGGTGAGAAAAATTTGTATTTAGAATTAGCCATTCAGTTTAGATGATCCTGATTTTGTTGGCAACATCCAAAGCATCACAGTCAGGAGCAAGTGGAACATAGGCCTTCTTCTCTCCATCAGGCCTAATCAAAGTGTTGACCTTGACCACATCAATGTCACAGGGCTTCTTTACAGCTTGTTTAATTTGGTGCTTATTGGCCTTGACATCCACAGTGAACACAAGCGTGTTGTTATCTTCTATCTTCTTCATGGTCAGGAGAAATTTGATGATGGCATAGTGGTCAAGCTTGTTTCTCCTGGGGGTGCTCTTCCAGGGATATTGCGGCTGCCTTCAGAGTCTCACTGTCTTAGGCCGCTGGAAGGTGGGTGACGTGTGGATCTTCTTTTTTGGGGGGCTGTGGATGTCCTTCAGGACTGCCTTCTTGGCCTTTAATGCCTTTGCTTTGGCTTCAGTTTTGGGAGGGGCAGGGACTTCCTTCTTCGCTTTCGGCACCATCTTCGTAGAAAGCTAGTTAAAGAATTTCTAATGGAGAAGTCAAGGCAATTTCAAGATAAAGTGAGATGTTTTGTTGTGTTAGTTATTATTTTGTACTGTTGAGTTGGAACTGACTCAGAGCTGATCCTCCCCCTTGGAACAACAGATCTGAATCCTGCATCATTCTCACAATCTCTGACATGCTCCAACCCTCTGATGTAATCCCTGTGTTACTCCATCCCCCTGAGGATCTGACTTTCTTTTGCTGACCCTCCGTCTGGCCACTTGACTGGAAAGGAGCCATATTTATTCCCATTCCACAGAAAAGACGATGCAACACCATATGGAAATTCCCAGACAATACCAGGCTGCTCCTTGGAGGCCAGGATTCTTTTTTTTTTTTTTTAAATTATTTTGTGTGCGTGTACCGTCAAATCAGATCTGACTGGTACAGGAGGATATTGCGCCTCCTTCTCCGGCAGAGCGTCTGGTGGATTCGAACCGTGTTCCTCTGGGATTGCAGTGCAGTTTTCTTGCCACTAGGCCACCAGAGCTCCCCGGAGGCCAGGATTCTGAAGCTTCATCTGGCATACTCTGGGCACATGGCCAGGAGAGACCAGTCCTTGGAGAAGGACATCATGCTTGGAAAGGTGGGAGGACAGTGCGAGAGAGGAAGATCCTGGATGAGACAGGTTGACTCCGTGACTGGGGTAACGGGGGTCGGTGTGTCAGAGACAATGAGGTTGGCTCACGATAGAGCAGATAGAGTTCAGAGCTGTTCTACACAGGCTCACTATAAGTCACAAGCTACTCAACAGTGCGTGACAGCACCAGCAACAACATCAATATCACTTGCAAGGAAAATCTTGAAGATTATTCATAAAAGGCTCGTAAGCACATTGACAGAGAACTGCTAGAAATTGAAGCTCGATTTAGAATAGGCCATGGCACCACCCAGGATATCATTGCAGATGTCAGATAGATCTTGGCTCAAATAGCACCAGAAGGATGTCTATTTGTGTTTTATTGACTATGTAAAGGCTTTTGACTATGTGGATCATGACACATTATGGCTTACATTCAGAAGACAGGGAATCTGAGAACACATGATTGTGCTCATGTGAAACGTATACCTAGACCAAGAGGCTGTTGGAGAAGAGTGCTGAATGGACTGCCAAAAGAACAGACGGATGTGGCTGGGAGAAAGTGGAGCCAGAGTGCTCTTTAGAACAAGGGTGGCAAAGCTTTGTCTCAGATAGAAAAGAAAGGAAAGGAAAGAAGGGTACTACTAGACTGGTTTTATATCCTATTAATAAGTCATTTCATAGTTAAAGTTTTAACTGTTGTGATTAGCAAAAAGGTCAGCCTGTGTTATTGAAGTCTACGAAAATACCCATTTGCTATTTTTAAATGTAACTGGAATGAAGACAGCAAGGCTTTTTTTTTTTAAGGCATTAAAAGGAGTAAAATGCTTTTATAAATAGCCTACTTGACAGGTTTTATTAAGCAATTCAAGCACCTTCTTAAGATCTTGTTTACAGTATTAAATCTCTTAACAAGCAAAATGAAAGTAAATACAAACAGACTCTTTAAAAGAATATTTATGGTGTTTTGGTGAAGATTTTTGTACAGCAGTTTAAGTTCTCAACAGTTTTTACACCAATTATTTGGCGGTATTGGTTACACGTTTTACAGTGTGTGAACATTGTCATTTTTACTCAGGTTGTTCCATTTCCATTAATCTAGTTTCTCTGCCTCCTTATACTCTCACCTTTGTTTTAAATTAAATTCTTCGTCACTAGGCTCCATACATGTGATTTCTTTTTAAATCTTTTATTGTGATTTACAGAAAGATTTGTTTTTCATTCATTTATTGTTACACATTTTCTTCCCTCCTCCCTCTCTTCCCCACCCCCAGTCCATTTGAGTGTGTGTGTACCGTCAAATCGGATCTGACTGGTACAGGAGGAGATCACCCCTCCTTCTCCTTCTCCAGCAGAGCATCTGGTGGATTTGAACCGCATACCTCTGGGATTTCTCTACAGCTTCTTGCCACTAGGCCACCAGAGCTCTCTACCCCCAGTCCACTTTACAGTGCAATTCTTATTCTATACATACATATAATGCCTAATCATATATTCCTTTAAGACACCTCTTCCTTTCATCTGCTCCAATGCAGTGTTCATTATCTATCCACTCTTTTCCTTTGTCTCGTCCCAACCCCCCATGTTAGTCCTAGTTTATAACAGTGGTGTTATGTAGTATTTGTCCTTTTGTGCCTCAGATATTTCTCTCCAGCTCCCTCATGTTGTATACTGTTTTACAAGTTCATTGTTTTCAGTGCTACATAATATTCTTTTTTGTGAATGTACCATAGTTTTTCCTATCCATTCGTTCGTTGAGGAGCACATGGGTTGCTTCCATTTCTCTCTCTTGTGACTAATGCAGCAACTAACACGGGTGTGTATACATCTGTTTGAGCAGTAGCTCTGGTTTCTTAGGGTATATCCCAGTTGTGGAATTACTGGGTCAGGTGATATTTCTGTTTCAAGCTTTTTTTGGAAGTATCAGACTGCCTTCCTTAGTGGCTGTACATTTTACATTCTCACCACCTGTGAATAATAATTTCAGTCTCCCCATAACCTTGCCAGCAATTTTTTTTTGCCCTGTTGGACTCTGCATAAAAGTGATTTAAAAAACAAAAAACTATACAACAACACAGCACTTCAGAGTGATGGTCCTAATTTGTCGGCTAATATGTGGCTACCTAAAAGATGGCCACAAGGTTAAGTTTAGTTCAAAGTTTGGAAAATATCTGAAGCCAATCAGAGGAATCTTTTAGTCTCAATTGGTCTGGTAACTATGGGGTTTTGTTTTCGAGGAATCAAAGACTCTGTTCCACATTTTCCTCCCATTCAATCAAGATGTTTCAATTGTGGTCCTAATCAGAATGGTTGGCAGTGGTAGCTGGGCACCATCTAGTTGTTCAGGTCTCAGGTACAGGAGGCTGCATCTCATGTGGACTATTTGTCCTGTAGCCTATTGTCTTCATTGAGTCTTTAGTTTCTCACTTTCTTTTTGAATCGGAACCTTAATGAAATTACGAGACTATCGATTCTACTACAAAATAATTCCGTTCATTCACATTCCCACAAGTAACTGCCTCCCAAGAAGCACCCCAAGAATTATTGTTGTTGACTGCCTTCGAGTCAAGCATGATTCATAGCGACCCTATGAACAAAAGGCCTGAAGCCCCTCTACAACGATTGACATTTATCAAAGTTCACAGAGTTTCTGGAGCATACAGAGGTTTACTGTCTTTCTAGTAAAATGAAGAAGAATCAAGTTAGCAATAGAACTTGACCTTCATATCTAGTAAAAATTAACTTAAAATTTGTGGTTAGGTGCCACTGAGTTGATGCTAACTCACAGAGACTCTATGAACAACAAATACAAAACTTGCCTTATCCTGCACTATTCGTATAATCTCTGTCATTCTCAAGCGCACTGGGTTTGGGGTTTTGTTTTGTGTTTTAGTCACACCTTACTATTTTTTTGTTTTCACTTTAAGAATTAAAAATGAAATTAAGAAAACAGCTTGTTGTGTTAGTCACTGTGTCAGCTCGTCTCATTTAGGATCTTCCTCTCTTGTGCTAATCGTCTATCTTCACAGCATGATGTCTTTTCTCAAGGGCTGGTCCCTTCCTGACCACATGCCCAAAGCATATGAGACAACATTTCACCACCTTTGCCTCCAGGAAGCACTCTGGTTACACTTCCTCCAAGAAATATTTCTTTGTTCTTTTGGTTGTCCACTTTGACATTGAGTCATACAATATATAGGGAAAAGAACAGATGCGTGTAATATCTGAATACAAGCGTTTGATGATAATACTGAGAACGATTCCTTGTTACTCAATTATGCGTGAACACCACCATTCCTTCTTTTAAACAAATTTCGCCCTAAGAAATGTCTGGTCAGATTTAATTCACTTTAAGAATATTTGAAAAAGATATTTAATTTTTTAAAAAAGAACAACATTTGACTATTAACATGAAAAATGGCAATATTTAAGTATTTGCAGCCAGTTTTGGGGAGAGCAAATGGTGTACTTACACATTTCTTCTGGCACACCGCAGGTTCTTAGCAGTGTTACAAGCAGGGCCATATACAATTTATTAATATGTGTGAGAGCTCGCTCGCTCTCTGTCTCTCTCTCTCTCCCCCTAATTGCTTTACAGTAGAAGTGCAGAAAGGAATTCTCACTCCCTCTTCAGTTTCCCATGGGGGTTTTGCCTTTGTTACAGCTCAACCATAAGCTTTATATGGAGTTGCAGCTTTGGAAATAGATCATTAATTGGGAGCAATTATCCAATTATACCAGCTGTGACTAGGCTGTATATGGAATATTTACCAAGAAAGGAAAGTATTTAACAGATGATTTAATAGAGCAGCCTCGGATAATGAATCTGCAACTGACACTATAATTGCAGAGAACGCCTTCAAATGGCTGAACGTTGAAGAGGCCACAGCAGGGTTCACATCAGTTCAGAACATGATATAAAAGCATCAGGTTGGGTTTTAAAACTGTATAAACATGTGTGATCTACATTTCAAAAGTAATCCAAGAGCTGATGTTTATGTCTGATCTAAAATGAGTGAGATTGTTCCAACTGCTTGAGCTTAAAAGTAGAAGTGCTTTCAACTCCCATCAATTTCTTCTTCTTCTTCTTCTTTTGTTGCCTCGTGTATGTATTCTGAAGTCTTATGGCAAAGCTATATTTGCAGTAGATGCTGCAGACCATGGTAGGTCTTTGAACAGGCAACGAAAAGCACCTGCTGTGCCCGTAATTCCACTCTGTAACCAGGGGTGAGCTAATGAACTATGGGAGGTCATTTTCTGCTGATAATCTATTCCACTTCTCAAATGCTGACCAAGTGCTCCAGGCTGGGAGAGGCTTTTGGCTGGGCTAGCGTTGATTAAATGGACACGAAGATGCGCTGTATGCTGATGGGGAATTTTTCATGAGCAAAAATGTAGTTAGTAGTAACACAATATTGGTTCTGTAAGAAATGGTGAAAGTGTTCTAGCTCTCTGTGTTGTTGGTTTTTTTTTTAAAGCCCCATATTAAAGAAACAAAACAAAGGAGGCAAAACACTTTGCTCCCAACTCTTGGATCTTTTTATTGGTGCTGTCTTGACAAAGAGATGCCGTTCTTTGATGCACCATGATGTCACCTTTGTCCAATCCTAGCCTTCCTCAGGAGCGCGGAGGCTAACTCTCTGGAGACAAGGTGAGTGGCAGCCGCTAGCCAGCCGCGCACCAGTCACTAGGCAACAAGACGCAGCCTTGGGTGGGAGAGAATTTGAAAGTGTTTAACCCTCACGCTGTCTTGTGGGCTTCGTGGTGCTGCTACGCTGGCAATATGCACAAAAAGGACTAATAGAAACAAAGCTGGTTTCCAGCCAGAGTTCTTTTTTCCTCTTTTGAGGAACTTACTTCTTGGATTCAGAATGTTACTGGTTTTTGCAACGGTTTATAAAGTTAGTCGTTTTTAATACCTCTTCTCTCACAGGTCACCGTTTATGCTACAGTGTGTTTTGTTGTTGTTAGGTGCCATCAGGAACAACAGAGCTGAACTCTGCTCTACCCTCCACCTCACCATCTCTCATAAGCCCATCGTTGCGGTCACTCTGCCAGTCCATCTTGTTGAGGGTCGTCTTCTCCATCTCTAACGCTCTAGCCTGGTTAAACTTTATCCAAGATGGACTTGTTTGTTCTTGGGACAGTCCATGGGCTATTCAGTCCTCTTCTCCAGCATCACAACTCAAAAAGCATTGATTCTTCTTCTGTCACCCTGATTCATTGTCTAACTTTCAGATGCATAGGAAGTAATGGAAAAGACTGTGGCTTGGATCAGGTGCACCTTAGTCTTTAAGCTGACATCCTTGCTCTTTAGCATTTTAGCACTACAGTCCTTGACTGCAGATTACCCCAGTCCAACTTATCTTTTGACTTCTTGACTGCTGCTACCATGGTGAGGCGAGCATAGGATAGGGCAAGAGTCAGGTCTGTTGTTCACAGGGCCACTACCCGTTGTGATGAACTCAGTGGCACTTAATAACAACACCTGTGTTGATTGCGGATCCAAGTAAAATGAAATTATTGGCTATCATTCAAGAAATTGTTCAATAAATCGTTCAGTAAAATAGGAATTAATTTTATACAAGGGGATTATTAACAAGTACTGGATGATACTAGGTTATTATGATGAATTCACAAATAGTCACAACAGGCTCAAATGCATTAAAGCTCACAGGAAGGGCATGTGTAGGCACAACGCTTAGTGCTACTGTACGTGAGGTGCCATGAGTGAGAGCCAGCCTGAGGTTGACAACTGACCACAACATGTAAAAATGACTTCGATAGGCAAGCTCTGGTGGCCTAGTGGCAAGAAGTTGCACTGCAATCTCAGAGGTGCACGGTTCGAATCCACCAGATGCTCTGCTGGAGAAGGAGGAACAATCTCCTCCTGTACCATTCAGATCTGATTTGACAGTACACACAAAAAATAATGAAATAAAATAGAAACAAATGACTTCGATATGTCTGAAGCTTTTAGAGCGACGCCTGTCACACGATAAATTTAAATATTCACTATTATTGTTATTATTATTACTATTGTGTAACCTCTTTTCACTTACCACACTATCCTGACCGTATTTTCAAGTCCACAGAGACAATTTTCCCCTCCCTCTTTTTATTGTCATCTAAGTGGAAATTGACAAAGCAGATTGGTGGTTTTCCATTCACGCCATCTATACCCACTTTGGCTTGTTGTTGTTATACACCACCGAGTCACTTGCAACTCGTGGCAACCCTATGTACAACAGCCCTGAAACCTACTCTATCCTGTGCCAACTTTACTGTCTCTGACACACCTGCCCTCATTACCCCAGTCACTGTATCAATCCATCTCATCAATGGTCTCCCTCTGTCTCTCTGTCCCTCCAGGCTTCCAAGCATGATGTCCCTCTACAAGGACTGGTTCCTCCTTGCAACAAACCCAAAGTATGTCACAAAAAGTCCCAGAATCTTTGCCTCCAAGGAGCAGGCTGGCTTCACCCTCTCTAGGATGAACCTGTTTGTTCTCTTGGCAGTCCATGGTATATTCAACACTTCTCCAGCACCACAGCTCAGAGGCATCAATTATCCTTCTATCATTCCTAGTCATTGCCCAACTCTCTAATACATAGCAAGCAATTGCAAAGACTATGACCTGGATCAGGCACACCTTAATCTCCAGGCTGATGTCGTTGCTCTTCAGTACTCTCAATGTAATTCGTCTCTTGATTTCCTGGCTGCTGGTACCAGGAGTGTTGATTATTGTTGTGGAACCAAGCAAATTAAAGCTGTTAACAATCTCAAACTCTTCACCATCCATCATGATGCTTCCAGTTGGCCCAGTCATGAGAATCTTTGTTTCCCTGGTATTTGTACTTAGAGACTCTTAAATTCAAGAGGTACTGGTCACAGCATAAGAAACTGGCAGCAACGCGAGGTATTCAGAACCACAGAAGCCCCGACGGCCAGCTTGAGACTTAAGCCATCATATCAAGGGCTGGATAAGGGGAGAGAGGTGTTGAATGGTGTAGGCAGGAGTGGAAAAGGATGCTGGTGGAGTAGGGAAAGGGATGGGTCAAGACACACGTGCCAAGGGTGGGTAGCAACCCGGAATCTATCAGTCATTTCTCTAATTGGGTAAATGTCTTTCATCTGCTTCTTTCTTTGAAACGCTTGTCTGTCAGATACTATTCTAAAAAAAATTTTTTTAGACAGACTAGCGAGAAGGATTGGTCATCCACTTCCGAAATAACAGGCCTCTGAAAACGAACTTTGGCTCAGGCCCTTAATGAGTGATGACACACACTCCTCCCACGTTCCCCCTGTGATTCGCATTCCCATTAATCCCTCCGGCCCATCCCTTCCTGCCTTCTCGGCTTCCTCCCTAGACACACGCTGCCCTGTCGGATAGTCCGGGGAGGGAGTGCCTCTGTGACACTACTGTTCACGTGGAAGGCCTGCTGTTTTGGCTGAAAATGGAGCCACCATGGTGAGTTTAGTTCCAAGCTTGAAGGGTGATGAAGGGCCGTCATCTTGGGGTTCTACCATCTCCATTGGCTCAGCAAGCCTGGCCATTTCCAGCGTTTTTAGTTTTCTTCCACGTTCCTCAAGCGCTCTGTCCATGATCTTCTGAGGTCCCCTTTAGAGCACTCAGCTGTGCTGACCAGGGACCACCTAGTGCTTCTAGTCTCCGTTTTTATCCTTCATGTACATTGTGTTTCATGCATATACATTGTGTTTTATACAGAATTTTGTTTATATTATATGTCATCCATATACATTGTAGGGGTTTCCTCCCCTCTTATAATCATCTTCCTAATAACTACAGTGGCTTCCTGCCTCGCACACTAATATCCCCAGGTAAGATAGCCAGTTTCTGGCTTGCCCGTCCCTGTCAAACCCAGACTGTGAGGGAACAAACAGGTCTCTTTTGCTGAAGTGCCCTCTGCTCAGCTTGGGGACTTGGGGAGTCCGCATGCATGAGCCAAGTGCAGCCATCTACCCCAGCTCACATCACGGACCGACTTCTCTTCATCTGGTTGGATCCTGGTCACCTCATGCCCAGCCATCTGTGGCTGGGTGCAGACGGGCATCAGCCACCAACTGAAGAGGCCAGGCTTCTCCCTGCAGCGGTCATGGAATTTGAGGTCCATTAGTCCTAACTGCTTCTGTGCGTCCTCTCCCCTCCCACCCTTCTGTCTGTTCCAGGCAGAGGGATGTTGTTGTTGTTGTTATGTGCCGTCGAGTAGTTTGCGACTCATAGCGACCCTATGCACAACAGCCCTAAACCCTGCTCTATCCTGCGCCAACCCGCACTGCCTCTGACACACCCATCCCGATTACCCCAGTCACC
>NW_006399761.1:5989874-6021948 GCF_000299155.1 Elephantulus edwardii
CCAATTGGCAGCATCAGGATGGATGGTGAAGAGACTGAGATTGTTTGCAGCTTTAGGTTGCTTGGCTCCATAGTCAACAGTCTTGGCATCAGCAGCCAGGAAATTAAAAGACGTACTGCCATTGGAAAGTCTTCTGTTAGATACTGCTCTAAAGTACTGAAGAGCAATGGTGTCACTCTGGAGACTAAGGTGTGCCTGATACAGGCTATGGTCTTTGCAATCACTAGCCATGTGTCAGAGAGCTGGACAATGACTAGGGAGGATAGAAGGAGAATTGATGCCTTTGAGCTGTGGTGTTGGAGTACTGAGTATATGATGAACTGCTAAGAGAATGAACAGGTTTGTCCCAGAAAGGGTGAATCCAGGCTGCTCCTTGGAGGCAAGGATTCTGAAGCTTCGTCTGACATACCTGTTGCAAGGAGGGACCATTCCTTGGAGAAGGACGTCATGCTTGGGAGGATGGAGGGACAGCGCAGGAGAGGAAGATCCTCTACGAGGTGGATTGATTCAGTGACTGGGGTAATCTGGATGGGTGTGTCGGAGACAGTGAGATTGGCTCAGGACAGAGCAGGGTTTAGGGCTGTTGTGCATGGGGTCACTGTGGGTCACAGGTGACTCGTTGGCACATAACAACAACAGCAACAACATGTATTGCACAGGCGATTACTCAACTTTCCCTCCCGAGGATCAACTGGTGGGTTCAAGCCAACTGCCTTTGGGTGCGCCCTGCAACTCTTTGCCCTCTAGACCATGAGAGACTCCCCCCGAAGTAGGTTAATATCTGCTAATGATTTCAGATGGATGCTATATACTGTTGTATGGACTGTGGCCTGTTTCTCTCTTGATTTCTGTCTATTCTTTAATTATTATAATTTAGGCTTGAACACACACCTTGTTTTCATCTCTTTGTGTAAATGCTTGTAATTTTTTTCCCCCAGTTTAAACTCTTAGAGAATAAACTTCTGTGTCAAAGGACATTTTATTAAAGCTTTGAAACGTGTTGCCACATTGCCCTCTGGAGAGGTTTGGAGACCCAGGAAGAATCAGCCATTTCCAAGTGCACCACTGACTTTCATTAGCTCTCTGTGTCTTGGGATTTTTCCTAGTTCCAAGGGCTTGGACAGAGCTTCAGCTCAAGAAGGATTTATGCAACATAATAATGTGCTTGGGGACTTTTTCTAGGGCATGGTTTAGTGAACTGAATGAGCAGCAAAGAACAGCGGAGCATTCGGCTACAGAAGCAGTGCTTGGCTCCACAAAGAAGCCTCAGCTAGAACAGGAAGGGATTCCTGTCTAAGCCAGGGAGAAGAATGACAAGTACAACTCAGCTTTTCACTGAGCACCGAGAGTGCCTGGCACCGTGCGGGCCCTCGTGGACGCTGCACTGACCACTGTATTTCTTAATTTTTTAATTTATTCAGTGTTGCACCTTTCCTCCCCCCAGTCCTCCCCCTTGCCTAGCCCACCCCGCAATGCACTTCTTGTTCCAGATCATAGGTACTGCGTAATACCGCTGTTATGAAATAGGACAGACATGGGGGAGGGGCATGTTGGACAGGGATTGGGGATAGATAATGAACACTGCATTAGAGCAGGTGAGGGGAAGGACTGTTTGCACTGACCACTTTAGAGGGCAGTGCACCCTCTCTGCTGCTGTCACCACCACCCTGTCCAGGTCCCAGGACTACAAGTTCTCCAAGGACAGCGCTCCAACTTGTCATCTGCAGTGGGTTAGCTCAGGTACACAGGGCAAGAGACAGGAGTTTCACTATATTTGTGAAAATGAATAGAACTCTGGAGTATGTGTGAGAGTGCGCGCCCGTGCATTCACGTGCACACACACGGCTGATGTTAACTATGAAGCATGATTAATCAAACCATTCTCCCCTTGATTTTTCACACTAGGCCTTGGTAGTGTAAAGGTTAAGCGTCTGACTGATAACCATAAGGCTGACAGTTTGGATCCATCCAACTGCTCCATGGGAGAAAGCCCTGGCTGCCTACCCTCTAGTGGATTCAAAGTGCAGGCCTTTGGGAATTGCAGTGAAGATTCTTGCCACCAGGCCACAAGCTCCATAAAGACTGTAGTCTACTTCTACTCTGTCACATGGGTGAATGTGAGTAGACACTGACTTGAAGACACACAACAACAACAACAACAACAACTGTGGGTTCAGGCAATTTTGGGGCTTAGAGATCCTTCTCAGATGGATCTGTCTTCACTTGAGTTACAGCAGCTGGGCAGGATGTGGATGCTAGACGCCTCTCAATCTTCTATTACTCACAGCAACCCTACGTACAACAGAGTGAACCCTGAGCCGTCCACACAATCTTTACGAGCAGTACGTCGTTGGATTTCTTGCCTGCTGCATTCTGTGGGCTTTGATTGTGGAGCCAAGGAAAATGAAGTCTTTGACAAGCTCTATAATTTGGTCTTATCATGGTGCTGCTTATTGGTCCAGTTGTGAGGGCTTTTGTTTTCTTTACCTTGAGGTGTAATCTGTACCGAAGGCTAGTTCCAGTTAGCTTGTCAGTCGATCTCATTGAGGGTCTTCCTCGCTCTAATTAACCCTCTGCTTTCCCAAGTAAAATGTCTTTCTCCAGTGACTGGGCTCCTCCTGGTAACACACCCACAGGGCGTGAGAAAAGTTCCACCAGCCGTGCCTCTAAAGAGCGCTGTGGCTTCGCTTCTTTGAACATGGATTTGTCTGCTCCTTTTGCAGTCCATGATAGGCTCTGGACTCTTCACCAACACCACAACTCAAAGGTATCAATTCTTCCATCGCCCTTATTCAGTGTCCAACATTCAGATGTCTTTGAATCAATTGAAAATACCGTGGCTTGGTGCAGGTGCTCTTGAAAGTGACACCCTTCCCCTCTGCCACTTTATAGAGGTCCTTGGTGATAAATCCACCCACTGCAACGGGATGTTTTGATTTTCTTCACTGCCTGCTGAATTCTGTGGGTTTTTTTAAATTATGCAACCAGTAAATGAAATTCTTGCTAAATAATTTTTTTCCCAATTTATCATGGTGTTGCATACTGATCCAGTTGTGAGGACTTCTGGTTTATCTTGAAGTGTATCCATGCTGAAGGTTAGGTAATTGAAATGAGGCTTCATCTGGCTTCCTTGCCTGGAATAGTAGCAATAAAATCTAAAGCCCACAACCTTGAGACCCTGAGCCCAGCATCTTAAAAGATGTGTTTTCTCTCTCTCTCTCTCTCTCTCTCTCTGTATCTGTGTGTTGAATCTGCCTTTAGGGTTGCAGCGAGTTCTTCAACCCAGTTTCTACACAAAAATAGAAAGCCTTACATTCTTGGAAGCAGCCACATACCTAACTAAACCACCTATCCCCACCTCCTTTCTAGAGGACAATAACTGAAAACACTCAAGTCCATGGTTACTGTTGACTACCATCGAGTCAGAACTGACCTACAGCTGACCCTCAGCGGGTTCTCAGAGGCAGTAAATCACACAGGAGGAGATTGCCCGTCCTTCTCCCAAGGAGCAGCTGGTGGATTTGAACTGTGTGCCTTTGGGATTGCAGCACAGCTTCTTACTACTAGGCCACAAGTCCATTAAATTAGTTCCAATTAACAGTGACCTTCAGTTGGGTTTATAAAGCTGTAAACTTAGGGAGCTCTGGTGGCCTAGTGGCAAGAAGCTGCACTGCAATCTCAGAGGTACACAGTTCGAATCCACCAGATGCCCTGCTGCAGAAGGAGGGACAGATCCAATTTGACAGTACACACACACACACACATACACACACACACACACACACACACAGAGTAATAAAATAAATAAAATCAAAAGCTGTAAATTTCATCAGAAGGAGTTTACTCATCTTCTGTGGAGCTACGGGTGGATTCGAACCACTGGAGAGACACATCTTTTTAATTAGCAGGTCAACTTGTTATGGACTTTACCAACAGGTAGAAGCAGTCAATAAAACATAGAATTGTCGGGTAGGACCTCCAGGAAGGGGCCTTTTCCACATCTGGACGGTTTGGTCTTCCTCTTTTCCTTGTGGCTGTGTCTGTAGTATCTTGTACTATTAACCAGAAGGCCAAGTGTCCCCAGCAGTTCGAATTCACCAGTAGCTCTGAGGGAAAGATACATGTGAGGAGTCTTTTCCTGCGTTCCATATTGGGTTAGGTCTTAAATCTCATGAAGATTTACAACCTTGGAAACCTGATAGTCACCATGAGTTGTTAATCCATCTTCCTACCTACAGTTGTCGGTAGTTTTGGGGACTGTGAACTTGAACATGGTGTGGCGTGTGATGTTAGCAAGGCTTGGACAAGCCAGCCCAAGACTGGCTGCATCCAGAATTACTTTACTTGACAGGAAAGAAAACTCCAATCTTGTTTAAGCTGTGTTTTCTCAGGAACTCTGTTAGTAGTGACCAACGGTAATTGCTTAAGGGAACAGCTTTTCTTTTTTTGTTGTTGTTTGTTTGTTTTTAGTTTATTTTTTTAAATTAATTTTAATGAAAGTTTACAGAGACTTTGGATTTCCATTCATTCATTGTTTCACTTTTCTCCCTGCCCACTCCCTCCTCCCCCCAATTCACTCTTCTTTTTGAAAAGTAAAAGAAAAAGTCTCATTGTTATATAATCCCTCCCACCAAGTCCACTCCACTATGCAACCTTCATTCTGGACTCCTGTCATGACAATAATACCTACTCATATATCCCTTTTAAACAGTCCCTCCCTCATTTGTTTAAATGCAGTATACATTATTTATCTCCCCTTTCTAAGTCTCCCCCCTACCCCGATGTCAGCCCATCAACAAACAAATGTATAGAGAAGCTCTGGTATATTCACACAATGGAATACTATGCTGCATTGAAAAACAAGGAACTCATGAATTATCATACTAAATGGGTGATCCTGGAGGACATTATGCTGAGTGTAATATCTCAGTCACAAAAGAACAAATATTGCATAGGGCCACTGCTGTAAAACGGGAACGGCTTTTTTATGGGCTGAGAGCTGGAGTGGGCCTCCCTTTGAACAGCTTGGCAGTTCGGTAGGTGGTGCATTTCTGTTACCATGGTGAACGAGAGCTGTATTTGTACTTAGCGCATTTGGGCATCCCATTCATCTAATGTAACAACAACAAAGTACTTTTCATCAACTGTGCCTTAAATTGAGCTATGTTTTACATGATGTTGTTGGGGGCCCATCGAGTTGAAACAAACCATAGGTGACCTTCCAGCGCGTTTTCAGAAGCCGTGAATCACATAGGAGGAGACTGCTCATCTTTCTTTCTGACTGGTGGTTTTGAACTGTGTGCCTTTGAGTTCACAACGCAACTCCTTCCCCACCAGCCCATCAGAGAGAGCTCTCTTGTAGTTTAGATATGATCAAAAAGCTTTTCCCATAGTTTAAAATGAAACTAATTTTCTAGGAATGCAGATGCCACACAAAGCCAGGAAATGTTATGCTTGGCGTTTTGTAACTACTAGATTTTGGCGTGTTGCTAGGAAAGGCTGTTCCTTAGTGAAGGTTATCATTCTCAGAAAGGAGAGACTAAAGAGAGACCTTTAACCAGGTGGATTGATACTACAGCAATGGGTTTGAAGGACCCCCGAACCGCTGGTCCTGTTCTGTCCCGAGTGGACGGGGAAGACCCAAGACTCCAAGACACCGGCTTGATGCAACAGCAAGAGATAAGAGGTTTATTGCGGAGCTCCGGGCTGACTCTTATAAAGGAGCCGACCCAGAGCAGACAAAGTTGGGTTTTTTTATACACTTTAGGGGGATACAACTGAGTATCAGCTTCACATTGGGTGATGAAAGCACAGTTTGAATTCATTGGTTCAGTGTTCGCTCAGGGTTTGCACAGCATTTTTGCACGTAGCACTTGCGGCAGTCACGTATCACTTGCGGCAGTCACGTAGCACATGTAGCAGTTAGATAGATCTTTAACTATATGATGGTGTCACAAATTCTTAAGTATACAATGAGTTCAAACTCTAGGGCAGTGGAAAAGCACAAGATACATTGGTTATCAGTCGGGAAACAAAGGCACATGGGTTATCAGTTGAGAAACAATCTTTGCTTGTTTGCTCTGCCCTTCTGCTAGCTATTCTTGAAATACTGTTGCCCTGGATACCTGGGTGTGGGGCTTTAAAAATTCCTGAGTTTAACTTAACTGAGAACTATAGAAACTTGAGTTTAATTCAGCTGAGAACTATAGGGACTATTTTAATTTCAATCTTTTCAGGTTCAAGTGTGTCAGAGACAGTGAGGACGGCACAGGGTAGGACAGGGTTCAGATCTGTTGTTCACTACAAGTGATACTCGACTCAATGGCCCTGAACCACAGCTAGAATTGGCTTACTGCTTGCAAAATGACCTCACCAGAGACGAGTCCTTCGCATCTAATACAGCTCAGTGGTATTCATCTGCGTTCACAGTTGTCCCGATCCAGGTTAGGAGATGGATGCCGACAGCCGCTGACCCCCTCATTGTACCTTCTAGTGCAGTTGGAGCCCAGCATTCCCATGTGAAAAGCGTGTTAGTTTCTTCTCATTTCCTTCCCTTTTTTTTCTCCCTGGACTCTTTCCAGACGTGAAATCATGTTGATGTTATCTTTGAAAAGATATGTTTAGTTAGAGTGACTCACACATGGCTGTGACCTTGGAACTGCCTCATGGCTAATCCTCCAGTGGGTTTTCAGAGGCTGCCTGTCTCCTCCCACCCCCAATTTGTAGCACCTTCAGATTAACCCCCAACTCCTTGCCAGTGACACCACCAGAGTTCCTAGAGACAGATGAGATTATCTCTAAATTTCGTTTCCGGCGCTCTGGTGGCCTAGTGGTAAGAAGCTGGACTGTAACCCCAAAGGCACGCAGTTTGAATCCACTTACTGCTCTGTGGGAGAAGGAGGGGCAGTCTCCTCCTGTGCAATTTATAGCCTCTAAAAACCCAGGGCAGGAAAAGCTATGAGGCAGTTCTGATTTGATGGCGTACGACCACAACAACACATTTCATTTCAGTCCCATAATGGAAATGCCATTGTTGGAAGGTGCTTGGAATCAACTCCAAGTCAGTGAAGAAGAGATTGAAAACGTGTCCTGTCCTGCACCATCCTCACTGTGTCCTCCAGTGTCCTCACCACGTCCTGCACCGTCCTCCTCCTTCCTCACCACATCCTGCACCGTCCTCACCATGTCCTGCACTGTCCTCATGTACACGGTTGTGGTGATCACTGTGTTGGTCCATCTGCCCGAGGACATAGCACAATGTCTGCTCTTGATGTGGGGAGGGATGTGGTCTTGAGAGCACCCTTCGTCCTCATGGATACAGAGTAGGACACACCCAGCCTGTTGTCGGCCTGCTTTGCTTGATTACCAAGAGGCCATGGAGAGTGTCTGAGGGCTGCACCTGAGGGCAGGACAGGTAATTTTTACACTGACAGCCTACAAGCCTGGCCTCAGGCGTAAATGCAGAAGGTCCATTGATGTTGTTAAGTGCCCTCTTGTCAACAATGACTAATAGAGATTCCATGAACAAAGCTTCTGAAACCTGCCCTATCCCTGCCATCCTCATCATCTCTAATATACTTGAGAAGAGGCCTTACATACATTTAATTGAAAACTAATCTCTGACGGAGCTCCAGGGGCTTAGTGGTAAAGAGCTGCACGGCCAACCCAGGGCATGCAATTAGAATCTCCCAGCTGTTTGGTGAGAGAAAGGTGGGCAGTCTCCTCCCGTGTGATTTATAGCCTCTGAAAGTCGGCTGATGGTCAGCTGATGTCGATGGTAAACAACAACAATGATCCTCTCTGACAGGACACCCACATCTCCCTGTGACAACGCTGTGCATATGTTGTTTATTTATTAGATGACCCCGAACGGGGACTGTCTTTCAGTGTAGGGCCAGGTGGGGGCAAAGCACAGTTTTGAAAGTGTGGGGACCCAGAAAGGAATGGAAGGGTGACATGAAGAAGCTCACTGGCCGCGTAGGAGTGGGAGAGGCGTGCCGGGGGACGCAGCACAGACAGGGACCCTGTGAGACCTTCCACCGGCGCTGCCCACCTGACCATCCACCTTGACCAGCCGGCCGCGGCGGCTGAATGAGCCGCATCTTGCTCTTCTTAATTGGAGCAGATAATTGGCGAGCTGGCTTTGTGCACAGGAAATGTGTTCAGATGGATTTGGCAGAGCGGAGCAGGGAGAATGGGACCACCTGATTTTGTCATGTGCCAAAGAGGGCGACACAAAGCGGCAGTGTCTCCTGGCCCAGGCGAATCTGCCAGCGAGTGGCTGAGCAGTAGCACCAAGAGCTGAGACGATCTCTGAACACGCAGGGGCCAAGGGGCCCCGGGGGCTGCTTCTAAAGTGCTTTGTGACTTTGGACTAGTCCTTGCACCTCTCTGTGTCTGCTTTCCTTACCTGTAAAATGATCGAGAACAATGCTGCAGGCCTCTTAAAACCATGTAGTTCTGTTCTTCCAATTCAAAAGGTTGCTCGCCTGCCAAGCACGTGGGCAAAACTGCGCCAGCACAATCAATGCTTGTTTCCTTAACTCCTAGGCACTTAGCTCCTTAAGCTTTTAGAGCTAAGAGGGGTATAAGAAAACAAATATAAGCAATCCTTTCAGGAGGGTTTGAATCATTACCTTCTCTCCAGATGGGTCTCCCATCCGTCCTCACTTCCTGCGGGGAAGGTCTTAGTGGAGTCTCTTGCCCCAGCCCTTTGCCCTCCTTCCCTCAGAGACGTCCCAGGAGAGAGGTTGTTGAGAGATGGCGTTGCCAGGACAACAGAAACTGGACACCAGCAGAGGGGTCCCTATTTCTGAGGATGCGGTGATTGAAATGTTTGCCTGATGGCCATTCTGTGAATGCCAGGGGCTCTTTCCTGGCTCTTTTGTGGGATTTCTATTCTTAGAAAATCCTTTGTTGTCAAACATGATAAGGTCGAGACAGAACGTGAGGGTCAGTTGGCAATGTCCCTCTTTCATCCTCATTCTGGGTATAGAATAGCATCTCCCCTGAAAACACTCATGGTCCTCTGCTCCTGGCCCAGGGTTCATTGATGACGGTGTCCTGGGGATTTCCAGCTCAAGCTGCAGGGAGGCCTGGCCTTTGCTCGTGCCCACATGGATGGAGGACAGCATGGTGCTCATTCCTATGGGGCTTTCTCTGGGCAGGGAGAGAGAGACCAAGGGATGCCAGAGCTCAGAGTGTGTTCATGTGACCCTGCGCACATCCCTTTACTTCCCTGAGGATCAAAGTGTTTGACACTGAGGCATTTAGTAACCGTGTTCTTCAAGGACAGATCACCTTAAGACATATTACCAAAGCCGATGGAATATCCGTTGGCTACTGATGTTGCCATTCATTATTTTGCTTTTTAGCTCAAGACCCGATCTTCAAGATCAAGCAGTTATTCAGATGAGATTTTCTTTTCATTAATTCCTTTGGCATAGGGCAGTTCATCTAGCAATATTACCACTTATTAAGAATAGTCAAACAATTCATATCATGGAATACTACACAGCACACAGGAGCAATGATCTTATAAATTATTACCTAACTTGGGAGGGACTGGAGAGAATTATGCTGAGTGAACTAACTCAGTCCCACAAGGACAAATATATAAAGCCATTATTGTAGAACGAGTATAAGGAACCAAAGGGGGGAAGGGTAGAACCAGAGGGATGAGGATGGGGGGGGATTAATCATGGGGTTGTATAATTTGTATAATTTTATATATATATGTGTGTGTATATATATATATATGTGTGTGTGTGTGTGTGTGTGTATGTATGTATGTATATGTATGTTGTTAGGTGCTGTTGAGTTGAAAAAGACTTACTGTGACCTTATGAATGGCAGGTCTGATCTTTGCCCTATTCTAACCTATGCCATCCTCACCCTCTCTGATACACTCACACCTATTCATTGTCAGTCACTGTGTCAATCCATTGTGTTGAGAATCTTCCTCTAATTACTGACCCTCCATCTTTCCAAGCATTATTTCTTTTTCCCAAAGACTGGCCTCAAATAGTAACATGGTCCAAATTGGTGAGATACCGTTTCAGCATCCTCTCCTCTAACGGCTGCATCTACTCTAAGACATATTTGCATTTGTTCTCTTGGCAGTCCATGGGCTATTTAGTTCTCTTCTCCAGAGCTATAACTCAAGTCACCAATCCTTATTCTAACTTTCAGATGTATAGCAAGAAATGGAAAAGATCATTACTTGAATCAGGTACATCTTAGTCCTTAAACTGACATCATTGCCCCTTAGCACTTTGGAGAGGTCCTTGACAGCCAACTTTCCCACTGCAAAGTGTCTTTTGATTTCTTTCTTTCTTTTTTATTTTATTAATTTTAATGAAAGTTTACAGAGATTTAGGGGTCTTTTGATTTCTTGATTGCTGAAAACAAGGAAGGAGGACTGGTAGGTTTGAACTAATTAGGTAACAATCAAACTATATGACAAAATCATACCATAATCTGCTCCAAATCAGGATCACAAGGTGTGAGAGGGGAATACACTTCAAGTAGTTAATGGAAAACAAGATATAATTACCTTAGTTCAACTTATCTTTAACTTAGCCTCACCTAGGAGCAGAAATTTCAAGCCACTTTGTACTTTTCCTTACAACTCCCTAACCCCAAACCCCCCTCTATCTTACTTATAATGTTGTAGTAACTGCCTGGCAGCCCCACCATGTCTGCTTGTAGACCCTGTGGTCTGCTGTTAACATAGCAGCCAGAACGAGACTCCTAAATCACAAGGGCAGGTCAAGTCAGATCACTCCTCCACTCAAAACCATCCAAGGGAAGTGGGGCAGGGAGAGAAGTGCAACAATGAATGGATGGAAATCCAAAGTCTATAAATTTTCATTAAAATTAATAATAATAAATTTATTTTAAAAACCCTCCAAGGATGTGGTGGCCTGGAGTGGCTTCCACTGACCAGTGAAACTCAGTCCTCCACTTCTCTTCCTGGCTCTGTGTACAATGATATCACAATGGTTGCTTAACTGGCCATTGTCCTCGGGACCATCAAGGTCTTGGAGAACATCAAGGCCAACTGACATACATGCTTTGTCCATGACACTCAAGAGACTCGTTTGTGAATAGGAACTGGGTTCTTTATGTGGTGCTGTTTCTTCCCAGTAGCATTTTTCACATTTCAAAAAGCAAACCTGTCGCCATGAGGTCAATTCACAAGACGGAGTAGAACTGCTCCACAGACTTTTCTTAACTGAAGGCCCTTTCTTTTTATCCAAAGTTTTAGGTCGGTAGAAAAAGTACCAAGAGTTCCTAAATCCCTGCTTTCCCTCAGCACGTTATTTATTTCTATTATTAATATCTTGCTTTCCTCTGGGACATTATGACAATTGATGAGCCAGTCTTGATCATTATGAACCAAAGCTCATAGGTTGTGTTAGAGCTCACTCTCTGGGTTGTGAAGGGAGTTCTGGTGGCTTAGTGGTAAGGGGTTGCACTGCTAACTCAAAGGCAAGTGGTTCAAATCCACCAGGATAAAGATAGACAATATCCACCATGTGACTTACAACACAAGTTAGTTCTGAGTACATAACAATGACAATGTGGGTTTGGACCGGCACAGAATGTCATTACTCTGCCGCACAGAATGACTGAGGACAGGGATTTGAGGATGCTGTAGTTACTAGTTACTCACACCCTGGGACCAGAACAGCACCTGACACACAGAAAGCACTAGGTAACCGTTGTGGAGGAACTGATCTTCAAACACACACCACCTCTGCACGCTCTTCCTCTTCATCCACCAGAGGCTCAGACTCTTTACTTGCTTACCATCGAGCTTCCCCAGGAGTCCTTAAACCCTGTCATGTGGTTGTCATGCACCGTTAAGTAGGAACAGACTCACAGCTGACTCTGGTGGGTTTGCACAGGCTCTAAATCACCCGGGAGGACACTGCCCATCTTTCTCCCGTGGAGCAGCGGATGGATTTGAACCACTTGTCTCTTTCGTATTGGCAATGCAACACCTAACTACTAGCCTGTCCTAAGATTGTCTTCCTCTCTGCCTCCCCACCATCTGCTTGTCTTTGAGCTCTTCAAAGGCACCTCTAACACCAGTCACAGAGCCTGAACCCCCCGCCCCCCCCGCCCTATTAGCACATGAATGCAGCGTTGAGTGTGGTGGATGCGGTTGTTAGACAACTCATAACGACCCTATGAATAAACGGCCTGAGCACTGTTCGTACATAGAGTTTCCGGAGGCAAGCCATTTCGGAAGTGGATGCCACTCCTGCTTCCAGGCTTGATTTATTCGGGAAGCTCCAGCCAACACTGTCCACCATGGGTGCCCATTACCACGATTGGCACATCACTGTCACAGGCTTCAGCATCACAGCAACCACGAGTTACCTCTGTACAGCAACGCACAGACAAGTGCTATACTGTTATACTGGATGCTGTTATATGTCATCAAGTCCATAAGATTCATTGACTCATTGTGACCCTGTGAACAGATCTAACCTTGCTACATCCTGCGACCTTCTCACCATCTCCATCATGCTTAAGCCCACTCTGGTGGTCACCAAGGATTCAAGCCTCACCTTCATGTCCTTTCTCTTCCCAGGCTCCCCTTGTTGAAAGCCTGAGGCAACTCTGGGTTGGAAGAGAGGGAGAGGGAGCAGCTAGCTGCCCTGGGTGTGAAGGCTGCTTTCTGGACTCTGAGCAAGTTTTATTTCTATGATGCTCCTCCTTCTGGCCTTCCCCAAATAGCCCCCGTCCACGCACTCAACCATCTCTTGTACTGGCCTCACCCCTTCAGTCCACCTTGGACAAAGGCGGCGTTTGCACCTTGTAGAAAATGAGCGATTGGCCTCTTTCCCCAGCCACCAAGTGAGGGAGAGGTGCCCACACCCTAACTCCAAGCCCAAGGAGCGACAGGATGTCCCAACACGTCTTGTAGAACGACTTAGTCATTTTCCAGTTACTAATTTGCCTTACCTGTTCTGTTCAAACAGGCTAATTGTTTCCTCTCAAAGACTCAGGTGTAGTGGAATGAGGTCACCAGAGACATGCCTAAACAATTACCAGCCCTGGTCATGGCGCCCGAGACTGGTAACCAGCTCCTCCCTTAGATCTGATTTTATCTTCTCCAAGCTCCAGGGAGCAAATTTGATGATGCTCCGCCCCCTGGTGGAAATATGAGAGACACCAGGTAGAAATAGGAGGTCCACCATGCCATGGAGTGACCCTTCCCGTGGGTAGAAGAGGGACATGAGTTGTTGTTATGTGCCATTGAGTCGCTTGTGACTCATAGTGACCCTATGTACAATAGCTCTGAACTCTGTCCTGAGCCGGTCTCATTGTCTGTGACACACTTACCCCCTTTACTCCAGTCACTATGTCAAGCCATCTCATGTGGGGTCTTCCTCTCCTGTGCTGTCCCTCCACTCTTCCAAGCTTGATGTCCTTCTCACAGGACTACCCTCCTTAAGGGTGGGTGATGTATTTGTAACATGCCCAGTAGAACATACTCTTAGTTATGCCCCAACAAATAATCAGTAACTGAAATGAGAAATAAAAGTAAATTATATCATCTGCTGTAAGTAAGGCATTGGAGTGGATGGCTTTCTATAAAAATTGAAAAATCAACCAAGACAGAGAATCAATAGGATTAGTCTCTGGTGTGTGAGAAAAGAGAACATAACTTTGAGACTGTCCATATGTTTTTTGCATTTACACTGCATGTATTACTCTTTTTTCCCTTCCTGTGCTACCAACCCAAAGGCACTAAGTTCGAATCCACCAGCTGCTCCTGGGCCATCTACAGCCTCTGAAAACCCACTGAAGGATCAGCCAGGAGTTGTCGCTGACTTGATAGCTTATAACAACAACAATAACAGTTAGTTGCCTGAGACAATTTGTTTTCCTTATATAAATAGATGTTTTAAATGTATATGCTGTTGTTTGAATTCTGTTCCTCCAAAAGACAGGTTGAAATTCTGATCCTTAGTACATGTGACTTTGTTAGAAATTGGATCTTGGAAGCGATTATCAGTTCACAGGAGGAGATCATGCTAGGGGCTTACGATCCTAAACCTGTCTGAGTAGTTACAAACACGTAGTTTTAAATCACGTTCTTTATAGTTAATAAGAGAGACAGAGGGGCTGATGGAGAAAGGATGGCCCCGTGAGGATGTGTTGGTCAGTCCTGGAATGTAACTACATTGACTTTATCACACTCAAAAACTACTAATTCCGTGGAGTCCTCAGACGCCAATATGTTCTTCATTCAAGTTTCCTTGGGTATATAAAAGCATTTCTTTTCACCTGCTTGCTTTAATCCAGATCTATTAAGGCCACACATATAATATATGGTTTTTACTCTCTCTCTTCTTCTCCCGCGCTCTCTCTCTCCCTCCCTCTCCTCGCTTCCTCCTCCTCCTCCTCTTCCTCCTCCTTTCTTCTTCTTCTTCCTCCTCCTCCTCCTCCTCTTCCTCTTCCTCCTCCTTTCTTCTTCCTCCTCCTCCTCCTCCTCCTTTCTTCTTCTTCCTCCTCCTCCTCCTTCTTCTTCTTCTTCCTCCTCCTCCTTCTTCTTCTTCTCTCTCTCCCTCTCTCTCTCTCTTTCTCTCTCTCTCATTATCCTTACACTGTGGTGGCTTCAGGAATTGCCCTGCCATGCTGAGGTTGTTGTTACTGTGTCGTAGACTATTCATAGCTGACCCTTGATAGCACACAATAACATATTATATTGGTTTTTTTTTTATTTAAGCCTTTTGTTTAGAATCAACAAGACCTTGTGGAAGGTCTTTGTATTTAAAAGTTGGTTGTTATTATATTTTGGAGGAACATTCTTCTACACGGTACAGCATTCTTCTGCCAGTTTGCTGTACTGAATTAACCTGGGTTTGCTGTGCCATGGGAGTGTCAATGTCTTAACAGTTACCCTTGGTGGACAGTGTTTGGTGGAGCTCCCAGTTTAAGACAAATTTGGAAGCAGGAGTGGCATCCACTTCCTAAACAACATGCCTGTGCAAACTCAGTGAATTTGGAGAAACGAAGATAGTTATAGAAAGGTGTCATGTCTTTTGTTTGTAGGGTGACTATGAGTCATGCTCGACTCGCTGGCAATCAACAATAGCAACAATCACACAGGAGGAGATTGCCCATCCTTCTTCCCGGAGCAGCTGGTGGATTGGAACGTTACGCCTTTGGGATTGCAGTGCAGATTTTGTACCATGAGGCACCAGTGCTCTGCAGGAGAAAGCTAGACAATTTCCTCCCATGCAACTTGCTGCTTCTGAAAACCTACTGGAGTGTCAGCTATGAGTTGGTTCCAACTCAATGGTACACAACAATAGCAACAACAACAGTGAGATGCAGAGGTCTACACAGTACAGTTTGGCAGGTTTTGACAGATGTATACATACCTGTTAACTTAGGCCCTTACTGAGAAAGAGCACATTTCCATCACTCTATAAAGTTTCCTAAACATTAAGGTGTAACTGAGGCAAGCCACAGTATTTTCCAGTTGCTTGCTATGAATCTGAAAGCTGGACAATGAGAAGAGAAGACCCAATGCCTTTGAGCTGTGGGGTTGTAGAAAAGGATGGGATGTCCTGTAAACATCAAAATACCCCCAACAAATCTGTCATGGAGCAAGTGCAACCAGAATGCTCCTGAGAGACAAGGGTGATGAAATCTGATCCTTCATACTGGGGCACTGGGGACATGTTGGCAGAACATGGTGCCAGTCCTTGGAAAACTACCTCGTCCTGGGGAAGGTAGAGAGTCAGTGAAAGACTGCCAACAAGATGAATTGACAGACACAGTGTCCACCACGATGGGCTTGAGCATGACAGAGAACATGAGGCCAGCTCAGGACAGGGCCAGATTCAATACTGTTGTTTGTAGGGTCACTCTGAGTCATTGTCCACGTGACAGTGGACACAACCCAGCAACCACAAAGTTATAATTGTAATAATAGCAACTAACATTTATGGAACTTTGCCTATTGCACTGGGTTAATTAGTGGTTAAACTTAATCCTCCCTCCCCCCCCATTATAACTGAACAGTTACTAATGAAATAAAAATCCTGACCTCTGTATAATGAAGAGTTAGGCTTAGCTTTTTATCGTGAGCAAAACATGGATTCATTCCTTTGTTCACCTGCCATTTATTTCTAGAACACCCACCCTGCTAGAAACATGACACAGATCTAGACCTTGGGAGGTCCAAGGGGCCTTCCAGGTGAGTTTGCCCTGCTGGGTACTGAAGCTGCCCTTGACCAAAACTCATGGCTTTCACTGTGAGACATACAAAGAGAGAAAACCCTTGAGCTGTTGGCAATACCTACCAAAAAAGGCAACCCTAGGGTGGAGAGGAAGCCTCAATTTGTGACCTTTGCCTATTTTGCTCTACAACTCGCCCCTGCTGGAGAGCCGGGTCCATGGTAAGTTAACATAAAGAGACAGAGATTCAGAAGCGTGACAGACACTGGCATTATGTGTTGAGAGACAATTAGCATAAAGAAATAAAACCCAAGATCTGATTGCCTTCTAGGTGCTCTGCTCAGTAGGAGCTAAAACTCCTCCTGGGTTCGCAGAATGGACCTGCTCTCCTCGTTGGCTGGCTTCCAGAAGGAAGCCAGGAGCCTTGGAAGAGCGGAAGTGTGGGAATACAGGGGAGCGCCATGGAGATAGGCAGGAGAGGAAGAAAACCAGAGAGAGACAGCGGAACTAGAAATGCATCCCAGACGGCCTGCACATGGGCAGCGATGCATTAGAAAACAAAGAAATGCTCTGTGACAGGGTGCCGTGCCTTGGATACATCTCCAGATGCCATAGGTGCAGTGGGCGGACCCAGGAGTATGCTTGATCTCGGTACCATCAAGTGTAGCGTATGAATGAGCTACAGTTCCCTTGTGTAAGATCTTGCTTTTTTTTTTATTATTTTAATTTAGTTTGATCTTGCTTTTTTTTTAGTTTATTCTTTTCTTGTGTGTGTATGTGTCGCTTGAGTGAAATTATGGACAACAAAGTCGTTCTCCATTTCACATTTTTTACTATGTTTTGTTTCCCAACATAGGTTGCCTGTGACTGCACTTCTTTCTTGTCCTGGTGATTCCCTGACCTGTTTGTCCTGTCTCCTGAGCTTTGGTTTTGGTCTTCCACAGTTGATTATACTGAGTCTACATTGCTCACAAGTATTATTGTTCACTTAATCGACCTGTCTATTTTTGAGTCACAGTCCTGGCAAGGTTCTTGTAGGTCTGTTGAAGGCAGTTGATACAAACAGGCAATTAACAGTGGGAGTATGTGCCTATAATGGTCTTCTTGTTGTTGTGTACTGACCCATAAAAACAGACCTATAGCTGACCTTCCAGTGGATTTTCAGAGGCAGTTAGTTAATTGCACAGGAAGGTATTGCCTATCCTTCTCACGCAGAGCAGCTGGTTGGATTCAAACTGCATGTCTTTGGGTTTGCAGCGCAGCTTCTTACCACTCTGCCACCAGAGTTCTTTAAGAGGATCTAGAATATTTTTTAAAATGCTGAAGAGTAGCTAGGAGAGAAGAGCCACTTGGATTGGCTTTAAAGCTTCATCAGGCCTGATGGAGACAGAAGACATGCAGACCAAACCAGATGGTGTGTTTAACGACTTGGAGGGGTCAGCTGGAAGGACTAAGGGGAAGTATGGGAAAGGCAGTGTACTCCAAAATTTTGAGATCTTTTTGTATGTGGAGGAGAAGTGTTTTTATCTAGGAAGCTGGCAATCTGTAACAGCAGGGAAGGTGGACTGGAGTTAGGGAGGTCATTTTTAAGTAGATGAGGAAACTCTGCTGAGGCTTGACTGGTGGGTTGTAAATGCTACTATTTGTGCAGCTTGAAGAAGGGCCGTATGGGTTTGTCCCCAAAGGATCACTTGAAGAGTTAGAGAAACCTTACTCTGCCTTTCTGTATGATATTATTTTTGTGTATCATCGAGTTAGAACTGCCTATAGCTGACCCTTCAGTGGGTTTTCAGAGGCAGTAAACAGCATGGAAGTTAATTCCTCTTACCCCCCCTCCCCCATAGGTTCGAACTGCATACCTTTCTGTATGATACTGGCAGTAAATAGCAAAAAAGCCAAATCCCTTGCCACCGAGTCAATTCAAACTCACAGCTATCCTGTAGGACAGAGAAGACCCGGCCCCGTAGGGTTCCCAGACTGTAACCTTTCGGGAAGCAGACTGCTACATCTTTCTCTCACAAAATGACTGGCAATTTTAGCTACCAACTTTTTAGTTAGCAGCCAGACACCTCATTCCTGTGGTGCCAGGGTGAAATGTCGGACAGAGTGAGCAAATACTTAACAGGCCATGATGAAACGGCCTTAAAGACTGAGGACACGCAAACCATACGAGTGGACTTCTACAGATTTACCCTCAGCCTCCTCTAACCTTCTGGATCCAAATACCAAGTTTCTCTCTCCTGACCTCACTTATCTAGTCTTAGCACTCACTGTTCTTCAGTACGCATCCTTTATTTTATAGTCAACGTACAGACCAATACTCAAACTGTAAGCGCAAGAGCACACTTTCAGAGCAAAAGAATCAGAGAAGGGAGAGCTCTGTGTTGAAGCAAATCCTACTGATTACTGTCAAACCCTAACAAGCTGTATTGACAAAGTGACTGTAACAACGGGCTCGAGCATCTCAGAGACGGTGAGGATGATGCAGGAAGGGTCATGTGAGTCTTGGCTGACTTGAGAGCACCTAACAACAGTGACAATAGGTTATTAAGACATGTCAACAGTGATAAGCTTTGTTGACTGTATATACTCTAAATATAGTCCCTTGAAAATGGCACTATTTCTGTGCTTTTCTTTCCCCAAACCCATAACCCCAATCCAGTCACATTAAATATTAGGTAAATCCCCTTAAAAGGGCATTCAACAACATATTTGACCAGTATTCAAAACGGACCTGGTTATAAAAAATGAGGAAAGTCTGAGAATGTGTCACATACTGGAGATCCCTAAGAAGCCATGATGAATACATGTAATCTGGTTTGCTGAACGAGACCTTGAAACAGAAGAAAGGCATGAGGTAAAATCTTAGTAAATGTGTGGATTTTAGATGATGATAATAATATGAAAATAAAACAAAAGGATTTCCTTTTATCTTGCATTCTGAAATATAGGGTTTGCATATCAAAGTGCTTAAGGATTAAATGATCCGACATCTGTGATTTGTTTTAAATAATTAAGTGGGGTAAGAGACGAGCAGGAGATAATAATTATCGACCCTGGGGGATGTGTAGCTTCGTTATACTCTTCTCTCTATTCTCATATGTGTACTTTTAAAGTGCTTATAATATAAAAGTTATTGTTGTTGTTATGTGCCGACCCTATGTACAACAGTCCTAAACCCTGCTCTATTCTGTGCCAATCTGTCTCTGACATACTTACCCCCATTACCCCGGTCACCGAATCAATCCATCTAATCGAGGGTCTTCCTCTCCTGCGCTGTCCCTCCACCCTCCCAAGCATGACATCCCTCTCCAAGGACCAGTCCCTCCTTGCAACATGTCCAAAGTATGTCAGACGAAGCTTCAGGATCCTTGCCTTCAAGGAGCAGTCAGTCTGGCTTCATCCTCTCTGGGATAAATCTGTTTGTTCTCCTGGCAGTCCATGTATATTCAATACTTTTCTCCAGCACCACAGCTCAAAGGCATCAACTCTCCTTCTATCATCTTTAGTCATTGTCCAGCTCTCTGATGCATAGCGATTACAAAGACCATGGCCTGTATCAAGCGCACCTTAGTCTCCAGACTGACATCGTTGATGTTCAGTACTTTGGAGACGTCTCTGACAGCAGACTTTCCCAATGCACAAAAAAAAAAAAAAAAAAAAGCAAAAGAGCAAATCAGGCTTGAGCTATGAATGCTTGTTTCTACTTCCCAAAGTGTGCCCAGTCCTGGTCTACACTCTGCACTTGGATCATTCCAGGCAAACCTTCACAGTGAAGCAACCCCTCCACTTTGTCTCTTATAAAAGCGTGAGTTCAAACCTCAGTTTGTGGGGAGCTCTGGTGGCCTAGTGGCAAGGAGCTGCAACTACAATCTCAGAGGCACACGGTTCGAATCCACCAGATGCTCTGCCGAGGAAGGAGGGACAATCTCCTCCTGTACCAGTCAGATCAGATTTGACGGTACACTCACACACACACACACACACACACACACACACACACAAACAAAAACCACCTCAGTCTGTGACCCATTCACATTTGCCTATTCAAGCAAAATAGAAAAGGGTTTTCCTCATGCAGGCACATAACACAGCAGAGAAAGGACAGCCACTGTTAAAGGTAGACAACCTGGGTTCCAGTTTTGTCTTGTCAAGTGCAAGTCATGTGATCTTGGATCATCTGCATCAAAATTCTGTGGGCCTCCTCACACATTGATCCCCAAGTCTTACTGTGACTGACTAAGCAAATCCCAAAGGGTGGCCTCACAAAGCTTCAATGGACAGACTTACTATTTTTAGCTGTGTCCCTCAGAGTTGGAGATCATCACATTTCTTTCAGATTTTGCCCCACTGAGCATTGCAAAACTTGAACTTTGGAGTTAGCCACTTTAGAGAAAAATCTGCTGGGGCAAAGATTTCTTTCCATTTTATTTTATTTTCCATTTCATAGGAAAGTGCAAAACATTTTCTGACTGGAGTGAAAATGAAAACATCTACAAGGACTGGGTGTTATTATAATACAAGGTCCACCACCTGCCTCCCTTAATCCATGTTCCAGTAATAAAATATGAAGGCCAATGTGGGGACAGACCTAGGCCTGAATTTTTGCTTAGTTGTACCATTGGGGTATCAAATACCATAATGGTTTCCCAATGTAGAACAGTGTCTGGTGGAGCTCCCAGTTGTAAAACAGGTTTGGAAGCAGGAGTGGCATCCACTTCCTAAACCACATGCCTCTGGAAATTCTATGAACATGGAGAAATAACAATAGTTAGGAAAAGCATTAGGTCTCTTGTTCATAGAGTTGCTATGAGTCATGCTCGATTCAACGGCATTCCACAATAAGAACATGATAATAATCAATAGGTTAGCTGATTGATCTTCCAGTATCACTGCAGGAGCTCCTCCCTACAGGAGGCTTTTCAGAGGTAAAATTGTGATAGAGCTTTGAAGGCTGAAAACAAATGCTTGATGTTTAGATGTATGCAAAGAAGAGAAGTATATCCCAACACCACCAAGATAGCAAACGTACAGCAAACGTCAACATCCACTCAGATGCTGAAAGCTGTTTTTGTTATGTGCATCTAAGTAGACTGTGACTCACAGTGACCCTGTGAGAAAGAGCTCTGAACCTTGTTCTCTCTTGAGCTAGTCTTGCTGTCTCTGACACACCTGTCTCCATTACCACAGTCACTGTGTCAATCTTTCTCATCCAGGGTCTTCCTTTTCTCTGCTGACCCTCTACCCTTCCAAGAATGATGTCCTTCTCCAAGGATTGGTCCCTCCTGGACATATGCCCAAAGTATGTGAGACGGAGCTATAAAATCCTTGCCTCCAAGGAGCAGCGTGGTTTAACCTTCTCTAGGACAGACTTATTTGTTCTCTTGGCAGCGCATGGTATATTCAACACTCTTCTCCAGTACCACAACTCAAAGGCATCAATTCTTCTTCTGTCATCCTTAGTCACTGTCAAGCTATCTGATGCATAGCAAGTAATTGCAAAGACCATGAACCGGATCAGGCACACCTTAGTCTCTAGACTGACATCATTGCTCCTTAGTACTCTGGCATGAGAGCTATACAGGTTCTATCTATCTATCTATCTATCTATCTATCACAAGATTTATCAATTTTTAAAAAAACAATTCATTTGACAGAACAATCAGAGAAAGTAGTGGAAAAGAAATTTCTCAATTAAATAAAATTAGAACTTACCCCAGACTCTGTGGCTAAAAGTTGCATAATCTTTCTTTGAAATATTTCTGAGGTGGTAGAATTTTATTTTCTTGTTAATGATGAGAGCTTCTATTATGTTACTAATCAGAGAATTCCACTTACAGTATTTCATTCTGCCACGTGGTGGTGCCATGGCAAAAAATAATAATAATTTTAAAACTATTGTGAGTGTTTGCTGGACTGTACGCTTTTGAAAGATTGTAGTCCTTTTACATATCACAATGATTGGAACTATGTAATCAGCCTTTCACTGCAAAAAGCCAGGCTTGTCTAGAGCCAAACAGGAAGCCAGTTTCATTCAAACCAGTTCTTTTTCAATTATGAAAAATAGTCCACATATCCTTATGTGACTATACAGCACACAACCCTATACCTATTACTTAGAATTAGTAAGTGTTAACAATCTATTAAATCTGCTTAAAAAATTAAAATTGGTGCTCCTTTGTTCTCCTTCTGTTCCGTGGAAGCAAGTGTCCAAAATGTGATTCTTTCCATTTTTTTAATCTTTAATACATGTTTATAGTCCATAAGTAATGCAAACGTGATTTCATATTCTAAAAACCGTATATTTTCATTATTTCAGTATAGTGACATTTGTTTCCCCCAATTCAACATGTATTTGACGTCTTCTCATACTAGGATACATGTGTGAATATAAATGTAATTCATCAGTTTCAACTACTATATTGTTTTTGGCAAAAGTACATATAAGATTTATTTATTTATTCTCCTATTAATAAACTCTTCAACTTTGTAGAGAATGCAATGTCCAGAAAAATATACATTTATCATGGCCTCGAAAATATCTAATGAATGAGTGGAGGCTGGCTTTTAATTCAAGGAAGAGTTGAAAAATCTCATTTCTCTCCTCCCACTCCCCAGTTATTTGCCATTAATGTGCACTCTATTCTGCCCACGTGGCAGAAGTCATTCCTTTTGCCCACAGTCCACTGAAAAAGCCTGATTTTGGTGTGCGTATGGAGACAGGGTGGGGTTGGGTAGATGGAAGTGGGCAGAGAAGAGACACAAAGAAATCTTAGTATCAAGATGCAAAAACAACGTGAAGGTCTGCATGGTCAGGAGCAGAGGAGGATGAAAGCAGCAAGAATTATAAATATGTGAAGGTCTGAGAGTTTAAAGTGCAGGGCATGTCCTGTGCTATCTAACTGGAATAACGGGGTGACGGAATAAACAGGTCTTTCTCTCCATCTGGCTCCGGGAAGATGCAACCATCAAACGCCCGGCGGTTGCCATGGGAACCAGCCCCAGGGAGGCAGCCAGAATTCTGTACGCGTGATGCGCTCGGAATGTTTCTTCTTCCGGTCCTCGGCTCCTCGCAACCAGCGCCTGTCTCCACGCCCCCCGCCCGTTCTGTGGTCTCACATCATTCTCCTTCCCCTCCTCTTCTCCGTTCCGGGCCGCCATCTTGGACCACGCATCAAGATGGCGCCCCCACACCCGCCCCTCGCTCCCAGCTTCCCAGCTCCCTGCGCTACAGTGAGATTGCGCGCGCACGTGCTGTGCGTCAGAGGGCGTGATCACCGCGCAGCCCCGCCCACCGGCGCTGGCCCCCGCCTCTCCCCTCTCCGCCTTTCTCCCGGCAGGCGAACCCGGAAGTGGAGGGGAGGCGCGGCGGCGGCGGAGGCTGTGGCGGCGCAGGCGGGCGCTGGCCAGCCGTCCCCGGGGAGCGTGTCCGGGCTGGGGTCCGGGGGCGGGGCCGAGGGCCCCGGGCAGCCCGGCCTGGCCGGGTCGGGGGAGGCCATGGCCTCGGCAGAGTTGCAAGGGAAGTACCAGAAGCTGGCTCAGGAGTACTCCAAGGTACCCATCATGGGCGGGGCGTGGGGGTCCCCGGCCCTGCGGCCTCGGCTTCGCGTGGCAGCGACTCGGCGGCTCCGAGGGGCCAGCAGGGGGCGGGCCGGCGCGGTCCAGGGCCCTCGGGAGCCCAGGGGCCTCGGGCGCCGCCTGTGTGCACCCTTACCTGCCTCCACCTGCAGCTCCCCGGGGATGGGGCTGGGTGGCGCCCGTCCGGGTGGCTGACGGCGGGCTGCACGGGCGGCTGCAGGCTGGGCTGTCAGACATCCAGCCTGGGCCTCCGCTGCTGGCCTGCACCCGGAGGGCAGCGAAGGGTGCACACCTCCTCGGCCCCTCGCCACAGTCGCCCGTTTCCCAGCCAAGTGATGGGGAAGAGCCGCCTCCCTCCCACCCCGCAGGACCCCCTCCCCAGCATCGTCCTGGAGGCAGGACAGTGCCACACCCGCGAACTGCTTCACCCAAGATGATGGCCAGGGGGGTGTCGAAAGCTGGAGGGGCTAAGGCAGTGCCATTTGCTCCCTTCTCCCCCCTGCCTCGTAGGGCACACTCAGGACGTGTTGAATTAAGCAAAACCAGGGATCAACCCCCTTTGTCATGCTTAAGGCCTCAGCCTTTGAAATGATGAATCCCTTTTCCCTGGAAAAGGGCGGTTCTGCGTCTGGTTAGGGTGTTTCTGCTTGAGGAACATTGCAATGAACTTGCAGTCAGATTTGACATCTGTGGAAATCGGTTCAGCAGCCATTAACGTCTCATTTATCTTGCGTGCATGGAGCAATGTGAAGACGTAGACCCTTATTTTTTTACAGTTTGGAGAAACTGAGACACACTTCCTCCCCCTCCCCAACTTCCCCCCCTCCCCAAAAATCTGGCTGCCTAGTGGTAAAACACTACCTTGCAGTCCCAAAGGCATGTGGTTCTAATTCACTAGTTGCTTCATGGGAGGAAGACTGACTGCTTCTGGAAACCCGCGGGTGGGTCAGCTGTGGATCAGTTCTGATTCCGTGGCACACGTCAGGAACAGTATTCTGTAAGGCGAGCAAAAACATTTTTTGGAGATACTACAAAATTTGCACCCAAATCTGCACACTTTTACTATCAAATGGGAGGCTTTTGGGATCCCATGCTTTTCCCAGTAGTATTCCTGTTGGCAAAACGTTATTTACAGTACTATTTAAAGTTGTCTTAAGACAAGAGTGTGTGGCGTGTCTTAAATATTATTGTTGTTATATTCCATCAATCAAGTTGGAACCAATTCATAACTGATCACCCAGCTAGGTTTTCAGAGACAGTAAATCCCAAGGGAGGAAATTGCCAATATTTCTCCAACTGGTGGGTTCCAGCCAGCTTTCCTTTGAGTTGTCAACACAGCTTCTTTCTACCAGGCCGCCAGAGCTCCCTTTATGTATCATTGTTCTTAGATGCCTCCTAACTTCCCTGTGCACAGCAGCTCTGAACCCTGGCCTAGCCTTTGCCAATGGAATGACAATTTTTCTTCATAGGAAAGAAGATCCCCCCGCCCCCCTTTTCCCCTTGGAGTGCCAGATTTTGCAATAAATTAGTATATACTAAAGGTTTGGGGAGAAAGAACCTTGTTCCAGCTTGGCTGCGTGGTTTTTGGTTGATAATATTTTATGAGTATAAAGTAAAGTGACTGATTTTCTTTAAACAGTAAGCAAACTAAGAAGGTAATCCCAGCAAGCAACAGAGGAGTTCCAAAGTGTTTTTGAGCATTGACTACATTGCTGAAATTACTGTGTAGCTTCCTAAAGTAGTAAAAATGCAGAGGTTTTGTCCTTTTGGCCATGAAAATGTCCTTATTCAGTAGACATTTATAATGTGACCCTTGTAAGCAGTTTGCTGGGGTTTGTTGAGTGAGGCAGAGGTCTACCTTATGAAACTCACCCTTCAAGGGAGCTCTGGTGGCCTAGTGGCAAGAAGCTGCACAGCAATACTGAAGGCAAACAGGGTTTGAATCCATCAGATACTCTGCTGGAGAAGGAGGGGCAATCTCCTCCTGTGCCAGTGGGATCCAACTCATTGGTATACAACAAGGGGAGGTGGAAGGTAGAGGGAAAAGAAGCTCACCCTTCATAGAATGTTCAGACCTGGTACATAATTAAATGGTATAACAAGTGTCTAATGGTTCAGAGGAGACACGTAAATAAGGGTAGACGTAACTCAAATCGGAGACTGAGGGAAAGGGAGGAAACTGCAGCCTATGGTAGGAAATCTTGAACCTGTATTTGCAGACGTGGAAGCTTTAAGCTACATAGCAGGGAGTGGTTAGGTGCAGTGTGGATGTAATTCAGACGCAGACATTCAGGATTGTCATAAAAGAAGTTTGAGAAGTGGAGAAAATGCTAAAAGATTTTTGAGCCGGCAAGTGATTCTACTTTTGGAGGGAAGGAAACTGGTATGTGGAGGAAAGGTTAAAATAGAGAAAGGCCAGTGAAGAGAACACTGATCCAAACTCAGACTCATTGCCATTGAGTTGGAACTGACTCACAGCTCACCCTCCCGTGGTTTTTCAGGGGCTGCAGATCACCTGAGAGGAGATTGCCAATCTTTCTCCTGAGGAGCAGCTGGTGGAAAATGGCACAAACAGGACAGATCTTTTATTCATAGGGTCACTCAGCAGCACCTCACAAGGACCATTGGGTCGGCAGTGCAGTGTAAAGTTGGGTTAAGGAACTGCAGGGTGTAATTTGCAATGTGTCAGGCTGCTAACCAGAACCATAGTTAAAAATCAAGCCACTCTTTCGGAGAAAGCTGGGCAGGCTCCTCCCATAAACATTTTAGAAACTATGAAACCTGATAGAGAATCTGTAATAGTTGGAATGACTTGACAACAGTGGATTTTACAATGTGAAATTAAATAAACACTGTTAAAGTGAAGGAAGGGCTAGGTTCAGGCATTAAAGCTACTTGGTTACACTGGAGTTGCATCTCTTGTTACAGTGTCTGCTTTGTGCTTGTGATTATGAAAGCACTAAGGAGGTGGGAACATCTCATTCATTCAGTGTCTTGGTGTTAATGATTACTTGTGGTCAGTGAGGGGAGAGTCATAGGGGACTGTGTAGTTCTGAAGTGAAGGAACCACAGTGCCACTGATTGAGGGACAAGCAGAAAGGGGTTTGGTGCCCAGGAGGTGCATTCAAAGTTAGGTGCCGTTGTAGAATTTATCGGAAGGCAATGTTATTTTATCCATATACTTTCAGGTGTATTGAGCTAAGCATTGAAAATTTCTAGTACTTACTAAGATGTTAAGAGCCAGCTACCTCTCATAACAACCCATGCGCCACAAATCTGCACCATTTCCAGTTCGTCGTCGTCATCATCATCATCTCCGATGAGCTCAAGCCACTGTTAGAGTCACTCTACACTTTACAAGTCAGTCCATCTCGCTGAGGGCCTTCCCCTCTCTGACCCTCCACTTTTCCCAGCTTGATGTGTTTCTCCAAGGACTGGCCCCTCCCGACAGCATGAACCAAGTCTTGAGAAGAAGTCTCACCATCCTCGCCTCTAAGGAGCATCCTGGTTGCACTTCCTTCAGGATAGATGTGTGTGTGCTTAGGGCAGTCCATCTGATATTCAGAACTCTTCTCCAACACTCAAAGGCATGCATTCCTCTGTTCTCCTAGTCATTGTTCAACTTTCAGATGCATGGGAAGCAGTTAAAAAGACCATGGCTTGGATCAGGTGCCCCTTAGTCCTTAAGCTGACATTGTTGCACTTCGGCATTTTGGAGAGGTTCTTGACAATCGTTCCGTAGTGCAGCATGTCTTTTGGAAGGCAGCTATGCTCGCCTCTATACCACCAACACGCAGCATGTCTTTTGATCTCTTGACTCGTGCTGCTAGGGATAATTGATCGTGGATCCAAGGAAAATGAAACTGTTGACAACGTCTGTCTTTTCTCCAGATAGGCTTTTAAGTCTGGACAAAGCCTCAGGAAGATGTTAATCAAACAGTAAAAGTTAACGCGAACACTCTGGATAGAAATTGGGCATGCACTGTTGGTGGGCAGGATGTGACAAGAGGAGGAGGTGTGGACGGGCGCCACCAGACCTCAGGGTGTCTCTTCTGTTAGGTTTTTTTTTTGCAAGGCCATTTATTCGTTTTGAGAGCAGTGTCTGGCTCACCAACTTTGGGCATGCTACCAGGAGAGGCCCGGCCCTGGAGGAGGACAAGACTCTCCCTGATAAGTCAGGGAGAGAGAAGGCGATCCTCGACGGTTTGAATTGTCACAGTGGCTGCAGCTGTGGCCCGGGCCCGGCAGGTGGTGAGGGTGGCACGGACCGGGCAGCGTTTCACTCCGTTGTACGCAGAGCTGTTGGAACCAGAATGGACACAAAGGCCCCTCACAACAATTAAATGCTGTGAGTGGACATTTCTGCACCGTGCGAGAACAGAGGCCATTCAGGAGGCTGTGTTTGCTTTTTAATTCTGAGCCATTTCTAGATAACACTGCTACTTCCTGTCAGTTCTCAACATTTCCTAGATAAAAACCTCCATCGCCTCCAGTCCTTCTCCAGCTGAGTGACCATTCTAGCAAAAAGAAGGGATAGTCGTCTGCTTTTTAAATTCCTTTTCCTGGAGCAGAAATTGTGGGCTGATGCTGAAATTGAATTACATTTTCTTTTTGCCTTATTTGGGATATAAAGAAACAGACATTCTTCGTCTGCAGGAGGAGATCCACATGTTAAGCGGTTGTTGTTGTTAGGTACCATCCACTATCAAGAATCCCTATGCAGAGGTCGTAATGATGGGTGGTGAGTACCGTCAAGGACCAGAGCTGACCCTCCTGTGTGTTTTTAGAGACAGTAAATCAATCGCTCGAGATGAGATTGCCCATCTTTGTCCCGCAGAGCAGCTGTGGATTCAAACTGCTTACCTTTGTGTTAGCAGCACGTGTAATTCCTTATCACCAAGTCACTAGAGTTCCCTGTAAACAAGGTACACTTACAGAATTCTACTTTTTCCTCAACTACTATTATTCCAGGAAAGAGCCCATTCTTTGCTTAAGAATTTTGGTCCGAGTCTTCTTTCTCTTTGAGAAGCAAAAAGGGGTCTTCCATAAAGGAGACTGAAGGTCTGTTGTTGTTGCTGTCCTTTCAAGCCGACTGTCAATCACAGCAACCCTTTACAGCAGATTTGAAACTTGCTTTGTTGTCCATAGCGTTGCTGGAGTTGGAGCAGAATTGACTGTACTTGACAAAAACAGTTATAAACTTCTCTTTGAGAGAGGAGGGAAAGCTAATGGACATTTTCCCAGTTATCGCATGAGGGAGCTCTGGTGGCCTAGTGGTAAGAAGCTGTGCTGTAAACTCGAAGGCACGTGGTTCAAATCCACCAGCAACTCCTCGGGAGAAGGATGGGCAAACTCCTCCCGTGCGATTAACGGCCTTGGAAAACCCACCAGAGGGTCAGGTGTGGACTCGATGGAATGCAACATGTTACTGCATGCATGCAGTTTGAAAAACTAAAGACCACTCTTCCCTTGTGTTCTCCCAAGCCAACCCTGCCTCACGTGCTCCAATGTGTCTTGTTAGCAAGACAGGAGGCTGACGTGCTCAGCTCTGCCGCGTTTGACTTCAGCGGCCTCCCTTGCAGGAACTCCTCTCTTGCATGAGTGAAGCAAGTTGTAAATGCCTCCCCAGGTGACCGGGCATCCACATAGGCTCCATGGCAGTGGGTTTATTTTAGTTTGGGCTATTGGTTCTCAGAGTGCTGTCCTGAGCCAGCATCATTTGGGAACGGGTAAGAAACAACAAAAACCACCATTATAAAACACACCTTAAACTCATGGCCATTTAGCCAGAACCAGCTCATAGTTGACCTTCCAGCAGGTTTTCAGAGGCTGTAAATGGTACAGGAGGAGATTGTCCACCTTTCTTCCTTGAAGCAGCGGGTGCATTCAAACCCCCTGCCTCTGGGTTGGCAGTGCAACTCCTAATTCTCAGCCCTCTTAGACTTCCTGGATCTGTAACTTCGGGGATGAGGTCCACCTCTCCAGTTCCTCGGTGTGTGCTGACGTTTGGCAGCCATTGCTCCAGACAGAGGGTATCAACAGAGATGTTTGGAATTTTTTCTCAAATAAAGAAAATCCTTATTAATTAAAAGATAATCTTTTAAAATACTTATTGAATGAGCTAAGCACCCCTTATTTCTTCAGCAGTTCATTTTAAAAGCCATTGATGTTTGTCATTTGTTGTTTGTTTGTTTATCAGTAAGGAGATATTAGGGAGCACTGGTGGCCTAATGGCAAGAAGCTGCACTGCAATCACAAAGGCATAAGATTCGAATCCACCAGCTGCTCTGCAGAAGGATGGGCAGTCTCCTCTCATGTGATTAACTGCCTCTGAAAACCCAATGGAGTGTCAACTATGGCTTGGTTCTGGCTCATTGGTACACAACAAGAAGCAAGGAGATATTTGCCTTTGGAAAACAGACTTAGGTCAATTCTTACAGTGTTCCTGGAATTGAAAAAAGCTTGTTTTGGGTTTTTTTTTTTTTTAATTTATTATCCTGGAGAGGGTTAAACTGGATGCTCATTGGAGGCAATGATTCTGAGGCTTCGTCTAACATTCTTTGGATATGTTGTAAGGAGAGACTGGTCCTTGGAGAAGGGTATCATGCTTGGGAAGGTGGAGGGACAGTGCAGGAGGAGAAGGCCGTCTGTGAAGTGGATTGATTCAGTGACTGGAGTAATCGGATTGGGTGTGTCGGCACAGGACAGAGCAGAATTTAGGGCTGTTGTACATAGGGTTGGTATGAGTCGCAAGCGACTTGACTGCACAAAACAACAGGAACATTATATTTTGTGTGTGTACCATCAAATGGGATATGACTGGTACAGGAGGAGATTGTCCCTCTTTCTTCAGCAGAGCATCTGGTGGAGTTTGCTTTTGTCTTGTGTGTTTAGTTTGTATTATGAAGAGTGGGGACGCCTGTTGATTGCCTCCTCCCAAAAGAGAAATAGACTGTTACAATTTAGCATCCGCTCTTAACATCTTATGGTTTGACAGCCTAATACATATAGAGTTTACTAGTAAAGTTTGATTTAAAAAACTCTGTCATTAATCTGGAATCTATTCACAGCTGCCTCTCCAGTGGGTTTTCAGAGGCAGTAAATCATGGGGAGAGGATTGCCCATCTTTCGCTCACAGAGCAGCTAGTGGATTTGAACTGCCTGCTTTGGGGTTGGCAGTGCAACGCTTTACCATTAGGCCACCAAAGCTCCCTAAAGTTAGATTAGTTAGCAGTTTTGGCTCCCGTACCGGTAGACCTTTCTGTGAGGATGGAAGTGTGCCGACCTGTGCTCTCTCAGTAGGGGAGCTACCAGCCATGTGAAGGACGTGAGACGTGGCAACACACCCAAGAAAGTGAATTTACAATTGATTTAATTGTAAACAATTTGTACTAAAATAGTCACACCTGACTATTGGTTGTCCTTTTGGATCGTGCTGTCTTAAACCCTCGGTCAGCATGTCACATCCTTAAATGTGAGTGACTCTCGGGAAGATAAAAACTTGCAGATTCCAGTTCTGTAGGTTTGTACTGGCACGTGGGACCTCTGTTTGCTGTTGGTGTTGTTGCAGCTGTTGGCAGACCATAATTTGCAAGGTCTTGGGAAGACCCAACTCTTTAACTCATCTGATTTACGCAGGCGCAGAGGGGGCAGCCCACCTGTAAAGGTTAGCTTTGTCCTAGTGGAGTCACCTGCCCAGGAACAGGTGCAGGAGAAAGAGTTCCTTCTGTGGGCAGTCTGCGAGGAGCAACTTCCGTGCCCCCCTCCCCCCAATGACATAAAACAGTCACTGGTAGGCAGTTCATAGCCTGAAGGGGCTCTGGAAAAGGAGCAGGTAAGTCGTTGAGAAGAGCCTTTCCAGAGCTTTAAGCCCATTGCCATCAAGTCAAAGTCCTGCCCCACAAGTTTCCAGGTTGTCGTCCTTACAGAAACAGACCCTCTCATCTGCACCCGGTGGAGCAGCTGGTGAGTTCAGATCACCCACCTTTCAGTTAGGAGTCGAGCTTTTTACCATTGGGCCCCCAGCGCTCCTTAGAATCCTGAAATACTTAGAGTGCTTGAAAGAGCTGTGCTTGGTTCTTTCTCTTGTCCCAGAGGCACCTTAGCCTTTAATCTGACGTCATTGCACAGCAGCACTTTGGAGACATCCAGGTTGTCCCCAGTGCGCCAGGAGGTCCTTGAAGGCAGGTTGTCCCCAGTGCGCCAGGAGGTCCTTGAAGGCAGGTTGCCCCCAGTGCGCCAGGAGGTCCTTGAAGGCAGGTTGCCCCCAGTGCGCCAGGAGGTCCTT
>NW_006399761.1:6033868-6111755 GCF_000299155.1 Elephantulus edwardii
GTCCTTTGAAGGCAGGTTGCCCCCCAGTGCGCCGGGAGGTCCTTTGAAGGCAGGTTGCCCCCCAGTGCGCCGGGAGGTCCTTTGAAGGCAGGTTGTCCCCAGTGCACAAGGCCTTTTAATCTCTTGACTGCTGCTGCTCTGGGTGTTCATTGTGGATCCAGGTGAAAGGAAATCACTGAAAACTTGAATCTTTTCTCCCTGTCATGGTTGCTTGTTGGTATAGGGATGAGAATTTTTATTTTCTCTTTTCATTGAAAATCTTTATTAGATCATATGGGAGGAGATTATCCATCCTTCTCCCATGCAGCAGATGGATTTGAACCTTTGAGATTGTAGCATAGCTTCCCACCGCTAGTCCACTAGGGCGCCAGGATTTTTGTTTCCTTGATGTTAAGGTGTAAGCCATCCAGGCTGTGGTGTATGCGTTTTACAACTAGACAGACCTGTGCTAATTTTGTCCTCTAGGGAGCAGGAGTTTGGGGATGATGTGGATCTTAGAACCTTTGGTGTTGGAACTAGAAGAAATTGGAAGGAATCAGCTGACCTGGGGATACTGAAGAGGACCCTGCTTCTGTCTCCTGTAGAATTCCGAGTTGATGTGTAATCCCTGCGGAGAGGGCCCCTGCGGGTTCCAGGGCTAGACAACATTAAAGTTATGGTCCTTGGCTAATTCTTAACTCTTCACTCATGGGTGAGTTCACTGAGACTTGAAACCTTAATTAACTTGTTTGAAGACAGAACTGACAGATATTAGAGCAGTACGCTTACCTGTCCTTCCTCTGCTTGGAAGGCTTGTATGGAATATTTGGAGATTTAGCCACAGTCCACCCAGTTGTTAGTGACATCCTTTCATGTGTTATGTGACTTCCCCTAAAGGTACATTTAATTATGTCTCTGTGGAAGAGCTTTACTCTGGAGGCCCTTGGAATTACGACGTCACAGAGCGAAATAAAGCAGAGCAGTGACATTGAGAGAGGCAGGAGGGCTCGTTCAGGGCCGTCCTGGTTTCAGAAATTACTTTCTTGGCTTTTTTCCCCCTTCTTAACCTGTTGACGCTTTTGCTTTCTCAAGCGGTTGAATCATCATAGTCTTCCCCCTTTCCCTCTACTAGTAAAGTAGGTTTATTGCAAGGGAAGAAAGTCTTCAATCCTCAGCCACAGGAATAGTATATAGGGAATGATCTAGATTTTAACCCATCTCCCTGTTCCTCTTGATCTTTGAAGATTGATTAGGCTGTGTGATATTGATGGCGTCTCCTGAAGCCTTTAAGCTATTGCTGAGATTTGTGTAGCAAACTGTATGGATAAGGGTTGACCCACAGTTGTGCATTGTGGAGAGCTGCTTCTGGAGTTCTGTGATGGCCTCTGCAGCTTGTTCAGGGACTCCACACTTAGGGAGAGGATACTACTGGGAAGAACAGTGTGAGGTCTTTACAGCCAGGCTCTGGGGGAGTTAAGTCCTCCTTAAGCTTTGCCTCATTCTACCAGTAAACTCTTAAGCAAATGTCTTGCATCTTTGAACATCAATAGTCAATTGTTTTTGGGTTTGTTTTTTTTTTTTTCTTTCTGTGAAGTAATTTGCTTGAAATCTTCAAGCTGCAGGTTTTTTTCACAGGAATTAAAAAAGCCAAACCCATCAAACCAAACTTCAGCCTTTGAAGATGACACAACTTGTGCTTCATCCCATCTACAAAGCCTAGAGTTAGAATTTTGGTGAGAATTAGAACATGATCTGTGAATGAAGCCTGTGCTGTCTCTGGCACACATTATTTTGTCCTGAAAAGACAGGTGTAAATGCCAGCGTCCACAGCACAGAGACAGCCTGTCAGGATGATTCTAATGCCCCACAGAACCTCCTCACAGTTGGCCAAAGAAATGTAAAATTACAAATCTCTCCTCTCCTGTTATCCCGTCACACACAATGAAAGTGAGAGAAATCGTTCTTGGCTTATCCCTACTCTCTTTCTCAGCAAAATAATAAGTCTGACTGAGAGACCATATTTGTTGTTAGGGAGTTAAATGTCCATTAGATTTGGAGACAGGTCTTGAAAAGGGGGCTATTAAAAAATGACAAGGCTGTGTAGTTTACTGCATTATTGATAACTGCTTTTACTTAGATTTTTACAATATATTATTTATGCCCAGCCATGATATTTCCTCTAAAGTAGATGATACAAGGAAGTATTGTTGTTAAGTGCCTTTGCATTGATACAACTCCTAGCAACACTCTGCCGGCGGATCTGAACTCTGCCCTGCCCCATGTCATCCTGACCATCTTTGATGTACTCAAGTCTGCTGTAACAGTCACTCTCTCAGTTGAGAGGGGGATCTCTCTTCCTCCACTGACCCTTCACCTTTCCAGGCATGATATCCTTCTTCATGGACCGGCCCCTCCAAACACGCCCAAATTATAGTGAGATAAAGTTTCACTCTACTTGCCTCCAAAGAGCAATCTGGCTGCTCCTTTCCAAGACATTTTGTCCTTTGGGCAGTTCCTGGGATGTTCTGCACTCTTCTCCAACACCACGGCTCAGTGGCATTGATTCTTCTTCTGTATCTTTATTTACTGTCTAACTCCCAGATACATAGTAAGGACTTGCAAAGACTATGACCTTTTTTAAAAAAAAACAAACTTTTTTTTAAGACTCTGACTTTAATCAGGCATACCTTAGTCTTTAAACTGACATCCTTGCTCTTTAGGACTTTAGAGAGTCCTTGACAACAGTCTTTCCCCATGCAATATGTTTTTTATTTTTTTCTTTCTTGGCTGCTGCCGCCAAGGATGTTGACTGTGGATCCAAACAAAATCAAACCATTGACAATTTCTGTCTCTTTTGCAGCTATCATGATATTGCCTCTTGGCCCAGTGGGGAGGATTTTTATTCTCTTGATGTTGAGATAGAATCCATATCGAAGGCTGTAGTCTTTGATCTTCTGCAGCAAGTCCTCCTCACTTTTCAGCAAGCAGTGTTGTGTCATCTGCATAACGCAGGCTGTTGATCTGATCTTGACGCTGCATTCTTGTTCATCAAGTCCAGCTTCCTGAATGATTTGTTCTGCATACAGATTGCATAGGTATGGAGAAAGGATACAGCCTAGATGCACACCTTTCCTGGTTTTAAACCATGCAGTGTTCTCTTGTTCTGTTTGTACAACTTCTTGGTCTGGGTATAGCACAAGTGTTCCAGGATTCCCATTCTCAGTGTTAACCATAATTTGTTATGATGCACATAGTCAAATGCCTTTGCATAGTCAATAAAACACAGATAGACATTCTTGTGGTATTCTCTACTTTCAGCCAAAATCCACCTGATATCAGAGATGATATCCCTCGTGCCGTGACTTCTTCCAAATCCAGCCTGACTTTCTACCAGTTCTTTGCTAGCCATTTAAAAATAATCATGCAAGGTTTTACTTGCAGGTGACATTAATGATAATGTATGGTAATTTCCACATTCTGTTAGATCACCTATTTTTGAAATGAAAACAAATAGGAATCTCTTCCAGTGATTGGCCAGGTAGCTGCCCTCCAAATTTCCTGGCATAGCTTGGTGAGCAGGTCTAGGGCTGCATCTGTTTGTTGAACTATGGCAGCTGGTATCCCATTGATTCCTGTGTAAATTAATTTACAGCCTTTGAAAACCCACTGGAGAGTCAGCTCTGAGTTGCTTCCAACTTGATGGCACATAGGAAGAAGGTGTCTGGGCTGGGGCTCAGGGTCACTCTGAGGAGAAATTGACTTGACAGCAACCGGTTATTCCTTCATTAATGGGATAGACAAGCTCAGTGTACAGCTTCTGGAAATAGGTGACCTTGCCTTACGGAGAGTATTCCAGTCCTAATAAAGCCTTGAGGACATTTGTTTCTTAGTCACACTCAGATGAATTGAGGTTTCCGCACTTTGCTAGAGGCTTTCGGGACTATCTGATAATGTCTTTTCCCAGTTCTGTGTCTAACCCAGAAACCTTGCATTAGCCTCCCCGGTGGGGTGAGTGTTGGTGAGGAGAAAGAGCTTGTGAGAACGCCCTGCCGACTGCAGTGCCAGCTGGGAGTTCAGTCATGTGGGGAACGTGGCGGATTGGTGGTATGTGCTGCTGTGGGTTCTCAGAGGCACTTGAATCACACAGAGGAGCAGCTGGTGGATTTGAACTTCTAGAGAGCTGGTCCTTTGCATTAGCATCACAGGTCCCTACAGACTAGGTACCAGGGCTTCCTGAAGTAATTGTGTTCTGACAAAGAGCTGATTCTCCACCAGCTTTCTCCAGGCAGTGAATCGCTTGCCAGGAGACTGCTCATCTTTCTCCCAAGGAGCTGCTAGTGGATTCGAAGCACCTGCCTTTGGATTGGCAGCACATCTCCTTACCTCTAGGCTACCAGAGCTCCAGATGATAGAAGTCAGCCTTAAAGTACTGTTTTTCTCTTCTGCACTACTAGGGCAGGAGTTGCTGCACTTCTCTTGTTTCCAGATAGGAAATGCTTTCGGATTGGGACCATATGGTTTCTATTGCACCTATTTGGTTTTTTTAAGCCCCCGAGCACCCATAGACAGTGCATGAGTGAGCGGGGCTGTGTTCCGGTTGACAGACTCGGGGAGCAGACCCCAGATTTGGCTTACAGACCTCAGTGTGCCGATTCCTGCTCGAGAGAATTTCATGTCTCTGCAACTTTTGTAAAAACAGGAAATACTTGTACTCTAGCTAACTTTTGGTATTTTTGTCTTTTTTTCTAGATGGTAAGAGATGTTCTTTTCCTTCTTCCTCTTCTTTCCTATCTTTTATTTAGCACAATGCCCGATATCAGATAAATGTCAATAATGACAGCTCTTGTCCCTCTGATTCTGTTCGTCATGATTTAGAATTGTCCCCCTGAGTCTGTACTTTCTGCTTGAGATGTGAGTTGACATTGTTTTCTCATGTAACTCTGACAACAACAGAAGAAAAATGACCGAGCAAATACATTGACCCATTTTCCTGACCGTGTAATGGAGGCTTGAAGAGGGTAAAAGTTCATATAGCCTCGTATGTGATGGAAGCAAGAACTGGGTCTAGTTCTGTGGAGACCATGAACTGTGACCTTCAGCTTGTTAAAAATCAAAGCAGTGCCCCTTTTTAGTCTTGTCTTTTGCTGCTATACTCTTTTATTTGACTCCTTAGAATCTTAGCCATATTTTCTATTGTGTTTCAAATACATATCCTTGCTCTTTTGGCACGGAAAAGGGCCAGTTTAGTTCTCAGGAGACAAATCTGAGCAGCATTAGAAAAAGATTATTTCTTAAGCTCATGGGTAAAATTGTCATGTTGCTTCAGCTTCTCAGAGAAGAACCGTGAGCTCTCACGGTCTCAGCCCAGAGACCTTAGAATACAGGCCTAGAAGCCTTTGGCTTTGGCGATGTAGGGTTTTATACTTGTGTTTATGTGCTAAGAATACTTCCTACCACAGAAGTGCAGTTTATTTTCTAAAATCTTGCCCGTGGTTATAAAGGTCTACATAAGGAAACATTTAAGATTTTTAACTTTTATTTCTGTGCTTCAGGTTATGTGCTTTAGTAATACATACCATTTTGATTTCTACATTTCACCACCACAGCAGCAGGCAACATCATGATTCAGGGAGGAAAGACTGACGTCAGTGATTTTCTTTTACTTGGACCTACTGTCAACATTCCTGGTAACATTTGTCAAGAAATCAAATGATTTGTTGCATTGGAAAAATTTGCTGTCAGAAGACCTCTCTTAAAGTGCTAAAGAGCAGAAATAATCAGTTTAGAGACCAAGGTGCACCTGATCCAATCCATGGTCTTTTTAGTTATGTTATGCATTTGACAGTTTGACTACATCAGGGTGGCGGAAGAATCATCAACGCCTTTGCGTTATAGTTTTGGAGAAGGTTTGTACTGACTGGTCCCGTGGAGAAAAGAACAAACAAGTCTGTATTGGGAGGCAGTGCCACCAGGCAGCTGCTAAGAGAAGAGGATGGTGAACCGTCATCTGACGTGCTTTGGGTTTATTATCAGGAGGGACCAGCCCTTGGAATAAAAACATTGTGTTGGAAAAAGGGAAAGAGCAGAAAGAGCGAGGAAGACCCCTCAACACCCTGGATTGACACAGTGGCTCTGTCCATGAGCCCCAGCAAGGTGAAGATGGTGAGGGTGATGTGATGCAGGACAGAACGAAGTTCACAGCTGTTCATAAGGTTACTCTGAGTCACAGTTCATGTTGAAATTATCTCTTTTTTTGTGTGTTGTTGTGTACCATTGAATGAGGTCTGACTGGCACAGGAGGAGATTGCCCCTCCTTCTCCAGTGGAGCACCTGGTGGATTTGAAATTATCTCTGAATTTAAAAAGAAAAGACTCTCAAGTCTTCTGCAAAGATGTTCCCCACTTCTCCTCCCTGTTGCTTTGATTGTGGAATTGTAACTTTGTGAAATAACCACCCATTTACACTAATTGGCATTGTGACGCAAAACTGCTGTGTCTGAATCTCAGCGTTACCCCTGACTTCTCAGTGTCCCTGTTTCTGCGTTGACTATAGTATTTGCCTCATCAGTTGTGAGGATCAGACGAACTCCTGCATTAAGGCCCTTAGTGCCTGGTGCCCCTTCTAGCTGCTGTCACTATTAGTTGTTAAGTTGGTCCTGCTTATTCGTCCTGTTTATAGACTGTCCTGTTTATAGCTGATGCCTGTTGGCAGACCTGCTGAGCCCCAGGCCATTGCCACTTCGTAACTGCTTCTGCATATCTGCTATCAGGCCTGGAATCTCACCGAGCTTGGTGATGCCCCTGTTAGGTTCTCTCTGTAGTTATTATTCCTTCATCCGTCCAGTTCTGTCTTTTTTACAGATGAGTGCTGCACCAGAATTTCAAGGAAACGGTACATTCAGAACTTCACTATTGTACTGTTGTTTTGTGGGGTTTTTTTTTGGTGTGAGTTTTTTGTTTGTTTTACTTAGGGAAGTGAGTGGGCTTCACAGGAAGAATTGGATGGAGGTCAGGAGATGTGCATTTTCGACCCATTTTTGTCGTTGCTTTGTTTATGTCTTTGGGTGGCTCAGTGTTCCCAACTGAAAGTGGCAGACTTGTGACATTTACCCCCCCTTTGGTTTCCGTTTCTTCCATCCTCCTGCACATGCGAGCAGATAAGGAAGTTGCTCATTGCCGTCGTTCTTGCTGTGTAATCGATTCCCTTACGCACGAGTGCCTTACAGTACAAATCCAACTACTGCTTCCTTCGTTTCAGCTTCGCGCACAGAATCAGGTCCTGAAAAAGGGAGTCGTGGATGAACAAGCGAATTCTGCTGCTTTAAAGGTATGTAACCGGGTGTCTGTGTTGTGAGGGCAAAGGTTGTGCGTGGGCAAGTTTTGAGCAAGTTTTCTGGGTTGAAGTCCCAACTCTGACATTTATTCACTAAACACCCAAGATGGTAAATACAGGTTTTGTCTGTGTGTGATGTGCCTACTTATTAGGCTTGCATTTTATGTACTTTGATCTTTATGGCTAAAAATTAATCCCTCAATATTATTTAACAGTAATGCATTTCTCCGATACTTCAAGGTCTTTATGTAGGTGAATTTCCCTGGATTAATGAGAAGCCTTGGAAAGGGGCATCTTTCTTGGAAAGGTGGAGGGTCAGTGAAAGAGAAGAAGGACCCCAAACAGGAGCATTGACACGGTGACTGCCGCACTGAACTCACGTGTGTCAGAGATGATGAGGATGGCACAGGACAGGAGGAGGGGCGGTCTGGTGTTCACAGGGTCGCTAGGGATCGTACTCGAGAACACCTGCCAACAATGTCTGTCTTTTTGAGTACACGGGGCTCTGTGTGCAGTGCTGTGTCAAGATCGTCCTATGTCCATCCCCAGAGCTTAACGTGGGAAAGCAGCCACAACCCGCTGCTGCTGAGTTGATTCAGAATAATGGAGACCCTCCCCTGGCTTTGCGAGGTGGGCAGCCTGAGCCGGAGGAGAGTGCCCGTCTTTCTCCCTCAGTGCAACCGGTGGATTCAAACCATCTGCCTTTGGGTTGGCAGCGCAATTCCTCACTCACGTAGTGGATTTCTACTCTGAGCCGTTTAGTGCATTAATTTGTTGTTTGTTTAGTAGTGTGACAAATGATCTGCTCATCAGGAAATAAGGCTTGAGTGATGCATGTCACTGTCAGCACCTTCGTTAGTTCAACTGAAAAAAGAAGTATGGAGAGGATGTAGGAATTTACGTCTCTTTTCTTCTAGGAGGCATGTAATAAATACTGCATATGAGATTTGTATTATAATAATTAATTGTAGGAGATGAATTTCTTCTTGGCCAGGTTTCAGGTACTATTCAGCCTACCAGGGAGCCTTAGTGGTGAAGTAGTTAAAGTGATAAACTCCTCACCAATAAAAAGTCAGCTACCTGAGCTCACCAGCTGCTTCTTTGAAGGAAAAGGTGGCAGTGTGCTTCTCTGAAGAGTCACAGCCTGGAACCCTCTGGGCAGCCGTACTCTGTCCTGGGGAGCTGGAATTGGCCTGATGGAGATGGACAGTTTGCCTGTTCCACTCTCTGTTTTAAACAAAAGGGATGTGATTCCCTGGAATCTTTTGAAGGGTAGCGCCAAACCAGTAACAGTGCCCAGATGGAGCCACTCGGATACCCAGGACTCGAATGTATCCTTTACTTAGTGTGTGAGTCGTTGGCCCCGACACAAGAGAAGTCATCACTGAGGGTGCCCCCTCCTTAAACACTTTCCACAGTCTTGGACTGAGATGGTGCAGAGCCCCCCACTCTGTGCTCCCAGGTTGAGATTATTTCACCCAAATCACTGAAGAAAAAGCCCAGCTCATTGCCATCGAGCCAGAATCAACTCATCACAGCGGAGAGAATGCCTGCCTTTCTACCTTAGGGTAGATTCGAACCACCTGCTTTGCGGTTGACAGTGCAACTCCTTTTCCACTAGGCTACGAGATTATTATTTCTCCTAATGCTGTTTAAGCTTGTTGCTGGGAGAAATCTTTCCTAACTTGTATTTAGTAGCCTGTCCTGGTGTCAGACACCCTCCCGTTACTGGGACTGTTAGATGACCTCTGTGGCAGAGATAATGACAGTCATGGTAGTGACAGAGGTCTTGGGGACGGCAGGTTCTAGCTGAGCACTCGCTCGTGGCCGGCGTTGTGCTAACCATCATCCATTAGTGCAATTTATCTTCAACCCTTTGAGGGTAGGTAACATTACTGTCACCCTGCTGCAGAAGTAGGGGTTGAAAGAGAAGTGGCGACAGATGTCTTTTGAAATTAATTATTGACTGATGAAGTTAGAGCGTTATAAATTCATTTTTTCGTTTTACCACTCCTTGGGGTAGTTGGTGTAATTACAATGAAAATGGCAATTTTCCAGTTTTTTTTTAAATAAAGGAATGTTAGGAGAGCCTCTTTTTTTTTAGCAAGGCTTTGATTTTATTAACTATGCATCTTGTTTTATTATTGAGTTTAATAAATGCTCATTGAGCTAAAATACGTGATAATATAGGCATGAGACTGATCTGTGGTTTACCTTTGAACTCCAAGTAAAAAGCAAGCCATAGAAAAGGAAAAATCCCCCCACCCCTAATTTCACTTAGTTTTGAAGTGAGTTGACAGTGAGTTTGAGCATGTGGGAGTTGGTGAGGATAGTGCAGGCTAGGGCTGGGTTCCTGTTGTTCTTAGGTATCTGTGTGTAGCATTCGACTTGATGGTACATAATGACAACATCTGAAGGTATTTTGTACTCTGTTGTAGATTTTTACCTTTTACCTATCAGAGTGAAGTGTTATAATGAAACATGCAAAGAGATGGAGTCAGAAAATCTAAAGGGAAGAACTTGCTCAGCATTTCTCATGCTGAAGGAACTGCAGAACAAATTAAAGCCTTGAGCTGTACTACTTAAAGAGCTCTGAGCAAAAAATTGAATGATCTAGGAAACATAAAAAAAGATAGAATACATGGAGCCACCGTACTGAAAAGAATTGGCGGACACAGACCATTTAAGGGAGTAGCATTTGTTCAGGAACCAGTGGTTAAAAGGAAGAAGTTCAAACTGCATTGAAGACACTGTCAAGCAGTAAGGCCCCAGAAATTGATGGAATACTGGTTTCCATATGTCAACAAACAGATGGAGCCCTGGATGTGCTGACCAGATTGTATCAAGAAATCTGGAAGACTGCTACCTGGCCAACTGACTGAAAGGGATCCATATTTATTCCCATTCCCAAAATACATCCAACAGAATGTAGAATCATGCCAATTATCAAACAATATCATTAATATCACATGAAAGCACAATTTTTTTTGTGTGTGAGAAAAAAATTGTATTTAGAATTAGCCAGCTGGACTCAGTTTAGATGATCCCAGTTTTGTTGGCAACATCCAAAGCATCATAGTCAGAAGCAGGTCGAACATAGGCCGCCTTCTCTCCATCAGGCCTAATCAAAGTGTTGACCTCGGCCACATCAATGTCATAGAGCTTCTTTACAGCTTGTTTAATTTGATGCTTGTTGGCCTTGACATCCACAATGAATACAAGTGTGTTGTTACCATCTGTCTTCTTCATGGCTAACTCAGTGGTCAGGGGAAACTTGATAATGGCCTAGTGGTCAAGCTTATTTTTCCTGGGGGCGCTCTTCCAGGGGTATCTGGGCTGCCTTTGGAGTCTCCACATCTTAGGCTGCCAGAAGGTGGGTGACGTGCGGATCTTCTTTTTTTTTTTGGTTGTGGATGCCCTTCAGGACTGCCTTCTTGGCCTTTAATGCCTTTGCTTTGGCTTCAGTTTTGGAAGGGGCAGGGGCTTCCTTCTTCGCTTTCGACACCATCTTCATAGAAAGCAGAAAGCACAATCTTGCTAGAGATTATTCAAGTACAACCAGAACACTATGTCATCAGAGAATTTCCAAAAATACAAGTGGGGTTTAAAAGAGGCTGTGACACTAGGGATATCATTGCTGTTGTCAGATGGATCTTGGCTGGAATCAGAGAGTACCAGAAGGATGTATATTTGTGTTCTATCAACTGTGCAAAGGCATTTGACAGTGTGAATCACAACAAATTGTGCCTGACATTGAAAAGAATGGGAATCCTGGAACACTTATTTGTGTTCACTCGAAATCTATACCGAGACCAAGAGCTGTTGTCTCAATGGAGCAAGGGAATACTGCCTGGTTCGAAATCAAGAAGAGTGTGTCAGGGATGTGTCCTCTCTCCCTATCTTTTCAGTCTATCATTTGGTAAATAGATCATCTGAGAAGCTAGACTTTATGAAGAAGAATCAAGATTACAGGAAGACTCTTCAATAACTTATGTGATGCAAATGACACAACCCAGCTTACCAAAACTGAAGAGGAGTTAAAATGTTTGGTGCAGAGGATCAAGAACTGCAGCCTTTGGTATGGATTGCATCTCAACAGCAAGAAAACAAAGATCCACACCACCAGGCCAGTAGGCAGCATCAAGATAGACGGGAAAAATATTGAGGTTTTTAATGATTTCATCATTCCCAGATCTATAAACAACACCCTTGAAACCAGTGGTCAGTAGATCAGAACATGAGTTGCTTTGGACAAATGTACTGTCACAGGATCTCTCCATAGTGTAAAGAGCAAGGATATCAGTCAAGAGACTAAGGTGCACTCAGTCGAGTTTCTGATCATCTCAATTGCTTGTTAATACATCTGCAAGCTGAATGTTGAATAAGGATGACAGAAGAAGAATTGATGCCTTTGAGTTGTGGTGCTGGAGAAGAGATTGAATGTACCATGTGCTGCCAAGAGAACAGACCCTGGAGAGGGTAAAAGCAGGTTGCTCCTTGGAGGCAAGGATTATAAAACTCCATCTCACAATCTTTGGGCATGTTGCTAGGAAGGGCCAGTCCTTGGAGGACACTATACTTGGAAGAGTGGAGGGTCAGTGCAGGAGAGGAGGACCCTGGATGAGATGGGCTGACAGGAGAGTCTATAGAAAAAAGAACATAAATATATTTATTCCTGTTTTTACTCACTGATGAATTTTTGATTCTCCTTAAAAATTCAGGTTCATATATTTGTAGCCTCAGGCTTTGCATCTTTTAATCATCATATATCGGACAGCATATAGTTGGGGGCGTTTTAACTTTTATTTAACTATCTTTAACTTCAATGTATTTGTGGTTTTTCTTTTATTTTTTAAATTTACTTTGGCAAAAAAGTGGTTTTGTTACAAAACAGCTAACGAATGACACGAGTACCCGAATGGTAAACATAGAGGTTCAGTGCCCTAAAGCAAGTGGTCTTGATTATGTTTTAATGAATCAAAAAGCATGTCTTTATGCTATTTCTGAGCCTTCAGGCTAAATTGTCAATGTGGTCTGTGCTCACTTTGCTGCAGGAACAGCTGAAAATGAAGGATCAGTCCTTGAGAAAACTGCAACAGGAAATGGACAGCTTGACGTTTCGAAATCTGCAGCTTGCCAAGAGGGTAGAACTACTTCAGGATGAACTGGCTCTCAGTGAACCTCGAGGCAAGAAAAACAAGGTAGATTCAGATAAATGCAAATGGGTGTGATCTTGTCATCAAACACAGAAGGCTGCAGGGCATCCTTTTCTTTTAAAATAAACCCTCACCCCAAAATGACAGGCATTTGCCATTAATATTTATTCAGTGTAGATGTATTTTATGTGACCTTTTCCCCCCTCTAGATTTAATAAAAAAAATTGTTGTTGCTGAGACTACCCACAGTGAAACAGACTAACTTAAGTTTCCACGTGGGCAGTTGAGAGAAGTGGATTATTTTCATCATGTCGTACAGCCACTCTTAACCATCTCTTTCTGAGTTCCTTCCTCATTAACGTGAACTCTTGTCTCCTAAGAGACTTGTGTAATCTTTCAGTTTCTTATGCCTGTTTCATCATATACATAGTTCTTAAAACAGCATCCTTTTTTTTCACTACATTTGGGAAACTATTTTTCAGTTTTGTGAAGATCTTAGGGGGCAATTTTTAAAATTTATTTTAAAGGTTTAAAGATTATCCACTTTCCATGACTTTAGAAAATCTGGAATCTGTAGGAATTTGAAGTTATGTTCTACGTTTCACCCTTCTGCTCAGCATTCTTCTATAGAATCTTTGATCGAAATGTTCATTAATGTTTTGTAGCAAAGGATGTGTTTGAACTTAAGTTTTAAAATATATAGTAGGATCAGACATGCACGTGATTGAATTCATGACTGATAAAAGTAATTGTAAATCTCATAGTGGTCAAAATTGTTGGTATCTTTTACGAAGTTGCCATTAAAACGAAATAGAATGACCAAGCATTGCCAAGGTGTATCTCCCATTCCTAAGATCTGAAAGTAGCAGCTGAAACATACTTTATTGTTTCAGTGTATTGTTGAGATGACATTGACCAGTAACTGTCCTTCCAGTGTATTTTCAGAGGCAGTAAATCACATGGGGACACTCTCGGCTTGTATAATAAGTCCATAGCGTATATGTTTTCTAAGAGTGTCTTCTTATGAGGACAGGCAGTTCTTTCTGCCCTGACTATATTTGGTACATAATAAGCATTTGACTTAGTTCTTTTCACATGTGGATTTTTATTTATTTTTTTTGATGGAAAAATTCTCTTGAGCAGTAGTTTCCCAATAAAAGGGGAACAGAGAAGAGAAATCAGGTAGGTATTAGAACAGTTTGAGATACTTTCCAGGAATACACATGCCCTGGAAAATCTGAAAGACCCTGGGGAGGGACTAACCATTCTTCAGCAATCCTGTATTATTAGATCCTTGGCTGAGCACTGTGCAGGGGCCTGGGTATAAAACTTTTGAATGTGTTTCCACCGTAGCTTTCTGAATTTGGAAGGGCCCCAGACCCAGAGTACTTTATCAGCAGTGTTCCTTATGACTTCTTGTGTTCTAAACATGGTGAATATTTAATGCTTTTCAGTATAGCAGCTTCATGTTCAAAGGGTTTGTCAGTGTTTCCTGAGCTAACTTGTCATTTTAACTCTTTAGGTGACTTCATTTGAAGTGAAGAGTGAGGGCATGAGAAAGGCAGAGAAGGGTGGTGATTAATGAATGAACACAGATTCATTGTTAGCCTGTCTTTTGAATAGTCTCAGTTCTTTGTAGTGTGTAAAAACAAATGCACATTACTGGGTCTCTTAAAATAGAGCCATTCTTCTCACTAGAAAATATTAATTAATAAAGTAAAAGTATTTTTCATAAGCCCTAAGATTTTATCTTCTGCTTATTTCTTTCAGCTTTGTTTTGTATGATTAACACTTAAAAAAAATAATTAGAAATTAATATATATTTGTAGAAAAACTTAGTTTTTATGACTATTATTAAGCAACTTTCTAAAATTTCTTAAAGGAGTTTAGTTTAACAACTCGATTCATACAGGTGCTAAAAAGTCATTTCCCAAACACCAAGATCACATTGGACAGGCATTTCTTTGCACATTTACATTGCAAGCTTTCTGGATCTGCTGTCTTCCAGCAAAATTATGTGTGAATTCCTCTAGAAGAATAGCACGCCTTCCCTCTTCTCTTTTCCTTTCTCTTTTTAAAACTGTCCTGTCCATTGCAATATTTATAGATCCAACTTGTGTCTCACAGGAAAGTTTAAGTGATGGACATTGTGCCTTTTGAGACTCACTGAACCCAGGAGAGAGAGCTCCCCAGTTGACAGCGAACTAGTCCCTGCTTCCCTGAAGGGTTAATGTCGGGTGGACATAACTTATTCTTTCCATCAGAAAGGTGGAGAATCCTCCTCTCAGTTGAGCCAAGAGCAGAAAAGTGTCTTTGATGAAGATCTGCAAAAGAAGATAGAGGAAAATGAACGACTGCATATACAAGTGAGTAAATCTTTGCTTTTTCTGAAGAAGTGAGAAATGGGTTTTATCACACAGAATGTGGAAACACCCCAGTGCAGATGTGGTAGAGGCTTTGTGTATGTGGGGTGTTTTCACGTCTCCTTTAGTCTGAAGGGTGTAGGCCGTACCATTTACTCATTTCTCAAATCTTAATAAGGAGTGTGCTTTGAAGTGCGCCCTTGCTCACGTTTTGTTGTTGAATGCCATGGAGTCAGAGCCAACCCATAGCTGATCGCTCTGGGCGGGTTTTCAGAGGCATTAAATCGCATGGGAGGAGATTGCCCATCCTTCTCCCACGGAGCAGCTGGTAAATCCAGACCACATGTCATTGGAGTTGCAGCACAGTTTCTTACCAGCAGGCCACCAGAGTTCCTTGTTTGTTCACAGTAGAGCAGAAGAAACTTATAGCTTTTGACAATATAGAAAATATATAGAAACTTCATTTGATGTGGGCAGTGATTGGAGGAATCATTTATCCATAATTAATGTTTGCTTTTTAATTTAGTGATATTTCATTGCTTTTATATCAGCTGTAAAGTCAGTTGATTTTTGTATGCCCCACTCAGAAAAATGTCTCTCCGGGGCTGGGCACTCAGATGTCTGTGGGATGTCGAGGAGTTATGAGTGAACTACCCTCAAACTATCATTTTCTTGTAAGAATTATAGTGTAGTATATCCAAGTATATCTCTTGGTTTCTTCCCCCCCAACAATCTAATGGTTAAATAAATAAGTACTAATTCTCAGTCTTTGAAAATATTTACAGAATACCCCTTTGACCTCAGGTTTTTGTCTAAGCATTTATCGTACTTAAGTCATGACGGGCTCACATTAAGGGGAAAAAATTTACATGTTTTGCTATTGTTATGTGTCGTCAAGTTGGAGCCAGTTCATAGCTGACCCTTCAGAGGGCTTTCAGATGCAGTAAATCCCAGCGAGGAGACTGGCCATCCTCCTGCAAAGTGGCTGGTGGATTAGAACTGTGTGCCTTTGTATTATCAGCATAGCTTGTTATCAGTAGGCCACCAGAATAGCATTTCTGTAAGTGGTGATTGTCTAATTGTGGCAGATAGCCTAATAGAAAATGTGACTAGTTAAATTTGAAATTACTCCCTCTTTGAAAGACTTGTTTGTGTGACTGGGAAGAAGGAAGCTCTGGAGTAGATTTCCCATGTCCAGATCTCATTTCCGCTACATTTTAGCCGTGAGACACTAGACCAGTCTCGTCACCCCACTGAAGCTTGGTTTCCACAGCTTGAAGGGGCTGACGTTGATCGGTTGTGAGGACTCACGCAGATGATGCCAAGGTAGATTTTGGCACCTGTGGAGTCATCTGGGAGTTGTTCAGGAAGGATTGGCTGCTGTTCTCTTTCTTTTTACTTGTGTGTATGAGGCTGTCTGGAGAAAAGCAATCCCCTTTTCCTCGCAGTTCTTTGAAGCAGATGAGCAGCACAAGCATGTGGAGGCCGAGTTGAGGAGTCGCCTGTCGGCCCTGGAGACGGAGGCAGCCCAGCATCAAGCCGTGGTCGATGGCCTGACCCGAAAGTACATGGACACCATCGAGAAGTTGCAGAATGACAAGGCCAAACTAGAAGTAAGCCGTCCAGAGCCCCAGTTCATTGTCCAGAGCGAGACAGACCCATGCCCAGACTGTCTGCTAAGACTGCTTCCAATTGTTCCCAAGCCAACTGCTACTGGTTTTCTTTCTTGAAAATTTAGGTAAAATCTCAGGCCTTGGAAAAGGAGGCCAAGGAATGTCGGCTTCGAACAGAAGAATGGTACGTGGAAATCAGTCTAAGAGGGGGAGGCGGAAGTAAGGACTGGAACACTTTTCTGTTTTGACTTTAGCAACTTCTGTGTACATTTTTTACATTTTAAATGTGAACATTAAGTAAATCTTTTTATGTGTTTTATGACTTAAACAGAGATTTGATTTTGGAGATAATGAAATCTTAAAATGTTTCTTCTGGATAGGAGAGAAAAGCTATATAACCCCTTAATTGATAAATAATTTAATACTTTAGTAAATGTAAATAAATAATGAAATACTTTAAGTTTCAGTAGGATCACTTCAAGGGTATTTCTTACTTGAATTTACTTACATTAGCAGAATTTACACACTGTTCAGTTGTGTATTTATTCTGGTGGTTGAACTGAAATCAGTAAAATTATCAGCTGATTTTCTGTGAGCTCAGGAAAATGATCTGACATCATTTTTAAAAACAATAACTGCATTGTTTAAATGAATACTTGAATGAACAGTTTACAAATCATGAGAAAATTTATGATTTTGAAGTGACTGAAAATTACTTTGAATTTGAGGAAATAACAGTGTCTACTGTGTTGTACAAGACAATGAGATGGTAATGAAGTCTTGTAAATGTCACATCGTTTAGCAAAAGGCCCGGGCCATTTAAAGTTGAGGCCTAGCATTTCTGTTGTCTTTATCTATTAGTAATTCACCAAGAGTGTCCCAGATGTAAGCTACAACTCTCTAACGTACCACGTATGTCGAGGTGACATGCACATGAAGATGCACTGTCTGATTGGTGTTGACATTCTTCGTATTCTTTCTCTTTCAGTCAATTGCAATTAAAGAATCTTCATGAAGACTTGTCAGGTAGATTAGAGGAATCCTTATCAATCATCAATGAGAAAGTACCTTTTAATGATACAAGTAGGTATTATGTACACTTTTCCATTATTTACAAATACACTTTGAACTGTGGTTGTTGACTTTTTGTGTACCATCGAGTCGGAACTGACCCGTAGCTGACCCTCCGGTGGGTTTTCAGAGGCAGTTAATCGCATGGGAGGAGACTGCCCATCCTTCTCCACCAGAGCAGCTGTTGGATTTGAACTACCTGGCTTCAGGATTGCAGTGCAGCTGCTTGTCATCGTCAACTAATTAAAAAAATTTTAATCTATTTGGCAGAAAATTTAATTGGCACAATATAGAGTTGCCTCCTCCTTGTTCTTTTCATGAGATTTGGCCTTCATACTTCAGAGGAGAGATTTCTGATTAACATGTAACGCCAAAGCGAATTTTCTTGGAGGTAGCCCAAATCGAAATACGCATATACATACATACATACATACATACATACACATACATACATATATACACACATATATGTATATATACACATCTATACACACAATAGATGTATATGGAGATTTTACATATATGTGTGTGTATAAATAATATCTTCTTGTTGATTGCCATTGAGTCGAGCATGACTCATAGCAACCCTATGAATACAAAGCCTGAAGCCTTTTTATAACTATCATCATTTCTCCAAGTTCATAGAGTTTCCAGAGGCATGTGGTTTAGGAAGTGGATGCCACTTCTGCTTCCAAACCTGAATCAGTCTGGGAGCTCCATCAAATACTGCCCACTATTGGTAGCCATTGTAGTGTTTGACACACCTATAACAAGCTCAACATCAAGAAAACAAGCATTCTCACCACTGGGCCGATTGATAGCATCATGATGGATGGTGAAGAGATTGAGCTTAGTAACAGCATTAGTTTGCTTGGCTCTACAGTCAACACTCTTTGATACCAGCAGCCAGTAAATAAAAAGATGAATTGCATTGGAAAAGTCTGCTATCAGAGAACTACCTCTCCAGCATACTGAAGAGCAATGATGTCAGTCTGGAGACTAAGGTACGCCTGATACAGGCCGTGGTCTTAGCAGTTACTTGCTATGCTTCAGAGAGCTGGACAGTGACTGTGGATGATAGCAGGAGAATTGATGCCTTTGAGCTGTTGTGCTGGAGAAGAATATTGAATATACATACCATGGACTGCTAGGGAAACAAACAAGTTTGTCCTAAAGAGGGTGAAACCTGGCTGCTCCTTGGAGGCAAGGCTTCTGAAGCTTCTTTTGCCATACTTTGGACATGTTGCAAGGCAGGACCAGTCCTTGGAGAGGGACATCATGCTTGGGAGGGTGGAGACAGCGTAAGAGAGGAAGACACTCGATGAGATGGGTTGATTTATTGACTGGGGTAATGAGATAGGTGTGTTAGAGACAATAAGATTGGCATAGGACAGAGCAGGGTTTAGGGCTGTTGTACATAGGGTCACTATGAGTCGCAGGTGACTCAACAGCACATAACAACAACATAGCACAGTTGTTGTGCATTACAACAACTCCAGGTAACTTAAGTACAGCAAATAGAGAGACCACTGCTGTACCACTTAAAAGACTGTTCATCCCAAAATCAATTAACACTTGGCCCTTATCAAGATGCGAGAGAGCGTCTTGTAGCTAAGTCTGCAGACTTAGCCAAGCACTACCGCATTTTTAAATTCAGGCATGCCCAAATGCTGGTGGACTATAAAACCAAACACCCCAAGTCCATCTGGCAAGTCCAATCCACTGACACCCACTTGTGAATGAAAATAAAGCTAAAAAAACCCACCAAACATGCCATACGTGACCTTTATGAAGACACAAGAAGCCATCTTGCAGCGTCACACCAACTTGCCGGAGCCATCCGTATCCTATAAATATATGTATATCAGATGTATTTAGCATTTCTCAGGGTAAAAAACAGCCTGCACACAGAGTTCCTAATGGGTGTATAGGAAATGTTTTTGCTCTCAGTGTTGTGGGGAGAGGGATCTTCCTTGCTGCTGTCTTGGGCCTTCTGCCCTTTGATATCGTCTGATCTTCACTGACAGTCAGGAGGCTGGTTCAGACAAGCCCAGTTTCCTGTTCACTGTGGTGTGGCCTGGGTGGGAGCCTGTACACCCCAAAGCAGCAGCAACAACAAAAACTTGTGGAAACATCCATTTATATACATGACCAGTGGAAAATGTGTCATCTCTAGAAAACAATAAAGTTGTATCCCTAAATGCCAAGAAGATACTTAGTAGTTTAGATTTTGCAACTTATAATCAAACTGATGCACATTTCCTTTTTCTGCAGTCACATGACTGAAATTAATTTTCGCTTATTCTAAAGTTTTCTTTGGCACGAGGTGGGGGAAGGAAAGAAACAGTAGTTTAACATAGAATTCAGCATGTATCATCATTCTGTCAAAAACTGATGTTCTCCTTTGAAAAGACAAGTTTCTAGCCTTTTTTTAAGGTAAAAAGTAAAGATAGATTTATTAGAAAGTTACATACAAAGATGGGATGGACCTTCCTCCTTGGAAAGGAAATGTGGAGGCCAGTGTCTAGCATTTATGTTAATCTAAACATCACCAGTATACTTTGATCTACTAGACTTGATGGGCGGAAGACCAAGCTGGGAACAGGGAGTCAGTTTGTTAGGAATGAGAACATATGAGAGAATTTGATAAGGCTGTGGGATTTGGCTCTGGGGTACAGGCAGAAGAGGCAGGCTTGTGTGGCCCAAGTAGAGTAGAGATGAAAGTCATAAGAACCAGGAGGTGGAGAAATTGTGAGGCTGGGCGAGTGCTGGAAAGCTATGTGGGTGACAGCAAGGTCTAGGGTCGAGAGGAGGACAGGGAGGCAGATACTGAAACCATCCCAGAAAAGCTAAGATTGCATTGTTAGGGTCCAGAGTCACACACAGCAGCAGATTTTTTTAATACTGTAGTATCACAGAAATAGTGGTATTTTGGGGTGCCAGCCGTGCACAGTGACTTTAGAGGAGAGTTGAATGCAGATGGTGAGACAGTGAGCCTTTCTAAATAATCTTGGAAACACCAGGGGAGTATCAGAAATGATTTTTTAGGAGTGGAAACAGAGTTTGGGGACTTTTTTGGGGGAAGAGGAGTGGTAATCTGAGGGTGAAAAAGTGAAATAATACTTTTTCTGAGGTGCCACTAATTCACTGTCCATTGTTTTCATGTGACTGTCATTTACATTTCCTGTGTCAATAGGATTTTACCACAGAGCATGCACTGTTTTTCAGCTGAAGTGTTTTTCTGATGCTTTGTGTAAAACGAGCATCCTAATATGCGTCCCTTTTTGTTTTCTAGAATATAGTCATTATAATGCCCTGAACGTCCCACTCCACAATAGGCGACATCAGGTAAAGGGTGAAACGTGGGCTTTGCTTTTCATTGACGTGAATGCCACGCTTCTCCAGAGCAGCTGGAGAAATGACTTGTTAGAGCCTCTGGTAATATGCTTGGGTCACCGTGCTGAGCTTTTGCTTCACTTTGTGATACATGTTTTCAAATGTGCGACTTTCTGTTTAGTTTTCCTAAGTCATACAAGTTTCTTGCAGCATCTATTGCCTAATAACCTTAGAAGTAAAGTGTGAATTCTGTTCATTTGTTTTGAGCAGTCCATTTTTCTAAATTGGTAGCCTGTGCACTTTAAATGCATCCTGTTAACTGGACAGGTATTTGGTGGCTTTCCTGTTATTTAGTGTCTTAGTAAGCTAGCGCTGCCATTGGAAAAAGACCAGATGAGGGTGATGTTCAAGAACAGAAGATAATTTTCTCACAGTTCTGAAGGCTAACAGACAGATTAGGGCTTTGATGATGAGTTCTTCTGTGGACTTCTGTCTTGGTTCCTGGTGTCTCTGGAGATCCTTGGTGTCCTTCAGAGTTCCTTCAGATCGCCTTCTGTCTGTCATCCCCTGGCACGTGTCTACTCTTTCTATAATTCAGAAGTTACTAGATTTAGGGCCTACCGTACTCTAATACGATTTCATTAACCTACTAAAAGAAACCTGTTTTCAAACAGGGTCATCCTTACAGGTTGTGAAGGGTTTAGGATTTCACCATATGTGTTTGAAGAGTGATTATTCACTCTATACTACTCAGATAAAAATGTTAACGTTTACATGGGAGGGATAGATATGAAGAATTAGTGTTTAATGGGTTTTCCAGAGGCACGGCTGAATGAAGTTACTGTAGTTACAATTTGATCATTGCTTCAACTGGCTGCTTTTTACCCTTAAAGCTGAAGATGCGGGACATTGCCGGGCAGGCCCTGGCTTTTGTTCAGGATCTTGTGACGGCCCTTCTGAACTTCCACACTTACACCGAACAGAGGATTCAGATTTTCCCTGTTGATTCCGCCATTGACACTATATCTCCATTAAATCAGAAGGTAAAGTTAACTCAGAATAATTTGGGGGTTTTATTAACTCTAATTGAGAGAGTTGTGGTGGTGGTGGTGTACCGCAGAGGTGGAACCGACCCATAGCTGACTCTCCAGCAGGTTTTCAGAGGCAGTTAATGCACCGAAGGAGATTGCCCATCTTTATCCTATTGGCCGCGAACTGCATGCCTTTGGGATTGCAGCACAGCTTCTTGGCACTAGGCCACCAGAAGCTATAGACACAGTATTGAATGATCCAGGAAGCATTAAAAGAAGATGGAAGAAGTACAAAGAGTCATTATGCCATAAAGAACTGACTGACACAAAAGAATTTCACAAAACAACATATGATTGAGAAGCAGTGGTAATGAAGGTGGACGTGCTCTAAAAGAACTGGCAAAAAACAAAACCCCAGGAATTGATGGAATGCCAGTTGATTTATTTCAACGAACAGATGTCCTGGGCATGTTCATCAGGTGGTGCCAAGAAATCTGGAGGACAGCTACCTGGCTGGCTGACTGGAAAATACTCATATTTATTCCCATCCCAAAAAAAGGTGACCCAACAGAGTATGGAAATTAATAAACAATATCACTAATACCACATGAAAGCTATATCCTGTTGAAGATTATCCAGAATGACAAAGAACTACCAAAATACAAGCTGAGTATAGAAGAAGCCATGGCATTAGAGACGTTATTGCCAATGTCAGATGAATCTTGGCTGAAAGCTGAAAGTATCAGAGGAATGTCTACCTATGTTTCATTGACCATGCAAAGGATATTTAGAACTTCAAGCTTGCATTAGAGCTCTAAAAATTAAAGCCCAGGAGGTTGGCTTCCCTGATGCCCGTATCTAGTTAGTTTTCAGCAGAGCTAGTGAGTAAGGAGTTGTGCCACCAACTCAAAAGCAGAGAGTTCAAATCCACCAGCTACTCCGTGGGAAAAAGATGGACAATCTTCCATGTAATTTACAGCCTCTGAAAACCCACTGGGGGGTGTGTGGGGGGGAAGGGATCAGCTATAATGTGTTTCTAACTTGATAGCAGTAAGTTTTTATTTTTAAGTTGAATCATGTTCTGTAAAACGAGACCTTACCTGTCTGTACTATGAAATAGAAATTGGAGAAATTATCCACATAACTGAAAATGTCCAAAGTGAAAGTTATATTTTGTCTTCATAAATTGCCTCAACCCCTTGGAATCTTCTATGGAGTCTGAGGTAGTTTTCAACTGAAGAATTTTGTGGAAACAAGCCTTGAATGAGAATTTTTCACTTAACTAGGGAGCCCAGTCCTTTTAAGTCAGAAACAACCATTTTTCTTCTGTTATTAAGTGACTCTTGGGAGCCTGTAGGTGGTGCCAGCAGCTGACACACTCTGCTCTGGGTGAAACGCTGGCGTTTCGAGTTCACCTCGAGACACCTCAGAGCAAAGTTCCAGTGATGTCCTCACAGACATTCACCCGTTAGAAACCCCACGGGACCCGGCTCTGCACTCACATTTATAGGCTTGTCTTGAACCAGTAAGTCCAACACCGAATGGCAGGCACTTAGTCCACTTTGAATCTCGGTTATCCTGAAGTTACCCATTTATGGTGAGCACAAAGAATGGAACTGAAGAGAGGGGGGGAAAGGGAATGGTTTGAAAGGATTCCGGGGACGAGAATCCCCTCATTCCAGAGGCTGTATCACCTTTGCCTTCAGTGTGATGATAGTTGTCAAAGTCATTGCTGTTGTGTCGGAATCACCTCGCTGCTGATCCTCCCGCAGGTTAACTGCATGGGAGGAGATTGCTCATCTTCCTCTCCTGTGGAGGGGCTGGTGCATTTGAACCAGCAGAGAGCAGCGTGACTTTCCAGGCAGCAGTGCAGCACCCCCGAGCTCCTTTACCTTCCTGGACCGTGTCAGCCTTGAGCTCTGTGTGCCGTAAAGGCCAGCAGGCCCTCAGTGGGTTTGTCTAAAAATGAGAGAAATAACACTGCAATCTGTGTTATTCATTTAGGACAATCTCTCCCCTACCCCCCTTTAAGCTTAGACACTTTACAGTTATCAACACTTCATGCTACGAGAGCTCCTTAAAACCGGGCCGTCTGTGGAGAAGCAGGCGCTCGGGAAGGAGCTGGCCTACAACCCCTGCTTGTTTCCTTAGATGCCTCATTATCCCTGTGTCACGTTGCTGCCAGTGCCTGGTTTTGTTATGGTATGGGGGGGATGTTATCTGGAACTGAGAGGAGTTTTCCTCCTTGGGTTTTAAAATGAAAAAAGAAAAACAGTTTCAGAAGAATTTAGGAATATAACTTACTGAGTGTTGTCACTAATTTGTTGATCATCGTTATTTGCTATTAACACACAATGCCTTCCCTCTTCAGTTCTCCCAGTACCTTCATGAAAACGCGTCCTATGTCCGCCCCCTTGAGGAAGGAATGCTCCATTTATTTGAAAGTATCACTGAGGATACTGTGACTGTCCTGGTAATTTGCTACTAGTTATTAATTCTGCATGGGGGAGGTCCCCTTTGCCCAATAACACTATTAACCTTGAACTGGTTTCTTTTCCAGGAGACAACTGTGAAATTGAAAACGTTCTCAGAGCACCTCACCTCCTACATTTGTTTTCTTAGAAAGATCCTTCCTTATCAGTTAAAAAGGTACGTGCCACTGGAGGAACGTGAACTTGGGATGTCACAGGAGCTGCCGGGAAGGAATAGAATAGTAGTAACTGGTGTGTCCGCTGTGTGCTGGCTGCCCATTCAGCATCACAGTCGATTTGGGCTTGTTAAGAAGTCGGTCATAGCTGGAGCAGCATAAACTTATATTTAAGGAAGTTGAGTGTCTGCTGGGACTGTTTTCAGTAGTCTGAACTGTGATTACAACTATGACCACATAAGACTGGGGGCCACCTAGTGGCAAGAAGCTGCACTGCAATCCCAGAGATGTGAGGTTCGAATCCACCAGATGCTCTGCTGCAGAAGGAGGGACAATCTCCTCCTGTACCAATCAGATTCAGTTTGACAGTATACACACACACACACACACACACACACTTAAAAAGAAAAAAGACTGGGGGCCAGCATTTTCAATACTGTGAATGGTATATTTATTGAAAGAAATAGTTTTGCTTTGGATTTTTATTATCCCTTTGTCTAAAATAACTTCTAAACTAACTTCCGAGTCTAGCACTATAATCCTTAGTTTACTTTGAAAAGATTTATTACTTATTGTATTACTAGTGATTTCTTTAAGTTATAAACTATTTCTCTACTCAAACCAAGATAGAAGGCCTTGTTTGTTGCTAGGTGCTTTTGAGGCAACTATGACTCTTAGCAGCCTTATGAAGAACGGATCTGAACCCTGTGCTATCTTGCACCAGCCTCATCATTTCTGACACTCTTGAGCCCATTGTTCAGTCACTCTGTCTATCCATCTCATTTGAGAGTCTTCCTCTCTTTCTCGGGCCCTCCACCTTTCCAAGGACTAGCCCTTCCTTATAATGTGGCCAAAGTATGTGAGACCGAGTTTTGCCATCCTTGCCTCATTTAGTAACCCAAATACGTGACAATTTTTTTTTTTAAAGACAGAAGAAACAATGTAAGTAACTTGCAATGTGATAAAACGTTTTGGAGGTTACTGATACTTTGGGCCTAAAACTACTGAAGCTCTTTTAATTCTTTTGTTATCTTTGCATCCTAAGATACGAGGGTAGTTCTTTGGTGGTTATTGTGGTTTGTTTTTTGAGTAATCAGAGAATAATGAAAGTGGAACACAGGAGACATAAGAACATGTGTTTATCATTGTACACGTTTAGAAAATATTTAGATGAATAACTTACTTCTAAAGCCAAAAGCCACTGCCACTAAGTCGATTCTGATTCCTGGAGATGCTCTGTGGTGGAGGCTGTGAGAGAACACTGCCCATGTTTCTCCCATGGAGCAGGCTGGTGGATTCAAACCACCGACCTTCCAGTTAGCAGCCCAGAGTATAACCTATCATATCACCAGAAAATACACGAGTAATTGTAGTCCATAAGTCTTTAGTTTTACCAGTAAAACTAAGGTATGAAATTTTAACTTCTCCTAAATTATAAAAATTTTACTAAAAAAAATGAAATAGGCATTCTGTTGGCTTAATGGTAAAGAATTGCTCTGCTACCGCAGAGGTGTGAGGTTCTAGTCTGCTGGCTGCTCCACGGGAAGGAGATGGACAGTCTCGTCCTGTATGATTAACTGTCCCTGCAAACTGGAGGGTCGGCTATGAGTACATACAAGAGCAGCCACAGTCACAGCCCATGTGGAGATAAAAAACAGAAGAGTTGTTAAGAGCTATCTTCTTTTCTCATTATAACCTAAGAGTGTTTCAGTAACTGAATGATATAATTTGTACCTGGGGTAATCAGGGAATTATTATTTAAATGGATAATTATGAATTATAATTTATTCAAATACTTACATACTATGGTTTAGTATAATTTAAAGTGTTTTTTTAAAAAAAAAAATGTTTTTTAAAATTACCTCTCGAAGTTTGAATCATGCTAAAATAGATTATACCTTACTGATTTTTTTACCTTACTGATTTGATGTATATTTATTAATTTTTTTTAAGAATATTTGAAAAGAATCTGTTTAAGAACATTAAGAGCACATACTACTTGAAACATTCATGTTTTATTCCGTTTTCACTATTAGCTATTTAAGCAACACTACATAAATATTTTATTGATCTAGGTCTTCCTGTTCTTATAATAACCTGTCTGGTATGTTTTTAGCCTTCCTTTAGGTGTTTTTAGACTTCCCTTAGGCATTAGGCATGTTTTTAAGTAGCCATTTGAGTAGTAAATACTACTTTATTGACAAAGTGACCTCTATTGAATCAAGCTGTCTTCTATGAAGTGGAGGAGAAAAAAGTAGCAAATGAAAAGGAATGACTATGATTTGTATGCCAGCTTTTCTCGCTTTGTATAAAATATTTTTGCTCAGTTATCTACATTTTTTTTCAAATACACATTGTCCCCAGTTCATAGTTTTTAACTTATGTTTAAATTGTTCAAAGTATTAAAATTTAAAATATATTTTATGAAAGTAAAGAATTTGTTTAATCTGTTTGGTTTTTGAAAAGATTTACACAGTGGAAAAGAAGATGACCCCAGACGTGATGGATTGATAGAGTAACTGGGGCAGTGAGGGTATGTGTGCTGGCTCAGGACAGGGCAGGCTTCAGAGCTGCTGTACATACGGTCTCTATGAGTCGCAGGCCACTCGATGGCACATAACAACAACAACACATTAAAAAAGATTTCTTCATTATTCTTTCTGCTAGTACAGATGGCAGCCTCATTTATGTTTCATTTTGTTTAGAAATTTAGTCGGAAATATTTGTAAATAGTATTTTGAAAACCTTTCTTTTGTGCTGCCCTCTCTAAAACCGACTCATTGCCATCCTGTTGGAACTGACCCGTAGCTGACCTTGAGCAGGGTCCCGGATCTGTGAGTCGCTCAGGGTTACAGGAGATTGCCCACCTTTCTCCCAAGGAACCGCAAACTGGTGGTTTTGAACCACATGCCTTTGGGTTGTCCTCCTTTATCTTTGCTTCTGTCTTAAGTCTGTATTCTTCCACTGGTGTTTGTGACAAGCAGTTATATATGCCTGCTATGTGTGTTTGTATAAAATTGACTCTTAGAAACAGGTCACATTGCCTCTCTTGCAGACTCTGTCTTTGTTTATGATTGTTTGAGAACGAAGATGTTTTATTGTAGCCAGTGAAATTGTTCTGGATGCTCACTTTTTAACAACCTGCCCTTTCCTAGTTTAGAAGAAGAATGTGAATCTTCTCTTTGCACATCTGCTTTGCGAGCCAGGAACCTGGAGCTGTCTCAGGATATGAAAAAGATGACAGCTGTGTTTGAGAAGCTCCAAACCTATGTCACTCTCCTTGCCTTGCCAAGTAAGTGTGCTTTGCCTCTGATGAGTCAGCCCGAAGGACTCAGAGTCCAAGAAAGCAGAAAAGGAGCATGGGAAAATGGAAAGAGGTAGGACCTCGAGTCAGAAAAACACAAATTCAAATCCTCCAGCCTTTGAGGCATTTATCTCCATGGGCAAATCACTTTATCTCTTTGTGCCTTATTTTACCTACATGTAAACAACCCTGCTGGCCTAGCAGGTTAAGTGGTATGATGCTAACTGAAAAGTCCTTGGTTCAAACTTACCAGCCACTCTGGAAAATGATGAGACTATCTGTTCATGTGAAAATTACCACATTGGAAATCTTTTGAGGCAATTCTCCTTTGTCCTAAGCCACTGGGAGTCAGAATTGACTTGATGGGATTATGTTTGGTTCTCCTTTTGTGAAATGTGGTAAATCTGTGATTTTAAGTTAAATTAAGAATGGAAAATAATTGACATAGAAGACATACATTAAACAGTGATTTCCTCTCTCCTTTCCCTCTTTTTACACCGAGGCAAGTAATACAAGGAAATTTTTGATGATGTTGTGTACTGTAGAGTCAGAACCAAACCATAGTTGACCCCGCAAAAAGGTTTTGAGACGAAGTAATTCACATGGAAGGGAATTGCCCATTTTTCTTCTGCAGACCAGCTGATGGATTTGAACCTTTGGGATTGCAGTGCAGCTTATCACTAGAACAGCAGAGTAAAACCATTCCGCCACCCCTGCCTTTGGCCTAATATGAAAAATACTATTTTCAAATAATTGAATAAACTTAAATTTCAGTGATGCATTTAAGAATGTTTTCTAGGTTCTCTGTTCTTGTTTTGTAGTAGCTTTAATGTGATACAACACACAAACCATATAGTTCCCGTACTTGAAGACTGATTCAGTGGCTTGCCTGTGTATATCTACATATATGACAGCCATCAGTACAGACCATTTGAGAACACTTTTATCACCTCACAAACCTTGTGTCCTTTAACTTACTAGTCCTCCCCATCCTGTTTTCCTTAGCCCCAGGTAGCCACTTTCTATGTTTATAAATTTATGTATTCTAGACATTTCATGTAAATCAGATCATGTAGCATAGAACTTCTGGATTAGATAAGACTGGCTTTCCCCGCCCCCATCATTTAGAGCTTTTTCCCCTGGATAAATTAGCTTCAAGTTCCCATCTGGAGTCCAATACTCCTTTGCCCCAACTCACCCCCTTTGTGCTTCTATTAGTAATAATATATTATTTCACACAATTTTCTTAAATCTGTTAAGAAATGACAAAATATGTGTTTGTGCTCTCTTTTGTGATTATATAATGATTAGTTTTCTTTGTTTTTCTGATGTGAATTCTAATTATTTTCTCAGCCAGTTACTTTCATTATGAAGAATTTCCTTTTATCTTGGAATGTCTTTATCTTGCCTCTATCTTTTGTAAGTGGTCTGTAGAATATAGGAATGTTGTTGGAGGCACTTAATTGCAAACAAGAAGTCCTGCTCTGGCTGGTTCATGCAGATGAGCACTTTATCAAGGAATATTAGGAATCTGCCTTTGTAAAATCAGATTTGCATTTCATCTTCTCCACACGCTTACAAATGAAGTCCCTTTGTATTGAGGTCTCCCCAAGACCACCTTCAGATTTAAGATTTGCTGAAGAACTCAAACCTGTTATGGTCACTAAAAACTCCCTGCTGTCAAGTTATTTCTACTTCCTAGCAACCCTCCATTGGATGTTGGAGACTGTAGATCACAAGGGGAGGAGTCTCTGGTGGATTTGAACTTTTGAAGATGTACAGTTTTAGGGCTGACAGTGCAGCTTGGTAAGGATTATGCTGCCAGAACCTTCCTGTTCTAGTCAGAGTTAAGAGTTTACTATAACGAAAGGATGCTTTCCCAGAGGGAAAGACGCCCGGGCTGGGTCTGTTACAGACCAGTCACAAGCTTCAGGCTTTTCCCCAGTAGGGCGACACAGATAGTTCTTAGTTGTCTCAGCTATAGTGTGTGACACCCGCAGTGTTGCCAGCCTGGGAAATTCACCCGAGCGTTGGTGAGGGATCTATTCTATTGAGGGCTTGGTCACATATGCATGTAGCCTCTAGTCCCTTCAAAAGTCAGACCAGTGAAGCATGGCCCAGAGCTCCCAGCGAAAATGGGCATGCATATTTCCCTAGCATGGCGTAATGCCCCGGGTACACAGATATGCTGTCAGCAGGCAAAATATTCCAAACCCTCCGAGCTCCTCTCCTAGGAATGATCGAGGGCATTCCTGTCTTTGGAATGTGCACGCTTACTGATTTTTTTTAAACTGTACGTGTTTACTTTGGACTCTTTTAGAGTTCTCTGTTTGAAGGCTTGATTCTCCCCGGCATGTGATGTCTGTCCGACCACTGCTGTGAGCAGAGATGGTGAGAGTGCTGAGCATCTTTCTTGAGTGGCAAGCCTGCTTGAGGAGCTGGGCATTCGTGGAGTCTGGGCCAGGGGCTCAGGCCCCCTGTCGTAGGTTTCCTGGTGGCCGCTTTGTTCTCGTGCGTCCTGACCAGTCCTTTCGGGGCTCCAGGGTTCCCAGTGGCTCCGTGCCCAACGTGGTGCCACAGTCCTGCACGTAGGGTCTGGGCAGAGGGAGGAGTTTCAACTCTTAGTTACACTTGCCCTGTTCTGCCCTGTCTACACTGGCGTTTCCAGCCTGTGGAGGTGGGATGGAAAGAGAGAGGGCCTGTCTGCAAACACTGCACACTCTCACTTTTCTTACATAAGTTTTGTAATTTTTCTTTAATAAATACCCCCATACTCCCGCTCTACAGGGGAAAGATGGGCAGTTTCCTCCTGGGTGATTTACAGCTTCTGAAAATCCTCAGGAGGGTCAGCAATGAGTCACTTCTGACTCTACAGCGAGGAATTTGTTAGGAGGTTTTGTTTTTGGTGATTGGGTTTGGGGGGTTTTTTTGTTTGGTGTTTTTTTTTTTTTTTTAGTTTTATATGTACCATGGCCTTCAAACTATTCCCAGAAACTGAAGGTGGTTGGTTTTATTTTAAATACTTTTTAGTATTTAACAATACGCATTTATATGTATTTTCTCAATCAGTACGTTCAGTTTTTAACTTTGTTTCTTCACAAACAGAAGAACTCTTATAAAAGTAGACTTTCTAAAATAAGTACTATTCAAATAGAGCTTCCAAATAGATACTCTATACCAAGCAAACCTTCTCTGTTAACTGATTTAAATACTTTTGACTGATTCTACTGGAGAGTGGGTTCGTGAATCTCTCCAAATTGTTGTGGGCAGAAATTGAACTCTGATCTTTTGAAATAGTGTTTTTAGTTTTGTTCAGGAACTATCAACATGAAAGAAAAAGTGAAATGAGGAATGTATTGTATATTATTGTTGTTGTTGTTGTTGTTATGTGCCGTAAAAACTTTCAAAGACTTTGATTTCATGTTAATGAAAGGCATAATCCTACCTGACAGTGTAAGTTTACTTCTTAACCATTGAAAGTATCCGATTGGGAGAGGTTGTAGTTAGAAGCTGGCGTCATTGTTACACCACATGTGTCTGTACAGGTTTGGAGAGTGTCTCCCAAGCGGTCTTCGTTGTGTGTCTTCCCCGATGTAGCCGGAGATGTAGCTGTGGATGTTTCAGGTGGCGTCTCCTGGGAAATGCTGACGTGTGTGGTTTTGGTTTTCTAGGCACAGAGCCGGATGGACTCCTTCGGACAAACTACAGTTCTGTCTTAACCAGCGTCGGTGCTGCTCTGCGGGGCTTCCATGACGTCATGAAAGGTGAGCCTTGAAAAGTAAGAGCAGTCATCTTAAATCCTTCACCCCATGTTCTCAGATCTGCCAGAAGGGGATTTAAACAAACACTTCCAAAGTGAGGAGACCTCAGGTAAAGGCTTGATAGCCAGTGGCTCGTCTCAAAGCACAGCCCACAGCCTGCTGTTTCTCCCCTCTGCCTCGTTTCTGAAGGTAAACAGAGTGTGGAAGCGACAGCCTCGTGCACAGTACTGTAGCCAAACCACAACACCTAAGACAGATGTGTGGATTTTACCAGACTTGAGGCGCAATTGGCAGGCATACCTGTTGGAACCCATCACAAAGGGAATCGAGGAAACCCAGGTTTAAACCCCAAAGAGAGCATACTCTTCACCATCCTGTATATTTTTGTGTTCAAAGGGCGCATTTTAAGTCCTCTTTTGTTTAATAACATGTTATTGTTAGGTGTTGTAGAATTAGAACGAACCCACATGGGAAGAGATCACCTGTCTTTCTCCAGTAGAGCGGCTGATGGATTCCAGCTGCCTGCCTTTGGGTTGGCAGCTCAGTTTCATACCTACCAGGCTATCAGAGCTCCCTTCTGTTTAACTTAGCTTTAAGTAGTAAAAGTCTGTGCATGAACTTTGATCAGAGTTCCATTGTTTGTGTGCTGGACAGAGAGCTTTGAAAGGTTGCATGCTTTTTTTAAAAAAAAAATCAGTATTATATAAATTTATTTTGCAAAGAACAAAACATAAAACATAAGAGTTTTTAAATTGAAGGCACTTATCCAAAATGGTCTTGTTGTTGTGTGTACTGTCAAGTCAGAACCGACTCATAGCTGACCCTCCAGGGCTGTTGTACCCCACGGTTCTGAGTCCCGGTTGTTTAATCACTGCACGGCATCGCCTCTAGATCTTGGTTTCTTTTCCCCCTTCTTTCTTTCTCACTGTCTGTCTTCCTACATTTCCTTCTTCCTGTCTTCCTTTTCCCTCTGTTCTCTCCTCTTCCGTCAAGCTGGGGTTGGGGAAGGAAGAGAAGGAGGTTTTTTTGGGGACTACAACAAGTAGCCCCAGGTTATTGAGCATGTGTGGGAAGTAATGAATGGCCAATCAGGAGCTCCGGTGGCCCACTTCGTAGGGTCTCCTGCTGCTAACCAGAAGATTGTACAACTCTGGTGGTTCTAATCCACCAGCTGCTCCAAGAGAGGACAGGTTGACTCCTTCTGTTAAGACTTAGAACCAACTGAACAGCGGTGGGTGAGAGTTAAGGACTAATCACTAATTTCACAGAAAAGACTTTTGAAAGTCTTAAGCTGTGTTGTAGAACATGTGCAGGAAGAGTATTGAAAGCCCTTTTATACACAGAGAAGTGGTGTATAAACACACCCTGTGAATATACACACCCTGGTGGTATGATGTAGTCAATAGCATGGTAACCAGCTAACTTAAAGGGCAGCAGTTCAAGTCCACCAGCTGATCTTAAGAAAGATGAGCAGCTGCCTCCTCTAAGACAGTCGTCTCAGAAACCCAGTGGAAGTTTGCTGGGGGTTGGCGTTACTGCGTAGTGGTGGGTCTGGTTTATACATCGGCACGTAATCTCCGGCACTGAGAGTCGGTCCTGGCAGCACTATGGAGAGTTCCTGTCACTCAGCCTGGAGAATGACTGTCCCTGTGGCTTATCTTCAGTTATAAAGACCTTCAGGAGTCCCTGTGCTCTGGAGTCAGACCAGCTGGCAGGACTGACAGTGGACTGTCACTAACCCCAGCCCTGCAGAGCCTAGGCTGGCTTGTAGAAAACCTGGAACTGGCACCGTTAGTGTGGGAGCTGGAGCTTGGCTGCTGTCCAGCATCCCAGAGGCTGGCCCACCCTAGAGCTAGGCCATCGAGACCACATGGAGCTCTGTGGATGTGGTTTGCTTTCTACATTTTTTTCCTATGCTGTTAGTGTGATTTATTCCTGTAGACAGTTTTTTCAGAATTTTGTAGAGATGTTAAAAGAGTAGAAGCTATCCATTGAAATAATGGCTTAAAGTTTCCTTTACTTGGAAAACAGCTTGCCGTTTTTGATTTGGTGTTTTGTTTTGGGTTTTGGGGGGTGTGTGTGTGTGTGTGTGTGTGTGTGTGTGTGTGTGTGTGGTGCTTTGCTTTTTTGGTATTTCAGGGAATCTGTAAATACACTGCTTTTTAAAGATGCTTTTCCTGTACATTGCCTATGGTTGAGAGAATGACAATCAAAGAACATTCCTGTTCTCATTTGTTTTGGTGAAGAGCAGTAAATACAAACGGCCAACAGAACAAACAAGGATGTCCTGGAGGAGGTGCGGCCAGGGTGCTCCTTGGAGGCAGCAGTGGTGACATTTCATCTCACAGACTTTGGTGTGTTCTCAGGAAGGGCGAGTTCTTCGGAAAAGATGGCATGACGGTCAGAGAAAGAGAGGAAGACCGTCAGCAAGCTGGGCTGGCACAGTGAGCAGAACAGTGGGCTCCGGCATGGTGGAGATCAGGATGGTGACTCGGGATGGGCAGGGCAAGATGCTGATCTTTGTCCACAGTGTTGCTGTGTGTCGTCATCGATAACAGTTAACTGGGCTGAAAGCAGCGTTTTCTTGAGCTGATGGAGGTGGTGGTACAGTCTAGGACCCCAGGCTCCTTTTGTTCCTCTACTAGTTTCTGTCCTTAGAGATGAACATGCTATAAAGAAAAGGGTGTCAGGAAACATGAGGAATGGGTGTCAGGTCAAGTATGGGCGCCTGTTGCTCGGATTGGGGGCTCTAGTGACGTAGTCCGTAGGCTGGTCGCCAGAGACTGTGTGACTCCAGCACTTCACATCCTTGAGTGGCTCTGACGGAGAAAGATGGGCAGTCTCCTCCCATTTGATCCACAGCCTTGGGAGCTCCACGGGGGCTCAGGATGGGTCAGGACTGTTTGTGATGTGGTGTACACGGCCACATCTTTCCTCTGGCAGAACCACTGATGAGTTCACATGTCCAGCCATCTGGATCGCATCTGAGTGCTTAACCAGTGCACTGCCACAGTTCCTTCATTTATAGTCAAAACCAACTAGATCTCTTGAGTCTAAAGAAGTCTAATTGTTTACATACACATACGCTATTAAAGTTCATATGCATATTCTATGATTTTTGCTTTTTAGCTCTTTTTGATAAGGAGAATTAGTGCTCCTGTAACAGATAATAGTCTTAAAAATGGGGAAAAAACCTATAAGACAAATACTTTGTCATGTGTTTTATATGTGTGTGTGTGTAAATGTTATCTTGATAATTTCCTCATTTTCCCTTATGTTCAAGGTGACATCAGTGTATCTCTCAGAGACCCAGAAAACCCCAAAAATTAGCTGATAGGCCATTGTCTTACATACTACATTCTTAACCCTGTTGTATCTAGTTGTCTTTTCTGTGCTTTGCTAACCTTAAGCCTATGTTGCAATGTTAGTCTGGAAGCGATAACACATGAAAACTGGCACTGACTTCTCTGTGCTCACACTGGCCATTGTGAACTGCAATGGATTAGCCAAGGTCCAGGCAGAGCTGTGGAATGCACCTTGACTATCCAGCCTCATGGTTTGCAGATACAAGTGAAAGTACAGAGAAGTTCTGGATATTTTCTCATTAGTGTTCTCTCCATTATCACAGCAGTGTTTTTTGACTGGCTAACTCTAGCTGGGGTCCTCCCCTGAGTTCAGGCTGACACTCACAGGAGCTCTGTCAGGGTAGTGGGATGGTGTCAGGAGCCCCCGCCTCCACAGTTCTGTTTCTTCTGTAATCCTGATGCTTGGGCTCGTTCTTTGTCAAACGTGTAAGTTTGTGAGGAGTAACTGGAAATAAGAGAGAGAGATGCAAATCCAAACCACAATGAGATACCACCTCACCTCAGTAACAGTGGCAAAGTTTAACAGGGCATCAAGTAATAAATGTTGCAGAGGATGTGATGAGATAGGAACTCATATACTGTCGGTGGGATTGTAAAATTATACAATCACTCCAGAAGGCAGTTTGGTGTTTCCTCAGAAAAGCTTAACATAGAAATTCCTTATGACCCAGCTATTCCACTACTTGGAATAGACACTGAGAAAAATAAGAACTGAGGCACAAACAGAGACTTGTACATGAATGTTCAAAGCAGTGTTATTCACCATCGCAAGAACATGGAAACAGCCCATATGTCCAACCACAGTGGGATGAATTGAGACATTATGGTATATTCACACAATGAAACACTGCAGCACGAAGGAGCAGTGATCTTAAAAATTACTACCTAACTTGGGAGGGACTGGAGAACATTATGCTGAGTGAACTAACTCAGTCTCATAGAGACAAATACTGTGTAAGACCATTACTGTAGAACATGTATGAGGATCCAAGGTGGGGAGGGGAAACAGATCGGGGGGACTTAATCATAGGGTCACACAATTTGGTGGGTGGAGGGAAGGATGGGTAAAGGAAAGCGGAAAGATCCAGGGTGAAAACAATGTATACAAACTTTGTAAGTAAACCAGTATAAAATAAAAAATGAAAAACCCCAGTTGTGGTGCAAAACAAACTTAACAAGACTATGGATGAGACGCTAACAGCCCAGTTGTCTCTGTGAGACTTGTCCTCCTACAGTAATGCGTCTCCACTCGATTGTTTTTATAGATATTTCTAAACATTACAGTCAGAAAGCTACCATAGAGCAGGAGCTTCCCACGGCAACGCAGAAGCTCGTGACCACTAACGATTGCATCCTGTCGTCAGCGGTGGCATTAACCAACGCAGCAGGAAAGGTAATTCTCTTCTGTTTATGTTGACGCCGAATTAATTTCTTTAACTGTGCACCCTTATTTTTCTTGATTGGCATAGAAGAGTTGATCTGTTACAGAGTTGTCCTATTTGGGGCTTTTTTGGTTACATGACCTCTCGGTGGTCAGGAATTGCACTGCCAGCCCAAAGGCAGGTGGCTAGAATGGACCAGCTGCTCCGTGGGAGAAAGGTGGGCAATCTCCTGTGAGTGCCAGCTTCTGCAGACTCGCTGGAGGCTCAGCTCTGTGTTGGTACCGACTTGATAGCACACAGCAGCGATCGCCCCAGGCTGAAGGTAGTGTGGTTGTCATTGTTTAGTACTTGCAGTGAGTGAACAGATCACTCTCACCATATATTGTTTGTTTTCATGCAGTATTTGATGATTTGAAAATTCTGCTGTTGCTTAAACGCTATTAATTCAGCTCCAGCCCGTAATCTCTCCTTGTACAAGAGGAGGAAACCCTGTGCGACGCTGCACCGTCCTCACCATCTCTGCCCTCCTCCCGCCCGTTACTGCAGTCACTGTGCCAGCCTGTCTTGTGGGTGTTCCTCCTCTTTCTCATCACTCTCCATGGTCTCAGTAACGATCCTTGTGTGTCAAAGTCTGCTGCATGGGATTCTAGAAAACTGCGCATACAAAAAATTAGAAAAAGGAAAATATTACATACCAACCTTCATTAAGATGCTGGGGTAGGTTTTTTCTTTTACCTCCTGGCTTTTGTTTGTTGATTTGCTTTACTGGATTTTGGCAACGCTTAGGCTAATACCCCCATCCTGACAACATGCCCAAAGGGTGTGAGACTCCTGCTTTCCAGCCTCTCTGCTAAGAAGCACTTCTTCCACGACGAGTGTGTTTGTTCTTTTGACTGTCTGCCGTGGATTCGGTATCCTTTGCCAACAGCACGATTCAAAGGCGCCAAATAGGAGGATGAGGTGTATGCATATTACAGAAAATTGAGCAAATGTAGAACTATTAGAGGAGAGGAAACAAACTTCACCATACGAACCTAACTGAAGAGTAAACACTGGGTAGGTGACCACCCCGGTCACTCACAGGGAACGTGCGGCTTAAACGAGCGTGTCTGGGGAAAGGTGCAGCTGTTGTGCTTCTTAGAGGGGAGGATGGCGAAACTTGCTCTCACGTATTTTGGGCGTGTTTTTAGGAGGGGCTAGTGCTTGGAAAAGGACATCAAACTGGGAAAGGTGGGCCGGTGCGGGAGGGGAAGATGCAGGGAGATGGGTTGATACAGTGACTGTAGGAGCGGGCTCGGGTGTGTCGGAGATGATGAGGACAGCCCGGGACAGGCCAGGATGCAGATGCCGGGTTCATAGGGCCACTACAGGTCGTAGTCGACTCGATGACACTTAGCATCAGCAGCGTGTAAGTTATGCTCAGGAGCCTTCGTAATGCGGTGCTTAAGCACCACGCTGCCAACTGAAAGGTCAGGCGTTTGAACCTACTGGACGAAGACGTGGCAATCTGTTTCTGTAAAAACTTAGGCCTTGGGAGCCCTCTGCCGCAGTTCTCTGTCATACAGGGTTGGGATGAACTCAGTGGACATGGTTATTCGTACAATGTTGTGCTGCTGTCCAGAGAGCTGTGTATCTGGCAGTTCAAGCTGTTCTTTCAGAGAAAGTTGGACAGGCTCTTCCCATTGCAGTCTACAGCCCCAGAACCTGACAGAGGAGGGTCCCTGTCAGTCAGAACTGATTCCAGGCACTGGGATTTTTTTTATGAGTTTACCTTACATACAACTACAGATTTGTATAGCTACAAGGGGTACATACAGTCGAAGAGGAAATTGGGAGGATCTGAGAGGATTCCCAGCATGGAGCTGCCAAGTCCCAGGGGGCACACTCCCCTCCTAAGAGGGACGACCTCTGAGCTTTAGAGCTTCAGGAGTTTGTCAGTCAGTCCTGTGAGGTAGGCTGCATCGTGCTGCCTCAGGCTAGGCAACATCTGCCTCCCGGGGGAGTCTCTGCTGATCTTGCCTGCACCAACTAGTCAGAGTAAATCCTCCAGGGTAGCCTGGCAGGCCTAGACCAGAAAACCCACTTAACCAAAGAGTTTTTCTTGGAGCCATGGACAAAGACACCTTACCTGGGGGTCTTTCACCCATGCTACCCAGCATGAACTCACAGAAACTCATTGCCATCAAGTTAGAGCCAACTTGGAGCTGACCTTTTAAAGGCTGCACATCACATGGGAGGCGATTTGGCTCATCTTTGTCCTGCAGAATGGCTGGTGTGCCTTTGCAGTGGCAGTGCAACTCCTTATCTCTTCACGTGATTATTGGACTTGAGCTGTCAGAGGAAGGTGGACTTTGCTTAGTACTGCAACTTCCTGAATTAGGAAGACCACAGAAGAATTGATACCCTTAAGTTGTGACATTGGGGAAGAGGATGGATGCACTGTGGGTGGCCATCCGTCTTGGAGAAAGTACTCCTTGGAGACAAGCATGGTGAGACTGTATCCCACACACTTTGGTCATGTTGTCAGGAGAGAGAAGTCCTTGGGAAAAGGCATCATGCTGGGAAAGGTGAGGAGGGTCAGAAGAGGCAGACTTTCACCAAAGTGGATTAACACAGCGACTGCAGCGAAGAGTTGGAGTGTGGTGGAGATGGTGGAGTGCAGCAGTGACAGTGGGGCGTGGCGGCGATGGTGGGGCGCAGTGGGCACGGTGGGGCGCGGCAGGGATGGTGAGGATGGCTTGGACAGAGGCAGCTTCTGTTCTCTTTGCTCACAGGGTTGCTATGAGTTGTGGTCATCGAACAACAACCACCTAACATAAATGTATTTGTTGTTAATGAAGAGCACAACCTTTCTGAGCATCGTTGTTTACTGTCAAGTTTGAACCGATCCATAGCTGACCTTCTAGTGAATTTTCAGAGGCCATGTAATCACATAGAATGACCTTGCCCAGCATTTTCCATTGGAGCATCTGGTGGATACGAACCACGCGCCTTTGATATTACAGCACAGCTTTTTACCCCTAGACCACCAGAGTTCCCTTTCTGAACATTGTTGTTGTGTATACCATGGAGTCTGAATCGAACCATAGCTGACCCTCCAGCAGGTCTTCAGAGGCAGTTAATTTCACTGGAGGAGATTGCCCCTCCTTCTCCCGCAGAGCAGCTGATAGCCTCAAACCACATGCCTTGGTGATTGCAGCAAATCTTCTTGCCACTAGGCCACCAGAGCTCCCTTTCTGAACATTAGTGATTTTAAAAACTACGTGATTAGCAAATTTTGCCAAGATACTTTCACAAGACACTTTTTAAAATTTATAATTGTAGAAAATGATTTAGCTAAAATTTTCTTTTTTCTTTCTTCTGGTCAAGAACCTTCTCAGACAATTTTATTCTCATTTTATATAGAGCAGTAGTTTCAAAATAATGTCTCTGCAGAATTACAGTCATGGGACTTTGTGGTGACTTACATAGATTTAACAAATGCTAAGGGTGTAAATGGCAAGGGTTTACTGCATTTCTGCTCTTTTTTGATTATATTTATAATTCACTAATTGAGATGTACAAAGATTACGAGTTCAGGATGTTTATGTTGTATCTTCTTTTGGACATTTTGGATCTACCTTCAAAGTTAAAATACATTTGAGAATATAGAAACTCAGATGGTTCTGAAAGCAGTGGCAGAAATTAATGAGGTATACATTTCATGAATGCCACCCAGAATACATCTAAATCTGTCCTGGTCTTCAGGCAGAAGAGAAATTGTCTAAAGTGGGGCACGTAGAAAGTCTGGTCTCAATATGTATACTTCTATTGTCTTTGTATTATAAATCATTGTCCAGCCTTTTTCAGATACATTAGTATGAGCTGTTGGGCAAAAGTTGAAATTTCATTTCTATTCTCAAACCTCTTTTATGTTTCCTCTGAAAGCTAGTGGATGCACATTTCAATAAATTGTTGGGACACCAAATCAATCTTCTTGTCATACTTCATTTAGATTGCATCTTTCTTCAGCAACAATGTGGACCACTTCATTGCTTCTCTGAGCTACGGGCCCCGGACAGCAAGTGGGTTCATCAGCCCGCTCTCAGCCGAGTGCATGCTGCAGTACAAGAAGAAAGCCGCTGCCTATATGAAGGCTCTGAGGAAGGTCTGTGAGCGCCTGCTAACATTGCAGCCAGGGGCAGTTCCTGGGAAGGGTAACAGTTTCTCCCAGTTCATACTGTTTTGTATAGTTTTTGAGGTACAGGTGTTGCGTGGGTGTTGAGTGGGGCCTGAAGAGAAGGTGGGAATAGAGACTTGAATCTCAACGGATAAGCAACTTTCCTGTGACCATCCACCATGTTGGATTCATGTCCCTAGTTTGGGGCAGAGTGACTGCCTGGAACAAGGCAGTCAGTAAACATCAGATGTCAGAAAATCTTTAAGAAGTTGAAATGTATGTACTCACAACTGTTTCTGATTATAAAAATGTATGGTTTTCACAAAAAAAATGTGAAAGGAAGTTGGAAGAAACAGATACATGAAGAAGAAAATTAGCATCTCCTCCAATCCCACTTCGCAAAGGCATCTATTCTAAACTGTGTTTGATTTTTTATTTTATACTGGTTTATTTACAGAGTTTGTATATTTTGTTTTTCATACCGGATCTTTCCCATTTCCTTCACCCCCACTCCCTCCACCCATCAGATTGTATTTAAAATATTTTGATGCACATTTATATATGCTGCAAGAAGGACACTGTGTCTCTGTACATATTACTGTTTTAAAATCTGGATTTTTTTTTTCTTCTTAAGCATTGTGTACAGTGTAATGTATCAAATAACATATAAACACATACAGAAATATGTTTGTTATCATTAATATAAAATATTATTTTATCTGTATTCATTCTGTGAATGTTCAGTAATTTAATTAGCCAAACCATTGGGGTGGATATTTAGTTTCTCATTTTTTTTCACTGTTAAAAACAATACTCCTGCAGGTAGTAATGCATATACAACTTTGTATAGTTTTTTACTTTTTTATCTTCATTCCTTTTTCATTTTTATTGACATATGATATATAAATATAGAAATTAATTTAGAGCATTAGAGATAGATTATATTGTCTAATTCCATTTACCCTCCAGAGGTAACTGTGGTTACTATCAATTTTGTGTGAAACCTTTTAGACTTTTCCTGATATGTGTGTATATGTATGGATACACACATACACACACACGTATACAATTTTTCAACTTAAAGGCACCTTATTGTACAACTTGCCATTTTCATTTAAAATGTGTTAGAAATCTGTCTATTACTACATGAGGTGCTTGCTTTGTTCCTTTTAAATTTAGTGTAGAAGTGTACAATACCAGTGTTCCATGGTCCATTTAGATAGCCCTTTACTGGCTTTCCCCCCTTTTTTTGCTGTTAAAAGAATGTGGTAATTGGATAGCTCTGGAAGGGAGTCTTTGAACACATGAGTGCTTCTTACTTTTTAGGTACTGAGAAGTGGAATGTTCTAGGCCATGTGACTTTCACAGGTTACTGTCAAATTGCTCTTCAGAGTGGCTTTTCTGCATTAAGCTGTTTCCCTATATTCTGCTTAATTTACCCCCCAATTATATTCTTAAAATTAAATCACAGACTTGGAATTTCTGGTGCCAAGTTTCTGCATGTTTCAAATCTTGGCACATTTTTTACCAAACAATATGAGAGTTAATGAATTAAATTTACCAACAGTAGAAATATAATTTTAAACAGTGTTATACACTTTTTTAATTTCGACTGTTACAATTTTTAAAAGTCTTTATCAATCTTAGCATTTTCTTGTTTTGATTTGTATTTCTTTGTGTATGAGTCAGGTGAAAAATCTTTAATTATGTTTATTTTTTAATCCTCTGTTCAGATCTTTAACTTATTTTAAAATAAATGCCTTTATTAGGGTTGCTAGAACTCATTAAATATTAAGTACTTTATCACTCTGTTTATGTTGGAACTGTTTACCCCATTTTTCAAATGGTTTGTTCTTTTAGGTTTTTGTTTTTTTTTCATTTTTATATCATGTCTGGTGATATGGTGATTTTCAAGCCATTTATGGTGATTTTTAAGCCATAGGGACTTTGCAACTTCTTAAAAATGGACTTCTATATTTTCTTTCAATATTTTTGTGGTTAAAATAAGAATTTTTAATATGATTTAAGTAAAAGTTTATAGTGCAAATTGATTTTCCATTCAACAGTTTACACAAGTTGTGATTAAATTAAAATAATCTCTATAACATCTGTAAACCTGGTCTCTTTTTTCCATGATTTTTTTAGTTTTGTAGTAAAAACTTTTTACAAAATTTTTTAAATTATTACTATTAATTTTAATGAAAATTTACAGAGACTTAGGGTTTCCAGACATTCATTGTTGCATTTGTGTCCCTGCCCACCCCTCCCCCCTCCCCCCAGTTCAATCTTCTCTTTGAAAAGTAAAAGAAAAATTCTTTCATTGTTTTACGATTCCTCCCCCCAGGTCCACTCCGCTATGCAGCCTTCATTCTGGACTCCTGTCATGACAGTAATACCTAATCACATATCCCTTTTAAACAGTTTTCTCCCTCATCTGTTTCAATGCAGTATACATTATTTATCCCATCTTTCTCAGTCTCCCCCCAACCCCGATGTCAGTCCCATTTTACAACAGTGGCACTATGTAGTAATTTGTCCTTTTGTGACTGAGATCTTTCACTCAGCTTACTGTTCTCCAGGGTCATCCACTTTATATAATATTCCATGAGTTCCTTGTTTTTCAATGCAGCATAGTATTCCATTGTGTGAATATACTGGAGCTTCTCTACCCATTTGTTTGTTGATGGGCATTTAGGTTGTTTCTAACTCCTTGCTATTATACACAAAGCAGCAATAAACATGGTTGTGCATATATCTGCTTGGGTGGCAATTATGGTTTCTTTGGGGTATATAGCCAGTAGTGTAATTGCTGAGTCAAATGGTATTTCTGTTTGCAACTTTTGAAAGCACCATACTGCCTTCCATAGTGGTTCCATGTCAAAACTTTTTTGTTTTTTAAATTTTAATGAAAGTGTACAGAGACCTCAGATTTCCATTCATTCATTGTTGCACACTTTCCTCCCTGCCCACCCCAGTCAAAATTGTTTTTAATGTAAATAAGTAAATTTACTCTGACAAAGGTGTGAAGTAGGGGTCCCAGTAGTGTTTTTCTAATAGAAAAAATGATTCCTCTTGCGCCATTTATCCAGTCCATCCTTTCTCCATTGAATTAAAAGTGTAGCTTTAAAAAAAAAAAGTATAGCTTTTTCCACATGATACATTTTGTGTGTCCTTTTGTCTGGTTGTCCTATTCTGTCATCTGTCTTATTTCTGTGCAAGTCCATGTGGTTAGTTGATTGAGTTTATAGCTTGTATGAAAAGCTCCCCTTCATTATTTCTCAATGAAAGTTTCTTTTGATATATTTTGAAGGAAGTGGCCTGTGTTGACATTTCTGAATTTATCATCACACCTGGTTTAGCGTTCTTCTTTGTTCATGTAGATCAGGGGGGTGGCTGGCTTCCCTCCTTTAGTTCATATGATGCTTTTCCCACAGCCTCTCCGAGAGTCTGTGCCTTATGAAGAAGCGCTGGCAAACCGTCGCATCCTCCTGAGCTCAACGGAAAGCCGGGAAGGGCTCGCACAACAGGTACGGCACCTGGAAAGCATTGGTAATTGTAAGATGCAGGACCATTAAACCACTGAGAGAACTGAATTAGAAAGCACCTAAGTTACGGGCATTATAACTGCCACTGAAGTGGTCTGAGCCCACTTTGGCCACAATGACTAGTTTTTTCCTTCCTTAGAAGTTAGATTGAGGTGAGGTCTGGTGGCTTAGTGGCAAGAAGCTGCACTGCAGAGGTGAGCAGTTCGAATCCACCAGATGCTCTGCTGGAGTAGGAGGGGCAATCTCCTCCTGTACCAGTCAGATCTCTCTCTCTCTATTTCTCACACACACACACACACACACACACTCTCTCTCTCTCTCTCTTAAAAAAAAGTTAGATGGAAATGTCTGAAATATTTAGACATTTGTGGAGGGAAGAAAAAGCTCTTCAGAGATACATGAGGTTAGCATTTTCAGATTTATTTATTCCTTGCTTCTGTGAGGTTTAGAAATAGTGATTTCAAGGCAGCCTGAATCAGTGCACCCGATATAGTGCCTGTTTCTCTAGAACTTAGTTGCATTGGAAATGGAACATTTATTTTATATTAATGCTCTTGGCTATTGGATTTAGAAATCAGATCCATAAAATATTTTCTGCCTTTCTACGAAGATGGCGCCGAAAGCGAAGAAGGAAGCCCCTGCCCCTCCCAAAACTGAAGCCAAAGCAAAGGCATTGAAGGCCAAGAAGGCAGTCCTGAAGGGCGTCCACAGCCAAAAAAAAAAGAAGATCTGCACGTCACCCACGTTCCAGCGGCCTAAGACGCTGAGACTCCGACGGCAGCCCAAATACCCCCGGAAGAGGGCTCCCAGGAGAAACAAGCTTGACCACTATGCCATCATCAAATTTCCCCTGACCACTGAGTCAACTATGAAGAAGATAGAAGATAACAACACACTTGTGTTCATTGTGGATGTCAAGGCCATTAAACACCAAATTAAACAAGCTGTAAAGAATCTCTATGACATTGATGTGGCTAAGGTCAACACTTTGATTAGGCCTGATGGAGAGAAGAAGGCCTATGTTCGACTTGCTCCTGATTATGATGCTTTGGATGTTGCCAACAAAATTGGGATCATCTAAACTGAGTCCAGCGGGCTAATTCTAAATGTAATAAATTTTTCTCACCATAAAAAAAAAAAAAATATTTTCCAAAACCAGAATTTCCAGGAGAAACATTCAAGTGTGGAATTCTTTAAAAATATTTAAGACTCATTAAGGTTAAGTAGCTCAAGTGAAATAACAAGTGGCAGAAGAGTGTGGCCTCAGATGTGCTCCAGTCCTGCACTGCCATCCACCAGCTGTACTAGTCGGATCTGGTCCTGTCCTGCACCGCTGGTCACCAGCTGTACTAGTCGGATCTAGTCCCTTCCTGCACTGTGTTCCCCAGCTGTGCTAGTTGGATCTGGTCCCTTCCTGCACTGCCAGTCTCCAGCTGTACTCGTCCAGTTCCCTAGGCCCAATGGGAGGCTGTGCGGTATAGGCCAGGGAATTCTAGTGTGTCAGAGATGATGAGAATGGTGCAGCATAGCCAGCTATGGGAGCCTACAGATGGGTCCCAAATCCTGCTCTGCTCTTTGCAAGCTTCAGAAGTAGTTGAGCTGCAGGGAATGAGCCTCTTTGAGGAGTGAGGATGGTCAAACTCTGCAGATGCCTCAGTGGAATAAGGTGAGAAAGACGCTGTAAACAGCGTCCACGCAAACTCAGGCTTGTGCTGGCAAGTCAGAGCTGACCCATAGCTGACCATTCAGATGGCTTTCAGAGGCCATAAACCGCCTCTAAATAGGAGGAGAGTACCCGTCTTTCTCCCATGGAGTGGCTGGGGGATTTGAACCGGCAGAGAGGTGTCACCTTTGAGTTAGAAGCGAGTTTTTAGAGGTTTTAAAGCAGTGTATGTTCTGCCTTTATTATTTAATTTCTAGTCACTGACTTGATGGCATGCAGCAATCACCTTGATTGTCTTGTTCAAGTGACTATTCAAGTTGTGCACATTTTTTTGTGTGACTGTTTCCCTATTGGATTGTCAATCTTTTTGGTTTGTAGGAATGCTTCATCTACTCTGAATAGGAATCCTCTATGGATACAGGGCAGGACAGGTTTCACAGCTATTGTATATAGATAGGGTCATTGTGAGTCACAGGCAACTCGATGGCACATAACAACACAACAACAACAATAACATTGGATACAATCTTCTTCTCTTTGGTGGCCTTCCTTTTCAATGTCTTAATGATACCTTTTGATATCTAGAATTTGGCTTTTTAAAAAAGATGGAGAGTCAGAGAACGATCCTCAACCAGAGGGTTTGACACAGTGACTGTGACAAGGGGCTGGAGCATCTTGGAGATGGTGAGGGTGGTCCCTGACAGGGCAGAATTCAGATCTCTTGTTCATGGGGTTGCTGCTGTGAGCTGTAGTTGACCCAGGGACACCTGACAACACCAGGATTCATTTAAGTCTCTGTGAGTCAAACATCTCAGAGACAGCTAACAGCAGCATGTCAGTTTCTCAGTTTTATATATGTTGGGTCTTTTTTTTTTTACATTTAATTTTATAATGGTTTGCATACAAAATTCATATACATTGTGTTTCATATAATCATTCCTTTACGTTGTGTTTTATAAACTTAATTCCCATTGAATATGCCCACCATTACCCCATCTTTGCAGGTTCCTGCAAAACCTTTCCCTTTTCCTTTACCCCCCTCCCTCCAGCCACCAAATTGTGTACCCCAATGATTTCCCCCTGTGGCTGTATGTTTTGTACTCCGCATACTAGTTTTCGCCTCTGTAGAGTAGTATTGACTTACAGTCTGTAAAGTGTTTCTGGGCCACTGAGTTTTGTCTACTTCATCCTCTAAGGTACAAAATCCTGTGTTATTTTTCAGGTTCAGCAAAGTTTGGAGAAGATTTCTAAATTGGAGCAAGAGAAGGAGCACTGGATGTTGGAGGCACAGTTAGCCAAAGTCAAGCTGGAGAAAGAAAACCAGCGGATTGCAGACAAACTGAAGAGCACAGGCAATGGGCAGCTGACTGGGCTGGCTCAGGACAGCACTGCCCTGCCCAGCACTCCGGGCCAGGATGACGTTGCAGCCAGGACTGCACAGGAGCCGGTTCAGAGCACCAGTCTGGTATGTCTCCTCTGGGCTGCCCTCGGGGATTTCTCTTCCAGTTGCCTGGAGCAAGGACTGTGAAGCTCCATGTCCCCTACTTGGGGCATGTTGTCAGGAGGGACCAAACCTTGGAAAGGTGGAGGGTCAGAGAAAAAGAGGACGACCATTACCAAGGTGGATGGACACAGAGACTGTAACAATGGATTTGAGTATATGAGATGATGAGGATCGTGTGGGATAGGGCACAGTTCTGACCTGTTGCTCACAGGGTTGCTGTGAGCCTGAGTTGACTCGACCGCTCCTAACTATAGCAACCACAGCATTTGGTCAGGGGCTAACCAGTTAGTTCAGTGCTAGCTGCCTAAACTACACATCAGTGTTTGATGAGGACAGGCATGCCTGAGGTGCTTCAGATAAAATGACCCTTTCACAAAGCCCTACATTAAATACGCATGGTTTTATGGGAGCCTCTCACACACTGAACGCTTGTGTTCATAGAAAGGCTGCTATAAGTTTTACTTAGGATTAGTATGTTTTCCCCATGAAACATAATGCAAGGTTATGTTTCTGAGCAAGAGCCACATATATATAACTTTTTACCAAAAAAATGCCATTTATAATGTTATGTTGCACTACTAGACCCTTTTAAGCTTTTTGACATGTATGTAATACAGAAACCCCCACCAGGTTAATTATATTCCATCAGATACCTGTCTGGCAAGGCATCTTTCCATTTTATGTTTCTTGCCTTATTTGTAACTGCAGTGATTCAGATGTGAAGAAACATTTATATTGGAGATACAGAATTCAAAATTAATTTTTAAAATGTTTTCTGGTTCTGCTATTCCACGCATTGTAGAAAAATAAATAGGAACATGTTGAAAAGGAGAAGGCAAGAAGATAAGAGAGGAAAACCCTTATAATCTGAAGAATCTTTTACAGGCATTTCAGAAGAATTTAGGCAACACTAGAATTCTGCTAGCCTACTGGATTGGGAGTTGTACCACCAACCCTAGTTACGAGTCAGTTCCAACTCTATGGCAATGAGTTTGAGGTTTTTGTTTTTTATTTTCTTTGGTTTTTTTTTTAAGTGTTTTTTACCTGTTGCTCCCAAGGAGTGGGCTTTTCTGCTCACTTTTTTCATTCAGTGCATGGATGAATATGATTAAAGAATAAATGGTGATCTTTCTCAAGATTTACCTTATGTCTCATTCAGAGCATAACAAATAGCAAAATTTACAAACCACATTTTAGTTTTAAGAGCTGAACATGCCTCATTGCATTGGAAGCATCAAAAACTCAAAGTAGTTGATTTTTTTGAAATGCAGTAATAGTTTTATGATTCCATAGGATAATATCTGTTGTCCTTTTTTTTAGATACATGATAAAGTATTTATGATAAGGTATTTGATGTCTGCAACTTATTTTCAGATTGTTCAGAAAATCTTTCTAGAGAATATCACAGATGTAACAAAATGTTCACAATTATTGAATCTTGGTATGTTGTTGTTTTTCTTGTTATGTGCCATTGAGTCACCTGCAACTCACAGCGACCCTATGTACAATAGCCCCCTGCTCTATCCTGTGCCGACCTTATTGTCCATGACACACCTACTCTCCTTACCCCAGTAACTGAGTCAGTCCATCTCATTCAGGGTCTTTCTCACTTGTGCTGTCCTTTCACCCTCCCAAGCATGATGTCCCTCTTCAAGGACTAGTCCTTCCTTGAAATGTGCCCCAAATATGTCAAGCAAAACCTCACAATCCTTGACTCCAAGGAGCAGCCAGGTCTCACCCTCTCTAGGACAAACCTGTTTGTTCTTCTAGCAGTCCGTGGTATATTCAACACTCTTCTTCAGCACCACAGCTCAAAGGCATCAGGTTCTCCCACCCATGTTTTTATATGTTTGAAATTTTTTTTTTATGTTTGAAAATTTTTATCACAACATGTAGATAAGGAAAAAATGAAGAATTTAGTTCAAAAAAAGTAAAAACAAAAAAATACCTCAACTTCTGAAAGCTTTGACTGAAGGACCACCATGCTCACAGTGTGAGGTGTCAGGTGCTGTGAAGTCAACTACGACTCATAGCAACCTTATGAACAACACCTCTGAGCCTTGTCCTAGAATATTCTCTAAGTTATAACTGTATGTTCCAACCACAGGAGCCCTGGGATATATGTGTGTGTGTGTGTGTGTGTGTGTGTGTGTGTGTGTGTGTGTGTGTGTGTGTGAGAGAGAGAGAGAGAGAGAGAGAGAGAGAGAGAGAGAGAGAGATATGTTAAAGAACGTGGCTAACTCAAAGGCCAGCAGTGTGAACGCACTAGTCACCGAATGCTAAAGGCGTGGCAGTTAGCTTCAGCTGTGAGCTGACACTCACAGGCCTGGAAACCCTGTGGAGCATTTCAGTCCTGTCATTCGAGCTGCCATGGATGAGAAGGGCAGTGGTGGGTTGAGCTTGGTCCTTGGCCCTGCAATTTCTTTCACCTGGATATTTGTCTCACATACTTTGAGCCTCTTGTCACCAGGGGTCAGTCTTTGGAAAAAGACATCTTGCTGGGAAAGGTGGAGGGTCCGCAAAAGTCAGGAAGACCTTCAGCAAAATGGCCCAGTTGCTGTAACAGCGTCCTGGAGCATATTAGGGGTGGTACCGACGGTGCAGGATAGGGCAGGGCTCAGATCTGTTGTTCACAGGGTCCCTGTGAGTCAGAGTCAGCACAACAGCACCTCACAACCACCACCACCTCCTGAATAGCTGCATTCTTTCGTTGCCCAGTTTGTCCTTCCTTCTCTTTGACTGACTGAAGTGTAACGCCCATCAGCGGGAATGTCCTGTTTTTCTGTGATCCGCTGCTCCAGGCCTGGCTTTGCTGTCCAGGCCTGTCTCCTTCGTTGGTTCTCTTTGCTCTGTGTGGTGGAATGTGTTAACGCTCCATTAGTTCCTTGAAGTTAAACAGCATGAGGGCTTTGCTTGGCATCTGTGCAGAGTGCTGTGGGTACACAGAGCAGGGGCCCGGAAGGGACAGGAAGGACACTACATACAAGATGATGTGCGAGTGTTGTGGTTTTGTTTTTTTTTTCTGCTTCAGCATCTATGTATTTCTTTCAAATAAGAGTATTTCAAAAAAGTACCTTTAAGGTCAAAGTTTATCCATTTGCTCATTTGTTTAGCAAAACTATTTTAAGCACTGACATCATGCCAGGTCTGAGATGAACCCAGAAATAAAGACCGACTGGGTTCCAATCCCTGCAGGAATCAACACCAGTGACACTGCAGCAGTACTGTCCAGTAGAAACAGAATCCAAACCGCACATTGTTGTTGTTGTGAGTGGTTTTTAAAACGAGCAGGCGTCCAAGACAGGCCAAGCAAAGCGTCACCAGACAGCTCCCCTTCTGCAGATGGCACAGTCCTGAGAAAAACGACCCAAAGTTCCCTCACCCACTGCCCTGCCCATAGCGGGCATTAGCGATAAAAAAGAGATGACGTTTTGTGCCTTCCTTGATGTTTCTGCATTTCAACCTTAAGCGAACTATGTGTTGGGCTGTATGATGAGTGAATGTCTTTCTGACTTCTTCCCTGGGGCATTGGTAGCATCTGTTCTCATTTTAAAGTTAACTGATTACTAGACATCTCTGAAATCACTGGGAGATTAGGTATGGCGTAGTCTGTAGGGAGTTGTGCTGCTCAGTCAAAGGCTGAGTCTCTGGGTTCAAATCCGTCATCTACGCTGTGGGACAAAGGTGGGCAGTCTCTTCCCATGTAATTTACAGCCTTTGAAACCCAAAGGAGGGTCAGCTACGAATCAGTTCCAGCTGAGTTTAAAGTTCATTGAGCCTAAACTACTGACTTCCTGTAGAAGATACTTACTTCAATTCTATTCTTTTAACAGTTCAAAGGTTGAAAGCTTATTATTCTTATTTAACTAGCTAGTGCTATAATTTGAACACCATTGACATTAAGAAAGAAAAAGCGAGGGAGGAGGGGTGAAGGAATTGGGAAAAATCCAGTAGGCACTTGAAAAGATGAGGTAATAGTGGGAATAGATTAATGGTGATTAATTTTGTAAAACACAATGTATGGGAATGATCATATGAAACAATGGAAAGAAGAAATGTGTGAAAAACACAGTGTATAGGAATGAAACACCATGTATATTAATTTTTATGCAAAGCAATATAAAATAAATTTTAAAGAAAGAAAAAGCAGAGACAATGATACACATAATTTTTTATTAACTAGAGTTAAAAAGCATTACTATATATTTCAAGTAAGAAGAATTCATTGTTTTAAGAGAATTTAAAAATAAAGATAAGTAAAAGGAGGAATTGATCTGATTTTCCTAGATATCCATTCATAACTTAAATCTTTTTTTGTCTGCAAAATGTTTAACATGATTGAGTTTGAAATTGTATATTATAACATTTCAAATGGCTTTAGCATAATATAAGCGTTGATCCTGTTGTTGTTGTTACATACGGTGGAGTCAGGAATGACTTCTAGTTGACCACCAGTGGGTTTTTAAAGGCAGTAAGTCACCGGGGAGGAGACTGCCCATCTTTTTCCAGCAGAGCAGCTGGTGGATTCGAACTGACTGCCTTTGGGTTAGCAGTGCAGCTCTCTCCACTGGACTGCCAGGGCTCCCTGATCTTGTTGTTAGGAACACCATATAAACTTATTGGTTCCATATGGACAAAGTTTATCTATAGTCGAGCATTGATTTTAATTTTTCATATTTTAGGTAACTTTTCATTTGTATACATAACATTTCAGATTATTTCCTTAGGAGATATTCTTGGGTTGGAATTATTGGTCAAAAGATGTAAATATTTTTAGACTCCTTGATCTTTATTGCAAAATTAGGATTTTTATCAGGTTAGCTTCTCATTGGCAATATATGAGAAAATGTTGACGTCATAGGTTTTGAAACACTTCCTTGAATAAGAAAGCTATATATGATAGCATTCATTTGAGGGGCTGTGTGTTCTATCCCATTCAAACCAACACTTGGGGTGCGGGGCCCTGCAGGGAGAAAAGCTAGATACACCTCTGCCTCCTGGCTATTTGCGTTTGCCAAGTTCAGTCACATTTAAGTATATGAAGTTAAAAGATTGGTGTTTTACTGTAAGCTGTTCTTAACTGAAGTAGAAAGAGTAATTGCTATTCAGGATCCGGTGAGTAGAAAATTATAGCTGCTGTCTACAAAATGTATAAAAGACCCTTCATAGCTGGGTGGGCATGGCCTTTGTTAGCACATTCTGCTGGCACGCTGTTCGCGCTTGCAGGGGTACTCCTGAGGACATTCTTTAGAATCTGTGAAAACCACCCCTCTGCGGTCGGTTCTGATTAACAGGATCCAGTGAAACTGCATTTCCCGTGGTTTCCTTAAGTCTTTATGCCCAAGCACATGCCTTTCCACCTTGAACAAGAACTTGAATCCAGTAATCGTGCTGATATTTTTTTTGGTTTAGGTTTTGGGTTGGTTTTTTTTTTTAGGGTAAAATAGTAAAGGTAGATTTATTAGAAAATTACATCCTTAAGGGGACAGACCTCCTTCCTTGAAAGGAAATATGGAAGGGAGGCCAGTCATGCCTGTTTTATGCATCTTTCCCTACAAGAGCAAGCTGGAAAACTTTTGCCAACAATTTAGTATATTTAAAATTACATTTTCACTCATTTAAATCAGAAAATATGACTTCTGATGATCATGGTAGTTTATCTGTATACCTATCTTTATCTATCTATGTATCTATCTTTATCTATCTATCTATCTATCTATCTATCTATCTATCTATCTATCTATCTATCTATCTATCTCCAAGATGTAGTTCTTCTAAATTTTCAATCAGAGTATTACTAGAAATGTTTTCTCTATATTTAGAATTTAGTGACTATTGGAATTTGGACTATTGATACACCCATTACTGCTTATTCTTCCTCTTGCTCTTGTTTTTGCATGGTTGTTGTTGTTATGTACTATCGAGTCAGAACTGATCATCCCATGTGTTTTCAGAGACAGTTAATCGGATGGGACAGTTAATCGCCTATCCTTCTCCCGCAGAGCGGCTGGTGGATTTGAACCGTGAGCCTTTGGGATCACAGTGTAGATTCTTACCATTAAGCCACCAGAGCTCCCTTTTGTTTTGGATATTTCTGTTGGTTTTGTGAACCTGTCAGTCACATCAGCCCTTCCCATGATTGCACTATCACCAAAATCCTCTAGAATACTCCTTCTCAGTTACTGCTTAGCACACAGGTATAGACATAACAGTGGGGTCAAGAGCGATCAGTTCTTTCTCTCTTCCCAGATGAGAGGTTGGAAGCCCAACCAGGAAAAATATCCAGTGAGTGTTTAGCTGTGTCTCCTGATGATGACCATTCCTTATGGCCTTGGGGTGGTGACACTTCCCTGGCTCCGTCCTCTCTGCAGCTCTCTAAATCGGCAGGTGGCCATGAGGGACTCTGGTCCCAGTGCACTTTAAAGCTTAATATGAACTGAGAAAACGAAGATTAATTATTTGCTGAGTATTGACAGTAAAATAATTGTTCTTGAAATACAAATGGTGAGTTTTAAAAATCTTTTCTCTTCTGTTCTAGATTGGCGTTTTAACCAGGACATCTGACAGTGAGGTAATGGATTCTTTCAGCATGTTGTACGTTAGTAAATATCTGGAAGTGTGTGTGTTGACAAACTCACAGGAAAGTAAATGGATGTTTCCTGAAAGTTCTTAAAAATAGAAAGCCTGTATCTTCTTCACCAATGATGATGGACTTTTTGTCCCTTTTCTTTTTGATACCATTTTAACTATCACTGAAAATACGGCAAATGATTACCCTGTTTTTGTCATTGCCGTGGTGAATGGCTTGGCTTGGCAGTTTGACCAGGAGTTGCGAGAGCGTGGCTGCTGGCTCACTGGAATGCTGCGGGAGGTTGAGGGCAGTGCTGGCCTCATTGCCCCTGCCCTCTGGCCCCTTAACCCCTAGTCCCCCAGCCCCCAGCCTCAGTGCAGTGGGCAGGTCGGAGAAACAGGCCGTCGGGGCTCCGTAAAGAATCCTTATTCGCTCCTTTCAGGCCTCAAGTAAGATTTGGCTTGTCAGATAGGTGTCATTATTTCAAAATATGAAGTGGCATTTTAGACATAGCCCTTAAAACAACCCTGAAATCATCCAGCTTACCATTCTGCATAGTAAGCTGAAAAATTTGGTTCAAGTAGTTTGGAAAATTAGTTGATTTTTGTACTGGTCTTATAACTTAGGCTTCAACTGCTGCCCATATTTTAAAATTAAACTCAACAGTGTATCTTTGCTCAAGTTGCTGATAGTTATTGTCCAGTTAGAGGGCCACAGACTCTGCAGTATAGGAAGAATTTCACGTATAGTTGAGGAATTGTTGTTAGAGAGCTCTTCAGATTCTTTGGGGAAAGAGAAAAGAATGGTGAGGTTTGAGGAGTTGCAGACAATGGCCACCTTTGTCCTTCTCTCTTGTAGTTAGAGGTGGACATACGAGTAAGGCAGACGGGGATTTTTAGTGAGATTTGTGGCTGAGAAAGCTGGAGGAAGGAGCATGGTGCCGGCAGGCTGCCCAGCTGCAGTCTGAGTGCTGCGTGGAAGGAACTAGCGTATACGTTTCACTGCCTGATGTGGCATTTATCCAAGGGCACGCTAGGACACTCTGTCGGGTTCTTAGATCATGTATAAATGAACGAGGTGATGACTGATCTGCCTCACCTCCCCAGCATTTATGCCTGTCTCTGTGCTCCCTGCAGGTCCCAGACGTGGAGTCTCGTGAAGACTTAATTAAAAACCACTACATGGCGCGGATAGTGGAGCTCACCTCTCAGCTGCAGCTGGCCGACAGTAAGTCCGTGCACTTCTATGCTGAGGTGAGTGAAGAGGGAATTAGGTTTCTGGATCCTTCCTAACCCTCTTAGGAACTAGGTCACCGCCCTGCTCTCCTCTTTTCTCTAGGAAAGAGCTCAGAGCCAGTCGGTGTCTGTACGAATTTAGTCAGAGTCCGTATTTACTGGTCTCTCCACAACAGCCTGCCTAGGGGAGAGGAGCTGACGCTGCCAGCGCAAAGGCTCATGGTTTGTGACCTCAGGAGAAGGATGTGCATTCTCCTCCCGGGTGATTTAAGCCTCTGAAAACTTGTTGAAGAGTCAGCTATAAGTTGGTTTCAGTAGGCAGTAATGAGTTGAGTTGTCTCTATCAGCCACAGATCTTTATTTGAATGAATAAAGAACTGATCCATCATTTCTAAGTTACTGAGAAAGAATTGAGAGTTTCTTGTGGTCATATATGCTCTGGGGCATTATTTCTCACGACTACTTGTTTTTAGTTTAACAAGTTATAGATACTTGTAAGTTAAGACTTGATCAAGTATTCATATTGGCAAGTTTTATAGTATAGTATGCCCACATGTAGGTCCCCCCCCAGTTCTCCAAATTTTTAGATGACAATAACACAGAAATAGAAAATTCTGAAATGACAAAATGAAAAATGTCAGTGTGCTCTGTCAGGATGTACAGTGTACAGTCTCACGTTTTGTTACATTTTTATCTCCCTGACCAAATAATCCATTTCCGTAAGAGAACTAGAACACACATAATCATTAAACATTACATGAGGGGAGTTGAGAATAAAGGAAGGAAGTACAGATAGCAGAGAGTAAGAACCTAGTAAGACAAAATGCATATTACTGCACATAGCTCTGGTGGTCCTGTGGGTAAAGAGTTGAGCTGCCAAACCTAAAGAAAAACAGTTCAAATCCACTGGGTGCTCTGCGGAAGAAGATAGACAGCCTCCTCCCGGGGGATTTTTGACTTCTGAAATCCCCCTGGAAGGTCAGTAGGAGTTGGTTCTTACTCAGTGGTACATAATAATAACACCAGCATTCAGCATATAAGAATACCTTTAAAAGGTCAGCTGTGGGTGGCAGGCAGAGAATTAGGACTTGAAATTTGTTAAGGACATTTACAAAGGAAGGAGCACAGCTGCACTGGGCCCTTGCCTGTGTGTTTCTTCTAAATTGAAGAGACGGGAAGGTTGACAGGAGAGCATTTGCTGGAAATGGTGAAGGTCTTCACTGGGCACTGTCTTTTGCTGCTGAAGTACTAGATATGGGAGCTCACTGCTGCTCAGCGGCAACCACAGGCTCGATATTTGATAAACTGATCAGTATTGGCAGAACTTGTTGGAGGGCGGAGGACAGCAAGCTGGACGGCTCGCGGTGTGCTCACTGTGCCCTGCATGTTTCTCTCCCCCTTTCTCAGGATCACTGAGGAGCATGGTTGACACAGGGTTGATGGGGGTGGTTGATTTAGTGGACTCCTTGTCAGATGCCGTCATCTCGAGTACAACTCATAGCGACTCGGGGAACAACAGACCTGAACCTTGTCCTGTCCCGCACCATCCTCATGACCTCTGACAGGCTAGAGCCCGTGGTTACGGTCACCGGTCAGTCCATCTTGAGGAGGGTTTTCCTCTCTCTCTCTGACCCTCTCCCTTTTCCAGGCTGGATTCTTTTTCCAAACATGGGTCTCTCCTGACAGTGCACCTGCAGTAGGTGAGAGGAAGCTTCCCCATCCTCGCCTCTCCGGAGCACCCTGGCTGCACTTCCTCAAAAACACACTTGTTTGTTCTTTTGGCCACCCATGGGATAGCCAGTAACTCTTCCCCAACACCACAGCTTAAAGGCATCAGTAATTCTTCTGTAAGCCTTATTCACTGTCTAACTTTGAGATGCATGGGAAGCAGTTGAAAAGACTATAGCTTGGATCAGGCCCACCTTAGTTTTTAAACTAATATCCTTGCTCTTTAGCATTTAGGAGAGGGGCTTCTGACAGCAGGTTTCCCTTGACTTCTTGGCTGCTGCTACCATGTGTGTTAATTGTGGATCCAAGTAAAATGAAATCGTTGATAACTTCAGTCTTTCTTCATGGTGAATACCAGTTGTCCAAGTGGTGAGGATTTTTATTGGCTGTCCTGTCACAAATTCTCTTGTGAGGAATGAAATGAGTAACTAGGGAATTTTTGAGGCTGTTTTCTTTTCAGGAGTCTTGTTTATCTTAGCAAATATCTTCAGCACAGTTGTGTTACAGGAATGTTTTAATTGTCTTGGCTTTTCCTCTCTGTAAACAGGAAGTGGTGACTACCACCCTCCACCCCCGCCCTTGTACAGCTTTGCTGGGGGAGTTAGTGTGAGCCTGAGCTGTGGACACAGCATATACGTGTGTCTGCAGATGCTCCTTGTCAGGCCTGGTAGCCTAAGCACAGAGTTTAGAGATGCTTTCGATTGTGCATCCTCTTTGAGTAATAGCTTGAACGAGACTGTTTCTCACTTGCTCTTGATAATCCGCCCTGTTTGTGGTCAGTATAGGTTTGGCAGACTTCCCTAGAGAAAGGAGCTGGAACCTGTATAGCCTGGCCCCCATTTCCCCTCTTTGTGGATAAAGTATATACTAGAGAGTTGCTTCTGTAATATGATCATCTCAAACAAGGAGACCAAAACACAAGAAAAATTGGTTTGAACATCCATATTACATAAGCCACTTCTTTTCTCAATCAATGTCAGTAAAAATGAATCCTGAATAACAGTAAGAACATCTTAGGTCCTTTGAACCACTGGTCGTTGGACCAGAGCTAGCAGAAAAGTCGTTTGATGAGCCTGGACCAGGAGACTGTTTTTCTTTCCCATTAAAATGACAAGTGTGGGAATCACGTCTCCTATGTGTTCTGCTGTGTGACACGGTGCGTGCAAGTACTCAGCAGAAGGGAATGAATGAGTGAGCGGCCTTTGGCTTAGGGATTGTCTCTTAAGACTCTTCCTTCAAAGTTGTTGTCAGGTGCCTTCAAGTCAATTCCAACACACAGCATCCACGAGTAGCACAGGGTAAGATGCCGCCCAGTCCTGGGCCATCCTGACAGTTGTTGCCATCCATGTCTGTGCCCGTCTGTAGCCTCTCTTTCCATCCCTCCTGTTCAGGTTTGCTCTTGTTTTCACTGACCTTTTACTTTACCTGATGTCCTTCTCCGGGAACTGGTCCCATCTGATGACAGGCCCAGCATACACAGGATGAGGTCTCACCCCTCTGATCAGCTGTACTTCTTCCAAGAGAGATTGCTTCATTCTTCTAGCAGTTTCTGGTGTATCAACACCATAATTTAAAGAGCCCATTCTCTTTCCTTCTACGTTACTCATTGTCCAGCTTTTACATAACTATGAGCCATTGAAAATCCTGGAAAAATTACTTGCCTTTGTTCTCAAGATTAATGCTTTTTGCTTTTTAACACTGTACAGAGGTCTTTCGTAGTAGATTTGCCCAATGTTGTACATCATTTGTTTCTTGACTTGGTTGAACTCAGTGTTTTCAGTGTCTATCATTATGCGGCTGATTGATCTAGTTGTGAGGAGTTTATTTTCTTTATGTTGATGTGTAATCCATGTTGAGGACTTTTAGTCTTTGAGCTTCTCCAGCACCTACTTCAGGTCTCCTTGGTTGAGCAAGCAAAGCTGTACATTTGCATATTCTGAGTTGTCAGTGAGTCTTCCTACAGTCCTGATGCCATATTCTTCTTCATATCAATATCAGATTATTTGCTCAAGATATAGTTTGAATAAGTGTGGTAAAGCAGTACAACCCTGAAATAAACCTTTCCTGATTTTAAACTACAAAATATCCTCTTGTGTTGGGACATCTCCCACTTGGTCTATGTATCATATGAACAAAATTAAAAGTTTGACAGTTCCCATTCTTTACAGGGTTGTCTATAATTAGTTCAGATCCACACGGATGCCTTTGCATAGTCAATAAAACCTGGAAACATTATTATGCAATCTGCTTTCAACCAGAATCCATCTGACATCAGCGCTGATATTCCTCTTGTCAATGTACTGCCACAACTGTTTTTGAAGTATCTTCAGCAAAATTTCACTTGTGTTTGATAATAATGAAAGGACCTTGATAATGGAGGGCATAATGTGTCAGACTGTGAGCAGAAAGGTTGTTAGTTTGAATCAGCCAACTGCTCTGTGGGAGAATGTCAGACTGTCTCCTGGACGGATTAATAGATCAGAAACCTGATGGAAGATCCTAGGGGTTGAAACCAATTCAGCTGCAGTGGGTGATGGTATTAATGATGTTTTTGATCACATCTGCATTTTATTGGAGTATTTAAAGTTGTCTTTAGGAAATCCTTCCTGAGCGATGGAATGTTTTCTTTGTTCACAGTGCCGAGCGCTCTCTAAAAGGCTGGCCCTGGCCGAAAAGTCTAAAGAGGCATTGACAGAAGAGATGAAGCTGGCCAGCCAGAACATTAGCAGACTCCAGGTAACTTCCCGAGGGTTGTCACCTAAGCCACATCAGGGTATGTTTTTACTGAAGATACTTGGCCAGCAAAGCCAGACTTTCATTTGCAAAGTAGTGCCACTCCACCTCTGTTGTTTCCAGTAAGTCTGAACCAGCCCATAGGTGATTTAGATTTTACTTATTTTTATAAAATAAGTATCTTATTTTACTTTGTAAACTAAAAACTAATTTTATTTATTATGTATTTTACTTATTTGTTTATCTTCTGTTCTCCACGCTAAGATAGTTCAATGAAATAAGACTATCCCTCTCGACATGGTTTTTTCCCTAACTACTTTATTTTTGACTCAGTGTAAATTACTGTCTTTCTTGTATCAGGCAGAAACTGGTTGCATTGTTTGCTTCTCTGACTTGGTGATCACTTTTGTATAGTTTTATAGGTTGTTGTTAAGTTGTTATGTGCCGTAAGGTTGATTGCGACTCATAGCGACCCTGTGTAAAACAGCCTTAAACTCTGCTCTGTCCTGTGCCAATCTCACTATCTCCAACACACCCATCCCGATTACCCCAGTCACTGAATCAATCCACCTCATAGAGGGTCTCCCTCTCCTGTGCTGTCCCTCCACCCTCCTAAGCATGACATCCCTCTCCAAGGACTGGTCCCTTCTTACATCATGTCCAGAGTATGTCAGATGAAGCTTCAGAATCCTTGCCTCCAAGGAGCAGCCTGGTTTAACCCTCTCTAGGATGAATCTGTTTGTTTTCTTAGCAATCCATGGTCCACTCAGTTTTCTTCAATAATGCTCATTTTCCCTTAACCCTTCCTTATCCTCCTCTTTCCTGAACTGCCTGTTATGAAGCACTCTATGATTATTCTGCACATATTACTCTCTCCTGTTTGTTTCCATCTTTATACAACTGACCTCGCCTAAAAGCTGGTTGTTCTTAGTTGTTTTCAACTCGATTCTGAATCATGGCAGATCCATGTGTGTAGAGTAAAATTGCTCTGTCCTGGTTTAGGAAAGAAGCCGATTGCCAAGTCTGTCTTTTGAAACTCTTTCAAGAAGTGCTCGTTAAACAGAAATGTCCTGGGTGTTATGGGTTGAATTATGTCCCCCAGACATTGTTGGTAGTTGTTGAGTTAAGCACTATTCATCGTGACCCACAGGCCCCACCCCTGTTCTGCTCCATCCTCACAGTCTCCAGCATGTGTGAGCCCATTATTACAGACATCGTCAGTCAGTCCCTTTCATTGAGGGTCTTTCTCTCTACTGCTGCCCTTGTACCTTTCTCAGAATGATGTCCTTTTCCAAGGACTGGCACCTTTTGACAACATGCCCAACGTGTATTGGGCGAAATTTCACATCCTTCCTTTTGTTCTTATGGCAGTCCATGAAATATTCAGAACTTTTCTCCAATGCTACAATTCAAAACCATCAATTCTTCTTCAGTCTTGCTTATTCATTGTCCAACTTTCAGATGCATAAGAAACAATTGAAAATATTGTGGCTTGGATCAGGTGCACCTTAGTCTTTAAACTGATATCCTTGCGCTTTAGCACTTTGCAGAAGCCCTTGACAGCACATTTGGCCACTGTAACACTTCTTTTGCTGTCTTGACTATTGCTACCAGGGGTGTTGATTGTGGATCCATCCAGACAGGTTGTGGGTTGACGTTATGGATATTATTCATGAGGAAAACAAAAGATCATTACAAAGACAGGAAAGACTGAAATGAATGTCAGAGAGACCCAGAAAGTGGTACTAGAATGTGAAGAAGCCAAAGCAAAGGGAAGAAGTAGAGAGTGGAACAGAAGATTTCAAAGGGCAGCCCAAAAAGCAAAGAGCTGAAGTTAGAAAACTGCAAGGGAGGATCACAGCAGGCATTTTTTGAACTAAAGAACAAATTTAAGCCTCAAGATGCAGTATTGAAGGATTCTGTGAGTAAGATACTGAATAATCCAGGATTTATCAAAAGAAGATGGATGGAAGACAAGAGTCACTTATTGATGAGTCTTCCTTCAGTCCTGATGCCACATTCTTCTTCATAAAGTCCAGCTTCTTGAATGATTTGCTCAGTATGCAGATTGAATAGGTGTGGAGGAAGGATACCAGCCCTGACACCACCTTTCTTGATTTTAGACCATGCTGTGTTCCCTTGCTCTATTCTCACTACATCTTCTTGGTCTTGTGTAGCAGGTTTTATATAAGCACAATTAAGTGTTCTGGGATTACTATTCTTGTCAATGTTAGTCATAATTTGTTATGATCCACAAATTCAAATGCCTTTGCATAATAAATAAAACACAAGTAAACATCTTTCTGGTATTTTCTGCTTTCAACTAAGACCCACCCGACATCAACGATGCTACCTAGCCTTTTGCCACCAGCCTCTTCTGAATGCAAGTTGAAGTTCTAGCAGTTCCCTGCCGATGTATTTAATACTCTTCAACAAGGTTGTACTTGCATGTGATATTGTTTGGTAACTTCCACACTTGGTTGGACTACCTTGTCTGGAAATGGGAACAGGTAGGCATCTCTTACAGTCATTGGCCAGGTGGTGGTCTTCTGTGTTATTGGCAGAGACTGGTGAACACATCCAGAGCTGTATGTGTTTGTTTGTTGTTATTATTGATTGCCTTCAAGTTGAGCATGACTCCTAGCGACCCTATGAACAAAAGGCTTGAAGCCTGTCTACAACTATCGACATACCTCAGTTAGTTTTCTTTCAATTTCTGGGGGCTTATTTTTTGCCTGTGCCTGCAGTTGAAAACTTATCCACAACCTGTGCTATGCAGATGACATGGTCTTGCTTGTAGAAAGTGAAAAACACTTAAAGCACTTGCTATAGAAGATCAAAGACTACAGCCTTCAGTATGGATTATCTCAACTTAAAGGAAACAAAATAAAATCCCCCAAACACATGTGTTGTAAATCCTGGCCTCAGTGTGTGTAAGTATATAATCCTGTTTGAGTATGAATTGTCTTTGTTATGTTAATGTGGCAGGATTAGTATAGAGCTCATGTGTCAGGTCACTCACTTCTGAAATATAAAAGAGATTAAATAAACAGCTTTTGCTTGCCCTATAATCTACCTAATTGTACTATTTCTGGTCTAGTCTTCATTTATTATCAACCTTGACAGCAGCAGTTTAAAGGGCAAGTGGAAGTTTTCAGCAAATCAGGCATTCGTAGCCCGTTGGCATCCATCTGTGTTCCCTTTGGTAGCCCGCCCATGAGGTTCCAGGTGATCAGTCTCTACATAAGTAAGATGCCAAGTCAGCAATGCCACAGGAGTTCTGTAGTGGGCTTAATCTTTGACACAACCACATACACGCACAACCACACAATGATGTACAGACAGACAGAAAGAACAGCATACCATGCAGGCCACCTGTGACAGAGAAGATGAGGACGGTACAGGATCAGGCAAGGTGCAGATCTGCTGTTCACAGGGTCACTAGGAGTCATAATTGACTCAACGGCACCTAACAACAAAGTCAAATAATGTGAAAACAACCGCACCATTTCACGCTGGAAGAAAACCATTTCTGTAGGATGGTTCTATAAACCATGCACCATAAATCCAAGGATAAGATACTTTAGAGGCATCTAAAAAGCAAGTATGTAAAAATACCTAATATAGGAAATACTGTGACAGAAGTTGACCATAGGAACAGTTGAGCTAATAGCTTCTGAGCTATGAGATGAAGTCCACGTGGGTCAAGAGATGCCAGGACACGTGGCGATTGCCCAGGCGCAGAAGGTCAGCAGAGTCAAGGGCCTTCGCCCAGGGCCGACACCAGTACGAGACCTCCCCTGATTGGCCACCTGAGTGAAGTTGGCTTCCTGAACTGAATTGCTACATTTCTGTTTGTCAGAAGCACCCTTTTGTGATATTTCTGTCACAGGAGCACTAAGTAACAAAGATGCCCTGCGAAGAAGAATCATAGCCACCCGGTAGCACCCACTTTCTCCTCATTTCACATTACTGTCTAGAATTGTCTGGGAGAATCTTAGGGGACTGAGAGAGCAGAGGCGATGGGACTTCTCTGCCTGCGGAGGGTCTGCAGTGTGTTGGACCACTGAGGAGTGGGATTTCGGAATGAAGGGGCCAGAGAAAGACTTCCTCCCATCACCTGCAGTCCAGGAAGATACGAGGAGATCTAGAAGGATGACCAGTATGCTCATTTTTTTATGACAGTTGTATATGGAATCCAAAAAGAAGCCCTTAGGTTTCTGCAAAGACATTTAGGACGTATTTTGAAGGCAGAGAAAAGCATTTGCCCCCTTTCTTTTAGTTTGTTCCCTTATTAAGCCTGTACCTTAACCTCTCATAGGTGATGACATAGGTGATCCTGATAAACATTTCCAAATTCTTACTTATTTTTTTTTAAAGAAATAAAAACCTTTCGGAATGGTGTGAGTAGTGGTGCTTCAGCGTGTCTCTGTGCTCCCTCCTCCCCCCTCCCCTTGTGACCCAGGACGAGCTGACCACGACCAAGCGGAGTTACGAGGATCAGCTGAGCATGATGAGCGACCACCTGTGCAGCATGAACGAGACGCTGTCCAAGCAGAGAGAGGAGATCGACACCCTGAAGATGTCCGGCAAGGTGCGTGAGGGCAGGGGGGTCCCCGAGGAGTGGGCCCGACACAGGCTTAGACCGTCCGTCCTCTGCAGTGTGACGCGGGGTCTAAACAGCTGGCTTTTCGGTTAGCAGCCTGCATACATTATACACTAAGCCACCAGGGCTCGAGGTTTTGGAATCTGATCATAAGATCTTATATTTCAGGAGCAAAAGTTTAGGAGCTTTAACCCCCAACTCAGTGCGTCGTCAGAGTTAATGCTGACGTGGCCAGTGGGTTCCAGCAGTTCATTGTTTGGTTGACAGCCCCGCCCAGTGCCACACTGCTTCTTCAGAGATGAGAAATGCTGGGAAAAGATGGTCTGTAATTGTGTTTGTCTTCGTATCAAAAACAAAGCTTTAAGCTAAAAATTTGACCTCGAGGAACTGGATACCGTGCAGGAATTTGGGACCGTGCTGCTTTTTGGCATATCCACCCTCGTGGAGTGAGCATGCTCTCGTGTTATAGTCAGCAAGGAGATGTGCTGCAGACCCAGAGGTCACACCTCGATGGGGGTTCGAATCCACCAGCAGCTCCAAGGGAGGAAAGATGAGCGCTCTCCTCCCACATGACTTACAGCCTCCGAAATCCAGGGGAGGGTCAGCTCTGAGTCGGTTCCGATTTGACGTGCCTCGTGCATGTTGCCGGAAGGGACTAGTCCTTGGAGAAGGACAGAATTTTGGAAGGATTGGTCAGCGCAGAACAGGAACACCCTGGAAGAGATGGATTGACCCTGTGACTGTGGCAATAGGGTGAAAATGGCTCAGGAGAGAGCAGAGCTCAGAGCCGTTGTTCACACGGTCACCGTGAGTCTCAGTCTCCTGACGGCACAGCGTAACATGCCTGAGCTGGCAGTGTCTCTGCTGGATACCACGTAAACATCCTGAGCCTCTCATTTGTGTTGTGTTGCTGTTCATGTTTGTCTCTGCAAGCACATCGCAGTTAACATAAAGAAACTGTGCTCCTCCCTGATTGTGAAGTGGAGACATTGGCTTAGAATGCTTTTCTCAGAAGTGAACTTCTCCAGCAAAGCTGGAAAGTCCAGTTCTACAAAGGTGAGGGAATTGGATTGAATTAAGACCTTGAACCAAAACCCAAACCTCTTGTCAGGTCAGCGACCCCCCGCTGGTTTCCAAGGCTGTGCGCCCTTCCAGGAGAAGCAGCCCCCCCCCCCCCACGGAGTGACTGGTATAACACGGAACATATGAGTGATGTCCACCAGAACAGCCTTGGAAGGTGTTTATTAAACAACAGAGACACACATTTGAGCTAAAAGTTTCTTCTTCAACTTCTTGATGTCTTAAACCCCCTTGGGAACAAAATTAATGAAGTTGTTTTGATAAATCTGTGACAATAGTTTTATTTTCTTTATCACCTACCCTCAGCACCCAGGAGGGTCGGGCCTGGGGGATTATGCCATGGGAGATTTAAAACACCGCTTTGTCCTGTGATAATGGGAGAAACACCAGCCAGCCAAGTTTTATCAGCTCTTCCTCCCACATAGAAGTGAAATACGTTTTCTGGACAGCTTAATTTATAAATGATGACAGCTCTTTTTCTGGAAGTTTGTGTTCTCATTGTTGGCATTTCTCTCTGCACAGGGAAATTCCAAGAAGAGCAAGAGCCGATAGCTTGCAAATGGCTGATTGGTGACCGTTCTCAGAGCTGCTGCAGCCGCCGGCTGAGACTCCGTGGCCCGGCCGGCCTCGGCCTGCGGGAGGCTGCGGGTGGTGGGCCTGGTGCACTGGTCAGTATGGTCCGTGGCTTCAAAACCTTGACAGGTTGTGTGAGCAAATCTAGACTTCGATGTGGACAGTCAAGTGGAAAACAGTATACATACCATGCATATTGTAGGTTTCCTTGAGCTGTTTTTACTGTGCACTTTTTAAAATTAGGGTTTCATTTCGGTGTGTAAGAACAACAGAGATTTTTGTATATTTTCAAAACTCAATTATATGGTAATGAATTTGGTATGTATGGACGATGTTTCAGATAAAAGGCTTGCATTGTCGAATTGTCATTCCTCCCTGCTGTAATTGAAAGCAGTCTTCAGATTATTTTCAAGAACTTCCTCCTCCTCCTCTCTCTCTCTCCCCCTCTCTGAGAGGGAGAAGGTGGGTTTTGTGGATTTTCAGATCTTGTGGGTTTATTATCATTGTCTTCAGCTCTTCAGTCCCCCTGTGTTAGAATAATAGCTTAAGGAAATTGATGTCAATAAATTCATACTTCTATCAAACCTTCAGTCTCTGTATGAAAATTTAATAAAGGAAATGGAAACCCATTAAAATGAGATTTACGAAATTTACAATAATTTCAAATCCCATAGATTTAGATGTAATCTTCCTGATTCCTCAAATTGGAACAATTACCCAGTTAATCCTTTATTTAGGCTCTTGACTTTTGCTTTGAGAACTACTTGTAACCACCTTGAGCAAGGACCCTGTGTCCACTCAGCGTCCCTGACTTAGCTCTTAGACTTTGCTCCTCAGGGAGGTCTCTCCTAGCACCTCCATTCCCAGGGCCCTGGGTCCCCTGCTCCTTTCTTCTGAGTTGCTTGCACATACCCGTTTCGCCCCGTGAGCCAAGTGGCCAGATTCACCGAGGTGTCCCTCAAGCCCCCTTCTCCCCACTCACTGCCGGTCCTTCATGTTGAGCTTCCAGGCAGTGGCTGCACCTTGCTTTACCCTGCTTCTCCTGGGAGCCCCTCATTGGCTCTGTGTTCACCACAGGGGCCAAGCCCTTGGCCTCTGCCCATAGCCCTCAGCTGCCCGCAGTAGAGGGAGGCTCTGACTGCCGGTCCTCGTCGCAGTACAGGGTATGGATCCTGCCTTGGGGACCTCCGGACTTGCCAGGTCAGCCCCACTCCTCCCAGCTCTACGAATCCCCAGGGCCCCTTCCTACTGCTCCACCAACTCCACCAGCCATGGTCATGGTGCCTGTGCCTAAGATCTGAGCAGCCCCAGAAGTGTATCAGACCACTACCCAGCTTCACCGTATGCCTGGGACTTCCTGCCCACAGGCCTGAGCGGTCAGTGACTGCCCCTCCTGTTTACCTAACCCATTTCTGTTCAAGTTTTAGTGCTGATGACACCACTTCTCATGTCAAGCCCTGCTCAGCTCACTCACGATGCACGCCATTAAAATCAGAGCCTCTGACAGTGAGTATTCCTTGGACTCTACCCTGGCACATGCATTGCCCGTCCTTGCTGTCCTGTTTCACTGGGACACGAGCCCCGGTCACCGTAAACAAACCTATTTGCCGGTGCTCCTGTGCCAGTCCTTTCTAAGGCTTGACATCTCATCAACGTCTCACTCTAATGACTCTGTCCCAGTTTATAAGCAGAGTGGGCTTGCCCATGACTTTGTTTTGAAGCCAGACTCGTTGGATGTGAATCCTTAAGTAACTTAATCAGTTACCTCACCCTCTGTCCATCATTATCTTTCTCTCTAAAGTGGGAATAGTAATGCCACGTGCTTCCTGGGCTCTTGGTGAAGATTGCCTGAGTTCATGTTGTAAACCCTCCTGAAGAGTACTTGATGTGTTACTTAGTAATGAACGTGACCGGTGATGTTGCTGTTATTGTTATTGCTCCTACATTTGTTTTTCTTTCTCCCTTCTCCCTTCATCTGTCTCCTTTCTCATTTACTCCCTGAAGAGCAGGCTGTATTTGCTGTTTTCTCACGTTCCCCACAACCCCTTTGCTCCTTAGCCTGAGCTTGAAGGCTCTGTGGCCCAACCCTGCACCTTGTTCTAATAAAATTGTCCCAACAAATGTGGCCAGTGACCACATCACCAAGCCCACTGGCTTCTCTTCATCTTGCCTGAATTTTCTGCAATGTAATAGTCTTATAAACTTCTCTTTCGAGACCCTCTTCTGTCCTTTTTTTCTCTCTAGTAAAATAATGTGATATATTCTTTCAGTGGTTGCAATTTCCTATTACTTCCCTCCCCTTTTTTAAATTGTCTTTTATACAGTCATTCATTATATTTAATGGCATAAAAATGAACTTTTTAAAAAATAATTGTGCCTTCTAGAAGTATTTTCTTCATCTATGGGCGTTGATCTATGCCCACTACTATGCTGTCTTTTCAGATCCCCACTGGATCTTTCCTAATTCCTTGACACCCTTTCTCCACCCACCAAACTCTGTCATCCCAGGGATTTCCCCTCCACAGCCCTCCTGTCCTCTCCCCTTACCTCTTTGGACGTTTATACACATCTTGCTCAAGTATCCTTCTATTTTTACAGTAATGGTCTTATGCAGTATTTGTCCTAATGCACCTGAGTTAGTTCACACAGCATAATGCTCTCTAGCCTCTCCCCTGTTAAATCATTGCTCCTGAGTGCTGCATAGTATTCCATTGTGTGAATGTACCACAGTCTCTCAATCCAGCTGTTTGTTGATGGACATTTGGACTGTTTCCGTTCTCTTGTTCTTGTGAGTGATGCTGCTGTGAACAAATCTGTAGATGTACTAATCCCTGTTTATATCTCAGTTCTCTTTTCCTTGAGGTATATCCCTAGCAGTGGAATAGCTGGGTCATATGGCATTTCGATGTTCTTCACTATCCCAACCAAACTGTTTCTTACCTGATACTCATTTATTCATGAATGAAAAATATATATGGAGTCCCTATTATATGGCAGACTTTATAATAAATTCCTAAATGCTGGTATACCAAAAAGAAGAAGATAAAGACCTGTCTCATTGAACTACCTAAGTGTGAAGACTAGACTATAAAATAAGTAAACTGTATAATGAGTTAGAAGGTTATAAGTACTAAAAGCCCAATGCATGGCTGTTGAGTTGGAACCAACTCATAGCTGATCATCCAGCGAGTTTTCAGAGACTATAAACTGCATGGGAGGAGACTGCCCATCTTTCTCCTGCAGAGCAGCTGGTGGATTTGAACTGCATGTCTTTGGGTTGGTAGCATATCTCCTTACCCACTAGACCACTGGAGCTCCCTCACATCCCTTGATGGACCACAGATACCTCACATTTGCATAGTTCTACCCTGTCGTGAAAGGCATGTGGCTTGGATCCACCAGCTGTCCTGCAGGAAAATATGGGTAGTCTCCTGCGTGATTTACTTGCTCTGACACCTGCTGGAGAGTCAGCTTTGGGTTGGTTCTGACTCAGTCGTACATAACAACCCTCCCCCAAGTCATGTGCTGGGAGTTATGAAGACAATAGCTAGAAAATTCATACTAAGTAACCCACTTACACTGTGCAGCCACTCATTCATCCCTCCTCTCTCCGGTTCTCACACCCACATGTGCTTACTCTCTCGTTCTGTCTTTCTCTTCAAATCTTTCTGTAAAATCCACATCCTCATTAGGCCAGTAGTTAGTGTATACTTTTTTTTTCCTTTTTGAGTATTCAAATGCTATTGATACCTGAGCTATGTCATATCCCATGATTACTTTTCCTTTCCTGTACAACCCTGTTTTTCCTGGAGTTAAATATAGACCTTTATTTTGCCTTGTTGTGCTTTCATGTGCTGCGGTACACCAGTCACTGTCGAGTTGATGCTGACTCCCCGCGTGTGTCATGGAAGAACTGTGTACTGAAGAACTGTCAGTGAAGCCTTTTCCAGAAGTAGACAGTCAAGTCTTCCTCCAAAGTTTTTCTGGGTAGATTTGAACCTTTAACCTTTGGGTTAACAATTGAGTGCATTGGCTATTTGTATCACCCAGGGACTTCTGTTTGGCAATACTTATACCTAATTTGTCTTTACATTCTCCATCAGTTGTATAACTTTATTCTCAAGTGCGGAAAAATCTGCAGTTAGTGACCTCTTCAAATTGTTGAAGAGGAATGATGTCAGTTTAAGGACTAAGGTGCCTCTGCCTCAGGCAGTAATCTTTCCAGTCACTTGCTGTGCATCTGAGAGCTGGTCAGTGAATAAGGATGACACAGCCTTTGAGCTGTGGTGTTGGAGAAGAGCACTGAACATCCCATGCATTGCCAAAGAACAAATATGTCTTGGGGAGGGTCTGATTGTGTTGCTAGGAGGGGGCTATTCCTTGGAGAGGGACATGATGCCGGGAAGGGTGGAGGGTTGACGAAGGAGGAGAAGACCTTTGACCAGTGGATTGACACAGTGGCTGCTGCAGTGGGCTCTAGTGCTTAAGAAGTCTATGAAGATGGACCAGAACAGGACAGGGTTCAGATCTGTTGTTCATAGGATCATGATGGGTCGCACTTGATGTGGAGGCACTTGATAACAAGTGTGGAAAATTTATTCGGGTGTCTGTTAACTGTGTCTTCTTCATGTAGTCCTTCTTGAGCCCAGAGCATGATCCAGGCTGTTTTTGTTGCTCTCATGACTGGCACAACCTTCCTTTTGTCCTTTGTAGCTGTCAAGGCAGCTCTGGTGGCCTAGTGGTTAAGGAGTAGCACTGCCAACCCAAAGGCAGGCAGTTTGAGTCCACCAGCTTCACTGAAGGAGAAAGATGGGCAGTCTCCTCCCGTGCAATTTACATGTCACTCAGGAGTCGGTTCTGACTTGACAGCATTGTAACAACAACAAACTTAAGGACCTGGGTGGTGCTTCACAGAAGAAAGATGAACAGTCTCCCCCGTGTGATTTACAGTCTCTGAAAACTTGCTGGAGAGTCGGCTGAGTCGGTTCTGACAGCAGGTAATGACAAGTGGCAGTTTGGGATCTTGCATTCCCATCATCACCCACTCCTTAAATAGCCCTCTCCAACTCTGAACATTCTTCCTCATTCCCTCTCAGCCCCCTCTTAGAAGATTTATCTGGGCCTCATGTGGCGTGGAAAAGGGACTGTGAGAGGTAGTTGTGTGTTGGCACTGAGCAGGGCCTTTGGGGACTGACTAAAGTCCACACTGAGGCAGAAAGCTTAATTAGTCATGCACCACTTCCTGGGGCGGATAGGATCTTCTGGTCTGATTAAAATGGTATTTCCTGCCTTTTGAAGACCATATTTCACATGTATAGTGTTGAAAATTTGGAAAATAATGAAGAGAATCCACATTTCGTTGTGAAGATCCAGCTATTAACGTTTTGTTGCGTATGCAGTCTGTTTTATGTTGTATATCATCCACGCTGGGTTATGATATACACAAGCACACTCGCTCATTGTTGTCAAGCTGGAACTGACCCAAAGCTGACCCTCCAGTAGGTTTTCAGAGGCAGCAGATGACACAGGAGGAGATTGCCCACCTTTCTCCCGCGGAGCTCCTGGTGGATTTGAAAGGCCTTTGGTTTAGTAGAGTGAATCCCTGTGGACTAGGGCATCCAAGGAAACTCTGAATGTGGTCCGGAAGAAAGGGCTCTTTGGAGAAGAATGATAGGTCACTGGTCAGCCCTGGGGTCACTGCTCAGCTGCGTGAGGCATCACAACTCAGTGGCCTTGGGTGAAGGGGTGAGCCCCTCCAAGAACTATGTGAAACCCTTGTCTCGCACCCTACAAAGCTGATACAAGTGGTTCCTCCATTGCTTTTGTTATGAAACCAACTCAACATGATGACTTCATTATCACTTTAAAAAACCAAACAACTCAGCTGCACCATCTCCAAATGGTGTAAGAAGAAGTCCTTTAAGAAAGCCACCAAAGCAAAGGCTTTTTCTGAATGATACTGAATTGCAGCCTTTTCTAGTCCCGGCCATTGCTGGAGTCACTGTGTCAACCACTCTTGCTGAGGGCCCCCTCTCTCTAACTATATACCTTTCCCAGTATGATATGTTTTTTTCCAAGAACCGGCATCTCCTGATAAAATGCCCAAAGTATGTGAGACAAAGTTTGCCCATCCTTGCCTTCAAGGAGCACTGTGATTACACATCCTCCAAGACAGGTTTGCTTTTTTTGGCCATCCATGGAATATTTATTCTTCTCCAATACCACAGTTCAAAGACATCTGTTCTTTATCTTTATTCATTGATTCACTTTGATATGCATACAAATGAAAAATATCTAGGCTTGGATCAGGGGGACCATAGTCTTTAAGCTGATAGCCTTGCTCTTTTGTACTTTGGAACAGTCCTTGATAGCAGATGTTCCCAGTGCAGCAGTCTTCGAGTCTTTCTTTTTGCCGGTGTCTTCAATGCAGCTTGAATTTCTTCCTTTGTTACCATTAGCTCTTGTTCATATGGTGCTTCCTGAAATTTTTCCGTGTCAATCACTTCTTTTTGATAACAGTGATTATGTGTATTCCTTCCATTTTCTTTTGATGCTTCCAGGATCATTCAAGATTGTGCCCATGGCATCTTTTCAGTATTGCAACGCGAGGCTTGAATTTGGTTTTCAGTTCTTTCCGCTTGAGAAATGCTAAGGAACTTCTTCCTTTTTTATTCTCTGACTCTGATACTTTGCTTTGTCTTCTCCAGCTGCCCTTTGAAATCTTCTGTTCAGGTCTTTCACATCAGCATCTCTACCCTTTGTTTTGGCTTCTGGACACTCTAAATGCAATTTTCAAAATTTCTTCTGACATCCATTTTGGCTTTTTCTTTCTCCTCTGTCTTGCAGTGACTTTTTGCTCTCTTTGGGGATATCTTTGATCTCATTCCACAGCATTATAGGTTTTTTTAAAAAAAACAACAACTACCAAAGCCCACCTGAACAGAAATGGGCAATTGATAGTTTTGTTTCATGCAACATGAAGCCTGGAAGTACTTCCCGGTTTTTTTTAAGGCTGCAGCCTCCACAGGCATTTCACCCTGGGAAAACAGCAACACGATGGCTGAGGGAACATGCTGACATGGAAGAGTTTGTTCTTTGATAGAAGGGGAAGCTCCTGTCCTTGGCGAAGAGCCACATCCTAACATCACAGTGATAAATGGAAAGCTCGTCAGAAGACTGCCTCTTGCCCTTAAGATTTTTAAGCAGTGCAGTAATTGACTCCATATTAGGAAATGAACTGGCAGTCAAACCTTAGAGCAGGAAAACCCATTACTGCTCTTTTAAAGTTTTGAAAGAAAAGGTTAGGGGCATTTGAATGAGTATTTTCGTTAGGGATGGACAAAATTCACTCCTGCATGGAAATTCGCTGGAGGCTACTGCCTTGTCTCTGTATGTGCTGGTTGTATATTGGCATCAAGCCAGAACTGACTCATAACTGACCCTCCAGCGGGCTTTCAAAGTCTGTGAATAACAACAGGGCCAGCTGGTAGATTTGAACTACCCAACTTTAGGTTAGCAGCTCAACTCCTTACCACCAAGCCACCAGAGCTCCCTCTTTGTATGTTGTTGTTAGGTGCCATTGAGTTGATAGCAATCCCTTTCCCTACCCTGTGCCTTCCTCATCGTCACGTGAAAGGGTACCTGGCTAACTTCGGTGTACCAGGGTCTTTCATTATCCCTCACCTCACCCTCACTGTTCCCTCAACACCAGGAAGTACTGGTGTAGATAGGTCACACATTGTAGGTCCAAGAACAGAAACAAAACAGTTCTGAAAAATAAAGCCTTCTTGGGATGCTGAAAAACACTCTCCCTCCCTTGGCTCTACTGTCCGTATTTAGGGCCTGTTTCTTGTTGGACTTGACACGCCTCAGAGTTCATGTGTTCAGTGCTGGCTCTGCAGATGCTGGGAGGCAGGAGGCCCACATGTACATAGTAGGTATCCAATAAATGCTAATTGGATACAACCTAGGGAGCTAGTCAAGGCCCTGGCCAGTGGCCAGTATGTAGCTTAGGTCACCCTTGAGAGTAACCTGTTCCTGGAACATAGAACAGGCCATCTGAGGTCATTCAGAACAGATTCAGCAAGTGGTCACAGTAAGTAAAAGTTCTTTTAATTGGCATTTTCTTATGTTGTTGTTGTTGTTAAGTGCTGTTGAGTCATAGACGACTCATAGCAACCCTATGAATGAAAGACCTGAACACTTGTTTGTTTGGAAGCAGGAGTGGCATCCACTTCCGAGGTATCTTGCCTCCTGAAACTCTATGAACTTAAACAATGAAAGTTATACAAGTGTTCAGGTTTGAATCATAGGGTTGCACAATTTGATTGTGTGTGTGTGTGTGTGTTTGTGTGTGTGTGTGAGAGAGAGAGAGAGAGAAATGGTAAAGATAAGATCTTGTGTGGAAAAACAGTGTATTCAAACTTTGTAAATAAATCAGTATAAAATTTTTTTAAAGTGGCATTTTTGGTGAAGATGCCAGCTTTTTATTTTATCTCTGGAAATTTGCCTCCAAAGAACAATCAGGTTTCCTCATGTAGAAAGACATTCAAACAAACATCAGGTCAGAATGGTTATTATTTCCTACCACCCCCCTCACCCCTTCATTATATGTTTATTGTGTTGAAGATATCAAGTAGGTTAATAACTTTAAAAATAGAGTTTAAAATATACACTTTTACTCTCTTTGCAGTGGGAAGGCTTTAATGTTAGAACAGAAGAGTTGTATTGTTCTAAAGCTCTTAGAGAGGTATGTTTCCACCAAGCCTTCAGAGCTAAGCTTGTTCTAAAAGTCTTTACTTACTTGCAACAAGTCTTCTTTCCAATAGGGCATCTCTACAAGCTCATTTAACTTGACATTAATTGATTCCGACAGCTTCGGCTGACTTGAGTTTTGAGGAATTCCAGCTTAACCTCCTAGTTCATGTCTGTAGACACTTTGGGAATCTCTTATTAAACCATGTGACCACATCAAGCTCCGATTCCTGTGAAAAGGCTGCCTGGAGAGAGTAATCTGCGAAATAGGAGGAGAATGGCATAGTTGGAGGGTCGAGCCGGGGAAAGCACAGGAACTGGAGTAAATGAGGTCACAGCTGGCGCTGAAATGGCTGTGGTGGCGGAGCTGTTGGGGCCAGGCGGGACTGTTTAACACCAGAGTTTGACACAAAGGGACACGGCCGGAAATGGCTCTTGGGAAATAATGCAGTGGAGTTACAAGAAATGAACCATGAAACGGGCAACATTTGGCTGGAACATACAAATGGGGAACGGCTGTTCCTTTATAAAAGATAAAATACTTTTCAACCAGTTGTGTTGATCTTTAGAGAACTATGCGTCATCTTCGTCTTGGAGAACTGTCGCAGGTTCTCAAGAAGGTTTCTGCCACCAGGTGGACAGCCTGCTAACCGAAGGCATGCCGTTTACTGACAATAATGGCAGAATTTCTACAGCCCGAGAGCTCTCTTGAAATGTAATTACAGTTCCTCTCTGCCAGACGTGTGGCTGATTTCTTCATGAGTCCTGCCTCCAGGGTTAACAGTGGCATTAACACAGGGCGCGATGAGCTCCCTGAAGGGTGAACTGGACACAGCACATAGGTTTACTCGGTGCTATGACAGAATCCGCACACACAGTGACCACAATGGACTTAAGCGTGACAGAGGACGGTGCAGGACAGGGCAGGGTTCAGATCTCCTGCCCACACGGTCGCTGTAAGACATAGTGGGCTTGACTGCACCTAACAACATATGGGTCAGAAACGACTCTTCAGCAGTTCAGAGGCTGTAATTCTCAAAGGAAGCAACTGCCCATCTTTTCTCCTGTGGAGCAGCCGGTAGATTCGAACCTCATCCCTTAGGGGCGGCAGCACAGCTCCTTACCACTAAGCTCCAGAGCTCCCTGGGTGACGGCGTAGAAGCCGAGTGGCCATCTCTCCTGCTCTCCCTCCATCTGTGTTTCTTTGGTTCTAGACAGGAATCTCTTAAGAAAGTTACCATCCACCCACCCACTTGACTTCTTGTCTAGATCCCACGAGGCCTTCCTGAGCCCCTGACCATCACCCCGGAGGTGGCCAGAGGACATGGTTTCACCACAGGGAGGTACTAGACTCTGGAACCTTCCGTGATAATGCTTGCTAGGGGGGTCCAGGGTGGCTTAGCGGGGGGCCCCCAATGCCTCCTGTTTGCCACGTGCATGCGGAGTGGAGTGAATGGGGACGCATCTTCCAGGGGGAGATTGATCCATGTGACTGCGAGTCCTCACCGGTGGGAGACTCCAGGAAAGCGTCTCCATGTCACTGGGGCTGCACCTGGATCACCCCGAGACCAGGGCTGGTGCTGTCCGAAGGGAGGACAGGCACTAACAACAGTTCTTTAGTTTCCTAATCACAGTTGCGATGAGTAGGAATCTACATGAAGGCACAAAGCAGCAGCAAAAAAACCCAAAACCAAAAACTGGGAACGTCCTAGAGATGGGGTTAGCGTCCCAGGGGGCGCAGGACGACCTGGGGGGGGCGCAGGACCGACCTAGGGGGGCGTGCAGGGCCGGCCTCGGGGTGCAGGACGACCTGGGGGGGTGCAGGGGTTAGCCTGGAGGCCGGGGTGACTCGGGTGTGGTGGGGGCCCGAGGTGCTGGCTCCTGCTCAGACCCCACCCCCACAGAGGAGGAAGAGCCCTCTCGTTCTGGGGGGGGGGTCCTCGTGTTCACGGACGTGCAGGAGGGGAGAGAACTGCGAATGAAAAACCAACTCAGGGGAAGAAGTTGGAAAACGGAGGTGAAGGAGAGGACCAAACAAAAGAAGTGAGATAAAAGCAAACCAAACACCTCTCGGAGGCTGGAAGGGCGCGGGTGGGGGCGGGGCGGGGCGGGGCTTCAGCGGCCGCCCCTCCCCCGCCGGCCCCGGCCCCTCCCCCTCCGTCCCGCCTGCGCCCCGTGGGGATGGCGCCCGTCGGAGTCAGAGCCCGCGCTGTGCTGCCCGTGAGTGACCAGCCTCTGGGGACCGGGACGGGGGTGGTCAGGGGAGCCCCCTCTCCGGGACGAGGAGCCCTAAGTTCTCTGGGCAGGTTTGCAGGTGGGGAGCGGGCTTCTGGGACTTGCTTGGCGCCTCCTAGTCTCCCCCGAGCGCTGTCCCCAGGGCACCCCGAGACGCGCAGGGTGGGGTCCCGCCAGGGCTTCCTCTCTGCGTCCCTGGTGTCCCCCAGCATTCAGTCCCCGAGGGCATCCTGAGCCGTGTAGAATGGGGTCCCCGCCAGGGCTTCGCCTTTGTGACCCACATGTCCCCCAGAGCGCTTGCCGCAGGGCACCCCGAGACGCACAGAGTGGGGTCCCGCCGGGGCTTCTCCTCTTCGTCCCCGGTGTCCCCCAGAGCGCTGTTTCCAGGGCACCCCGAAATGCTCAGGGTGGGATTCCCCACCAGGGCTTCGCCTCAGCGTCCCTCTTGTTCCCCCCAGAGCTCTGTCCCCGAGGGCACCGGGCCGCCTAGGGTGGGGTCCCCGCCAGGGCTTACCCTGGGCGCGTCACGTTGGGGCTGCTGGGGGACCCGGGACCGGCTCAGAATAGAAGTAAAACAGAGGGAAGAAAAGAGTGGAGGGTCCAGTCTGCCCTGAGCATGAGCCAGGGCGCCTCCAAATCCGTGCACGGCCCCCCAGCCTTGCCAGCCTCAGCCCTCCACCCCTCGAAGGGGGCTCTGGGACGCTCAGCCCGGGACCTCCCGTCCCCTCACCTGTCCGCTGGGTACTCAGTGTCCCCCAGACCCCTGCCCTGGTGTCTCCAGCGCCTGTGTCCCCCTCCTGCTCTCGAAGGGGCTGGAGACGTCAGGCCAAAGGTCCAAGGCCTCAGTGGTCTCCACATGCACCCAAACATCCCCACAGAAACAACACCCCTGGGATCTGGCGTTGAGGTCCCGGACCCCCACCTGTGGTTTGTGGGTCCACATTTAAGCTGTTTTTCTCCTTCGAGCCTTGCACTGAAAGTGTAGTTTATTGACTGTTGACTTGGCACTTCTTTCTCCCACTCTCCAGTTGGACTTCTCCCCCATAATGAAGATATTTCTTGTAGTTACCCAATTCTCAAAGAAGCGGGGAAAGTCAGAGAGACTTAGCCCATGAACAGTGCCGGGTGTTCAGAAAGCCCGGCCTCTGTCCAGACTATTTG